>NW_027363966.1:0-362296 GCF_046119375.1 Phyllobates terribilis | reverse complement strand
GAAAGGAGCTGGCATCTCACTCTCTTTGAATCTTCTTTATCATGCTAAGAGGAGCAGGAAAAATCAAAAAATTTCAGAATTGCACCTTGCAATGCGGAGAAATTACTGTTTGTGCATTTACAATATTCAATGATTTTTGCCATTGAAAAACATGTTATTCATATACCAGAAATGTTTGAAGCTACTGACTGAATGAAAGGAGCTGGCACCTCACTCTCTTTGAATCTTCTTTATCATGCTAAGAGGAGCGGGAAAAAGCAAAAAATTTCAGAATTGCACCTTGCAATGCGGAGAAATTACTGTTTGTGCATTTACAATATTCATTGATTTTTGCCATTGAAAAACATCCAGAAATGATTGAAGGTACTGACTGAATGAAAGGAGCTGGCATCTCACTCTCTTTGAATCTTCTTTATCATGCTAAGAGGATCAGGAAAAAGCAAAAAATTTCAGAATTGCACCTTGCAATGCGGAGAAATTACTGTTGTGCATTTACAATATTCATTGATTTTTGCCATTGAAAAACGTCCAGAAATGATTGAAGCTACTGACTGAATGAAAGGAGCTGGCATCTCACTCTCTTTGAATCTTCTTTATCATGCTAAGAGGAGCAGGAAAAAGCAAAAAATTTCAGAATTGCACCTTGCAATGCGGAGAAATTACAGTTTGTGCATTTACAATATTGATTGATTTTTGCCATTGAAAAACATCCAGAAATGATTGAAGCTACTGACTGAATGAAAGGAGCTGGCATCTCACTCTCTTTGAATCTTCTTTATCATGCTAAGAGGAGCAGGAAAAAGCAAAAAATTTCAGAATTGCACCTTGCAATGCGGAGAAATTACTGTTTGTGCATTTACAATATTCATTGATTTTTGCCATTGAAAAACGTCCAGAAATGATTGAAGCTACTGACTGAATGAAAGGAGCTGGCATCTCACTCTCTTTGAATCTTCTTTATCATGCTAAGAGGAGCAGGAAAAAGCAAAAAATTTCAGAATTGCACCTTGCAATGCGGAGAAATTACTGTTTGTGCATTTACAATATTCATTGATTTTTGCCATTGAAAAACATCATGTTATTCATATACCAGAAATGATAGAAGCTACTGACTGAATGAAAGGAGCTGGCATCTTACTCTCTTTGAATCTTCTTTGTCATGCTAAGAGGAGCAGGAAAAAGCAAAAAATTTCAGAATTGCACCTTGCAATGCGGAGAAATTACTGTTTGTGCATTTACAATATTCATTGATTTTTGCCATTGAAAAACGTCCAGAAATGATTGAAGCTACTGACTGAATGAAAGGAGCTGGCATCTCACTCTCTTTGAATCTTCTTTATCATGCTAAGTGGAGCAGGAAAAAGCAAAAAATTTCAGAATTGCACCTTGCAATGCGGAGAAATTACTGTTTGTGCTTTTACAATATTCATTGATTTTTGAAATTGAAAAACATCATGTTATTCATATACCAGAAATGTTTGAAGCTACTGACTGAATGAAAGGAGCTGGCATCTCAATCTCTTTGAATCTTCTTTATCATGCTAAGAGGAGCAGGAAAAAGCAAAAAATTTCAGAATTGCACCTTGCAATGCGGAGAAATTACTGTTTGTGCATTTACAATATTCATTGATTTTTGCCATTGAAAAACGTCCAGAAATGATTGAAGCTACTGACTGAATGAAAGGAGCTGGCATCTCACTCTCTTTGAATCTTCTTTATCATGCTAAGAGGAGCAGGAAAAAGCAAAAAATTTCAGAATTGCACCTTGCAATGCGGAGAAATTACTGTTTGTGCATTTACAATATTCATTGATTTTTGCCATTGAAAAACGTCCAGAAATGATTGAAGCTACTGACTGAATGAAAGGAGCTGGCATCTCACTCTCTTTGAATCTTCTTTATCATGCTAAGAGGAGCAGGAAAAAGCAAAAAATTTCAGAATTGCACCTTGCAATGCGGAGAAATTACTGTTTGTGCATTTACAATATTCATTGATTTTTGCCATTGAAAAACATCATGTTATTCATATACCAGAAATGATTGAAGCTACTGACTGAATGAAAGGAGCTGGCATCTTACTCTCTTTGAATCTTCTTTGTCATGCTAAGAGGAGCAGGAAAAAGCAAAAAATTTCAGAATTGCACCTTGCAATGCGGAGAAATTACTGTTTGTGCATTTACAATATTCATTGATTTTTGCCATTGAAAAACGTCCAGAAATGATTGAAGCTACTGACTGAATGAAAGGAGCTGGCATCTCACTCTCTTTGAATCTTCTTTATCATGCTAAGAGGAGCAGGAAAAAGCAAAAAATTTCAGAATTGCACCTTGCAATGCGGAGAAATTACTGTTTGTGCATTTACAATATTCATTGATTTTTGCCATTGAAAAACGTCCAGAAATGATTGAAGCTACTGACTGAATGAAAGGAGCTGGCATCTCACTCTCTTTGAATCTTCTTTATCATGCTAAGAGGAGCAGGAAAAAGCAAAAAATTTCAGAATTGCACCTTGCAATGCGGAGAAATTACTGTTTGTGCATTTACAATATTCATTGATTTTTGCCATTGAAAAACGTCCAGAAATGATTGAAGCTACTGACTGAATGAAAGGAGCTGGCATCTCACTCTCTTTGAATCTTCTTTATCATGCTAAGAGGAGCAGGAAAAAGCAAAAAATTTCAGAATTGCACCTTGCAATGCGGAGAAATTACTCTTTGTGCATTTACAATATTCATTGATTTTTGCCATTGAAAAACATCATGTTATTCATATACCAGAAATGTTTGAAGCTACTGACTGAATGAAAGGAGCTGGCATCTCACTCTCTTTGAATCTTCTTTATCGTGCTAAGAGGAGCAGGAAAAAGCAAAAAATTTCAGAATTGCACCTTGCAATGCGGAGAAATTACTGTTTGTGCATTTACAATATTCATTGATTTTTGCCATTGAAAAACATCATGTTATTCATATACCAGAAATGTTTGAAGCTACTGACTGAATGAAAGGAGCTGGCATCTCACTCTCTTTGAATCTTCTTTATCATGCTAAGAGGAGCAGGAAAAAGCAAAAAATTTCAGAATTGCACCTTGCAATGTGGAGAAATTACTGTTTGTGCATTTACAATATTCATTGATTTTTACCATTGAAAAACGTCCAGAAATGATTGAAGCTACTGACTGAATGAAAGTAGCTGGCATCTCACTCTCTTTGAATCTTCTTTATCATGCTAAGAGGAGCAGGAAAAAGCAAAAAATTTCAGACTTGCACCTTGCAATGCGGAGAAATTACTGTTTGTGCATTTACAATATTCATTGATTTTTGCCATTGAAAAACATCATGTTATTCATATACCAGAAATGTTTGAAGCTACTGACTGAATGAAAGGAGCTGGCATCTCACTCTCTTTGAATCTTCTTTATCATGCTAAGAGGAGCAGGAAAAAGCAAAAAATTTCAGAATTGCACCTTGCAATGTGGAGAAATTACTGTTTGTGCATTTACAATATTCATTGATTTTTGCCATTGAAAAACGTCCAGAAATGATTGAAGCTACTGACTGAATGAAAGGAGCTGGCATCTCACTCTCTTTGAATCTTCTTTATCATGCTAAGAGGAGCAGGAAAAAGCAAAAAATTTCAGAATTGCACCTTGCAATGCGGAGAAATTACTGTTTGTGCATTTACAATATTCATTGATTTTTGCCATTGAAAAACGTCCAGAAATGATTGAAGCTACTGACTGAATGAAAGGAGCTGGCATCTCACTCTCTTTGAATCTTCTTTATCATGCTAAGAGGAGCAGGAAAAATCAAAAAATTTCAGAATTGCACCTTGCAATGCGGAGAAATTACTGTTTGTGCATTTACAATATTCAATGATTTTTGCCATTGAAAAACATGTTATTCATATACCAGAAATGTTTGAAGCTACTGACTGAATGAAAGGAGCTGGCACCTCACTCTCTTTGAATCTTCTTTATCATGCTAAGAGGAGCGGGAAAAAGCAAAAAATTTCAGAATTGCACCTTGCAATGCGGAGAAATTACTGTTTGTGCATTTACAATATTCATTGATTTTTGCCATTGAAAAACATCCAGAAATGATTGAAGGTACTGACTGAATGAAAGGAGCTGGCATCTCACTCTCTTTGAATCTTCTTTATCATGCTAAGAGGAGCAGGAAAAAGCAAAAAATTTCAGAATTGCACCTTGCAATGCGGAGAAATTACTGTTTGTGCATTTACAATATTCATTGATTTTTGCCATTGAAAAACGTCCAGAAATGATTGAAGCTACTGACTGAATGAAAGGAGCTGGCATCTCACTCTCTTTGAATCTTCTTTATCATGCTAAGAGGAGCAGGAAAAAGCAAAAAATTTCAGAATTGCACCTTGCAATGCGGAGAAATTACAGTTTGTGCATTTACAATATTCATTGATTTTTGCCATTGAAAAACATCCAGAAATGATTGAAGCTACTGACTGAATGAAAGGAGCTGGCATCTCACTCTCTTTGAATCTTCTTTATCATGCTAAGAGGAGCAGGAAAAAGCAAAAAATTTCAGAATTGCACCTTGCAATGCGGAGAAATTACTGTTTGTGCATTTACAATATTCATTGATTTTTGCCATTGAAAAACGTCCAGAAATGATTGAAGCTACTGACTGAATGAAAGGAGCTGGCATCTCACTCTCTTTGAATCTTCTTTATCATGCTAAGAGGAGCAGGAAAAAGCAAAAAATTTCAGAATTGCACCTTGCAATGCGGAGAAATTACTGTTTGTGCATTTACAATATTCATTGATTTTTGCCATTGAAAAACATCATGTTATTCATATACCAGAAATGATAGAAGCTACTGACTGAATGAAAGGAGCTGGCATCTTACTCTCTTTGAATCTTCTTTGTCATGCTAAGAGGAGCAGGAAAAAGCAAAAAATTTCAGAATTGCACCTTGCAATGCGGAGAAATTACTGTTTGTGCATTTACAATATTCATTGATTTTTGCCATTGAAAAACGTCCAGAAATGATTGAAGCTACTGACTGAATGAAAGGAGCTGGCATCTCACTCTCTTTGAATCTTCTTTATCTTGCTAAGTGGAGCAGGAAAAAGCAAAAAATTTCAGAATTGCACCTTGCAATGCGGAGAAATTACTGTTTGTGCATTTACAATATTCATTGATTTTTGCCATTGAAAAACATCATGTTATTCATATACCAGAAATGTTTGAAGCTACTGACTGAATGAAAGGAGCTGGCATCTCACTCTCTTTGAATCTTCTTTATCATGCTAAGAGGAGCAGGAAAAAGCAAAAAATTTCAGAATTGCACCTTGCAATGTGGAGAAATTACTGTTTGTGCATTTACAATATTCATTGATTTTTACCATTGAAAAACGTCCAGAAATGATTGAAGCTACTGACTGAATGAAAGTAGCTGGCATCTCACTCTCTTTGAATCTTCTTTATCATGCTAAGAGGAGCAGGAAAAAGCAAAAAATTTCAGACTTGCACCTTGCAATGCGGAGAAATTACTGTTTGTGCATTTACCATATTCATTGATTTTTGCCATTGAAAAACATCATGTTATTCATATACCAGAAATGTTTGAAGCTACTGACTGAATGAAAGGAGCTGGCATCTCACTCTCTTTGAATCTTCTTTATCATGCTAAGAGGAGCAGGAAAAAGCAAAAAATTTCAGAATTGCACCTTGCAATGCGGAGAAATTACTGTTTGTGCATTTACAATATTCATTGATTTTTGCCATTGAAAAACGTCCAGAAATGATTGAAGCTACTGACTGAATGAAAGGAGCTGGCATCTCACTCTCTTTGAATCTTGTTTATCATGCTAAGAGGAGCAGGAAAAAGCAAAAAATTTCAGAATTGCACCTTGCAATGCGGAGAAATTACTGTTTGTGCATTTACAATATTCATTGATTTTTGCCATTGAAAAACGTCCAGAAATGATTGAAGCTACTGACTGAATGAAAGGAGCTGGCATCTCACTCTCTTTGAATCTTCTTTATCATGCTAAGAGGAGCAGGAAAAAGCAAAAAATTTCAGAATTGCACTTTGCAATGCGGAGAAATTACTGTTTGTGCATTTACAATATTCATTGATTTTTGCCATTGAAAAACATCATGTTATTCATATACCAGAAATGATTGAAGCTACTGACTGAATGAAAGGAGCTGGCATCTCACTCTCTTTGAATCTTCTTTATCATGCTAAGAGGAGCAGGAAAAAGCAAAAAATTTCAGAATTGCACCTTGCAATGCGGAGAAATTACTGTTTGTGCATTTACAATATTCATTGATTTTTGCCATTGAAAAACGTCCAGAAATGTTTGAAGCTACTGACTGAATGAAAGGAGCTGGCATCTCACTCTCTTTGAATCTTCTTTATCATGCTAGGATTAGCAGGAAAAAGCAAAAAATTTCAGAATTGCACCTTGCAATGTGGAGATATTACTGTTTGTGCATTTACAATATTCATTGAATTTTGCCATTGAAAAACGTCCAGAAATGTTTGAAGCTACTGACTGAATGAAAGGAGCTGGCATCTCACTCTCTTTGAATCTTCTTTATCATGCTAGGAGTAGCAGGAAAAAGCAAAAAATTTCAGAATTGCACCTTGCAATGTGGAGATATTACTGTTTGTGCATTTACAATATTCATTGATTTTTGCCATTGAAAAACATCCAGAAATGTTTATACCAGAAATGTTTGAAGCTACTGACTGAATGAAAGGAGCTGGCATCTCACTCTCTTTGAATCTTCTTTATCATGCTAAGAGGAGCAGGAAAAAGCAAAAAATTTCAGAATTGCACTTTGCAATGCGGAGAAATTACTGTTTGTGCATTTACAATATTCATTGATTTTTGCCATTGAAAAAGTCCAGAAATGACTGAAGCTACTGACTGAATGAAAGGAGCTGGCATCTCACTCTCTTTGAATCTTCTTTATCATGCTAAGAGGAGCTGGAAAAAGCAAAAAATTTCAGAATTGCATCTTGCAATGCGGAGAAATTACTGTTTGTGCATTTACAATATTCATTGATTTTTGCCATTGAAAAACGTCCAGAAATGATTGAAGCTACTGACTGAATGAAAGGAGCTGGCATCTCACTCTCTTTGAATCTTCTTTATCATGCTAAGAGGAGCAGGAAAAAGCAAAAAATTTCAGAATTGCACCTTGCAATGCGGAGAAATTACTGTTTGTGCATTTACAATATTCATTGATTTTTGCCATTGAAAAACATCATGTTATTCATATACCAGAAATGATTGAAGCTACTGACTGAATGAAAGGAGCTGGCATCTCACTCTCTTTGAATCTTCTTTATCATGCTAAGAGGAGCAGGAAAAAGCAAAAAATTTCAGAATTGCACCTTGCAATGCGGAGAAATTACTGTTTGTGCATTTACAATATTCATTGATTTTTGCCATTGAAAAACATCCAGAAATGATTGAAGCTACTGACTGAATGAAAGGAGCTGGCATCTCACTCTCTTTGAATCTTCTTTATCATGCTAAGAGGAGCAGGAAAAAGCAAAAAATTTCAGAATTGCACCTTGCAATGTGGAGATATTACTGTTTGTGCATTTACAATATTCATTGAATTTTGCCATTGAAAAACGTCCAGAAATGTTTGAAGCTACTGACTGAATGAAAGGAGCTGGCATCTCACTCTATTTGAATCTTCTTTATCATGCTAGGATTAGCAGGAAAAAGCAAAAAATTTCAGAATTGCACCTTGCAATGTGGAGATATTACTGTTTGTGCATTTACAATATTCATTGATTTTTGCCATTGAAAAACGTCCAGAAATGTTTATACCAGAAATGTTTGAAGCTACTGACTGAATGAAAGGAGCTGGCATCTCACTCTCTTTGAATCTTCTTTATCATGCTAAGAGGAGCAGGAAAAAGCAAAAAATTTCAGAATTGCACCTTGCAATGCGGAGAAATTACTTTTTGTGCATTTACAATATTCATTGATTTTTGCCATTGAAAAACGTCCAGAAATGACTGAAGCTACTGACTGAATGAAAGGAGCTGGCATCTCACTCTCTTTGAATCTTCTTTACCATGCTAAGAGGAGCAGGAAAAAGCAAAAAAATTCAGAATTGCACCTTGCAATGCGGAGAAATTACTGTTTGTGCATTTACAATATTCATTGATTTTTGCCATTGAAAAACGTCCAGAAATGATTGAAGCTACTGACTGAATGAAAGGAGCTGACATCTCACTCTCTTTGAATCTTCTTTATCATGCTAGGATTAGCAGGAAAAAGCAAAAAATTTCAGAATTGCACCTTGCAATGTGGAGATATTACTGTTTGTGCATTTACAATATTCATTGATTTTTGCCAATGAAAAACGTCCAGAAATGTTTGAAGCTACTGACTGAATGAAAGGAGCTGGCATCTCACTCTATTTGAATCTTCTTTATCATGCTAGGATTAGCAGGAAAAAGCAAAAAATTTCAGCATTGCACCTTGCAATGTGGAGATATTACTGTTTGTGCATTTACAATATTCATTGATTTTTGCCATTGAAAAACGTCCAGAAATGTTTATACCAGAAATGTTTGAAGCTACTGACTGAAAGAAAGGAGCTGGCATCTCACTCTCTTTGAATCTTCTTTATCATGCTAAGAGGAGCAGGAAAAAGCAAAAAATTTCAGAATTGCACCTTGCAATGCGGAGAAATTACTGTTTGTGCATTTACAATATTCATTGATTTTTGCCATTGAAAAACGTCCAGAAATGACTGAAGCTACTGACTGAATGAAAGGAGCTGGCATCTCACTCTCTTTGAATCTTCTTTATCATGCTAAGAGGAGCAGGAAAAACCAAAAAATTTCAGAATTGCATCTTGCAATGCGGAGAAATTACTGTTTGTGCATTTACAATATTCATTGATTTTTGCCATTGAAAAACGTCCAGAAATGATTGAAGCTACTGACTGAATGAAAGGAGCTGGCATCTCACTCTCTTTGAATCTTCTTTATCATGCTAAGAGGAGCAGGAAAAAGCAAAAAATTTCAGAATTGCACCTTGCAATGCGGAGAAATTACTGTTTGTGCATTTACAATATTCATTGATTTTTGCCATTGAAAAACATCATGTTATTCATATACCAGAAATGATTGAAGCTACTGACTGAATGAAAGGAGCTGGCATCTCACTCTCTTTGAATCTTCTTTATCATGCTAAGAGGAGCAGGAAAAAGCAAAAAATTTCAGAATTGCACCTTGCAATGCGGAGAAATTACTGTTTGTGCATTTACAATATTCATTGATTTTTGCCATTGAAAAACGTCCAGAAATGATTGAAGCTACTGACTGAATGAAAGGAGCTGGCATCTCACTCTCTTTGAATCTTCTTTATCATGCTAAGAGGAGCAGGAAAAAGCAAAAAATTTCAGAATTGCACCTTGCAATGCGGAGAAATTACTGTTTGTGCATTTACAATATTCATTGATTTTTGCCATTGAAAAACGTCCAGAAATGATTGAAGCTACTGACTGAATGAAAGGAGCTGGCATCTCACTCTCTTTGAATCTTCTTTATCATGCTAGGATTAGCAGGAAAAAGCAAAAAATTTCAGAATTGCACCTGGCAATGTGGAGATATTACTGTTTGTGCATTTACAATATTCATTGAATTTTGCCATTGAAAAACGTCCAGAAATGTTTGAAGCTACTGACTGAATGAAAGGAGCTGGCATCTCACTCTATTTGAATCTTCTTTATCATGCTAGGATTAGCAGGAAAAAGCAAAAAATTTCAGAATTGCACCTTGCAATGTGGAGATATTACTGTTTGTGCTTTTACAATATTCATTGATTTTTGCCATTGAAAAACGTCCAGAAATGTTTATACCAGAAATGTTTGAAGCTACTGACTGAATGAAAGGAGCTGGCATCTCACTCTCTTTGAATCTTCTTTATCATGCTAAGAGGAGCAGGAAAAAGCAAAAAATTTCAGAATTGCACCTTGCAATGCGGAGAAATTACAGTTTGTGCATTTACAATATTCATTGATTTTTGCCATTGAAAAACGTCCGGAAATGATTGAAGCTACTGACTGAATGAAAGGAGCTGGCATCTCACTCTCTTTGAATCTTCTTTATCATGCTAAGAGGAGCAGGAAAAAGCAAAAAATTTCAGAATTGCACCTTGCAATGCGGAGAAATTACTGTTTGTGCATTTACAATATTCATTGATTTTTGCCATTGAAAAACATCATGTTATTCATATACCAGAAATGATTGAAGCTACTGACTGAATGAAAGGAGCTGGCATCTCACTCTCTTTGAATCTTCTTTATCATGCTAAGAGGAGCAGGAAAAAGCAAAAAATTTCAGAATTGCACCTTGCAATGTGGAGATATTACTGTTTGTGCATTTACAATATTCATTGAATTTTGCCATTGAAAAACGTCCAGAAATGTTTGAAGCTACTGACTGAATGAAAGGAGCTGGCATCTCACTCTATTTGAATCTTCTTTATCATGCTAGGATTAGCAGGAAAAAGCAAAAAATTTCAGAATTGCACCTTGCAATGTGGAGATATTACTGTTTGTGCATTTACAATATTCATTGATTTTTGCCATTGAAAAACGTCCAGAAATGTTTATACCAGAAATGTTTGAAGCTACTGACTGAATGAAAGGAGCTGGCATCTCACTCTCTTTGAATCTTCTTTATCATGCTAAGAGGAGCAGGAAAAAGCAAAAAATTTCAGAATTGCACCTTGCAATGCGGAGAAATTACTTTTTGTGCATTTACAATATTCATTGATTTTTGCCATTGAAAAACGTCCAGAAATGACTGAAGCTACTGACTGAATGAAAGGAGCTGGCATCTCACTCTCTTTGAATCTTCTTTACCATGCTAAGAGGAGCAGGAAAAAGCAAAAAAATTCAGAATTGCACCTTGCAATGCGGAGAAATTACTGTTTGTGCATTTACAATATTCATTGATTTTTGCCATTGAAAAACGTCCAGAAATGATTGAAGCTACTGACTGAATGAAAGGAGCTGGCATCTCACTCTCTTTGAATCTTCTTTATCATGCTAGGAGTAGCAGGAAAAAGCAAAAAATTTCAGAATTGCACCTTGCAATGTGGAGATATTACTGTTTGTGCATTTACAATATTCATTGATTTTTGCCATTGAAAAACGTCCAGAAATGTTTGAAGCTACTGACTGAATGAAAGGAGCTGGCATCTCACTCTCTTTGAATCTTCTTTATCATGCTAGGATTAGCAGGAAAAAGCAAAAAATTTCAGAATTGCACCTTGCAATGTGGAGATATTACTGTTTGTGCATTTACAATATTCATTGATTTTTGCCATTGAAAAACATCATGTTATTCATATACCAGAAATGTTTGAAGCTACTGACTGAATGAAAGGAGCTGACATCTCACTCTCTTTGAATCTTCTTTATCATGCTAGGATTAGCAGGAAAAAGCAAAAAATTTCAGAATTGCACCTTGCAATGTGGAGATATTACTGTTTGTGCATTTACAATATTCATTGATTTTTGCCAATGAAAAACGTCCAGAAATGTTTGAAGCTACTGACTGAATGAAAGGAGCTGGCATCTCACTCTATTTGAATCTTCTTTATCATGCTAGGATTAGCAGGAAAAAGCAAAAAATTTCAGCATTGCACCTTGCAATGTGGAGATATTACTGTTTGTGCATTTACAATATTCATTGATTTTTGCCATTGAAAAACGTCCAGAAATGTTTATACCAGAAATGTTTGAAGCTACTGACTGAAAGAAAGGAGCTGGCATATCACTCTCTTTGAATCTTCTTTATCATGCTAAGAGGAGCAGGAAAAAGCAAAAAATTTCAGAATTGCACCTTGCAATGCAGAGAAATTACTGTTTGTGCATTTACAATATTCATTGATTTTTGCCATTGAAAAACGTCCAGAAATGACTGAAGCTACTGACTGAATGAAAGGAGCTGGCATCTCACTCTCTTTGAATCTTCTTTATCATGCTAAGAGGAGCAGGAAAAACCAAAAAATTTCAGAATTGCATCTTGCAATGCGGAGAAATTACTGTTTGTGCATTTACAATATTCATTGATTTTTGCCATTGAAAAACGTCCAGAAATGATTGAAGCTACTGACTGAATGAAAGGAGCTGGCATCTCACTCTCTTTGAATCTTCTTTATCATGCTAAGAGGAGCAGGAAAAAGCAAAAAATTTCAGAATTGCACCTTGCAATGCGGAGAAATTACTGTTTGTGCATTTACAATATTCATTGATTTTTGCCATTGAAAAACATCATGTTATTCATATACCAGAAATGATTGAAGCTACTGACTGAATGAAAGGAGCTGGCATCTCACTCTCTTTGAATCTTCTTTATCATGCTAAGAGGAGCAGGAAAAAGCAAAAAATTTCAGAATTGCACCTTGCAATGCGGAGAAATTACTGTTTGTGCATTTACAATATTCATTGATTTTTGCCATTGAAAAACGTCCAGAAATGATTGAAGCTACTGACTGAATGAAAGGAGCTGGCATCTCACTCTCTTTGAATCTTCTTTATCATGCTAAGAGGAGCAGGAAAAAGCAAAAAATTTCAGAATTGCACCTTGCAATGCGGAGAAATTACTGTTTGTGCATTTACAATATTCATTGATTTTTGCCATTGAAAAACGTCCAGAAATGATTGAAGCTACTGACTGAATGAAAGGAGCTGGCATCTCACTCTCTTTGAATCTTCTTTATCATGCTAGGATTAGCAGGAAAAAGCAAAAAATTTCAGAATTGCACCTGGCAATGTGGAGATATTACTGTTTGTGCATTTACAATATTCATTGAATTTTGCCATTGAAAAACGTCCAGAAATGTTTGAAGCTACTGACTGAATGAAAGGAGCTGGCATCTCACTCTATTTGAATCTTCTTTATCATGCTAGGATTAGCAGGAAAAAGCAAAAAATTTCAGAATTGCACCTTGCAATGTGGAGATATTACTGTTTGTGCTTTTACAATATTCATTGATTTTTGCCATTGAAAAACGTCCAGAAATGTTTATACCAGAAATGTTTGAAGCTACTGACTGAATGAAAGGAGCTGGCATCTCACTCTCTTTGAATCTTCTTTATCATGCTAAGAGGAGCAGGAAAAAGCAAAAAATTTCAGAATTGCACCTTGCAATGCGGAGAAATTACTGTTTGTGCATTTACAATATTCATTGATTTTTGCCATTGAAAAACGTCCAGAAATGACTGAAGCTACTGACTGAATGAAAGGAGCTGGCATCTCACTCTCTTTGAATCTTCTTTATCATGCTAAGAGGAGCAGGAAAAAGCAAAAAATTTCAGAATTGCACCTTGCAATGCGGAGAAATTACAGTTTGTGCATTTACAATATTCATTGATTTTTGCCATTGAAAAACGTCCGGAAATGATTGAAGCTACTGACTGAATGAAAGGAGCTGGCATCTCACTCTCTTTGAATCTTCTTTATCATGCTAAGAGGAGCAGGAAAAAGCAAAAAATTTCAGAATTGCACCTTGCAATGCGGAGAAATTACTGTTTGTGCATTTACAATATTCATTGATTTTTGCCATTGAAAAACATCATGTTATTCATATACCAGAAATGATTGAAGCTACTGACTGAATGAAAGGAGCTGGCATCTCACTCTCTTTGAATCTTCTTTATCATGCTAAGAGGAGCAGGAAAAAGCAAAAAATTTCAGAATTGCACCTTGCAATGCGGAGAAATTACTGTTTGTGCATTTACAATATTCATTGATTTTTGCCATTGAAAAACGTCCAGAAATGATTGAAGCTGCTGACTGAATGAAAGGAGCTGGCATCTCACTCTCTTTGAATCTTCTTTATCATGCTAAGAGGAGCAGGAAAAAGCAAAAAATTTCAGAATTGCATCTTGCAATGCGGAGAAATTACTGTTTGTGCATTTACAATATTCATTGATTTTTGCCATTGAAAAACGTCCAGAAATGATTGAAGCTACTGACTGAATGAAAGGAGCTGGCATCTCACTCTCTTTGAATCTTCTTTATCATGCTAAGAGGAGCAGGAAAAAGCAAAAAATTTCGGAATTGCACCTTGCAATGCGGAGAAATTACTGTTTGTGCATTTACAATATTCATTGATTTTTGCCATTGAAAAACGTCCAGAAATGATTGAAGCTACTGACTGAATGAAAGGAGCTGGAATCTCACTCTCTTTGAATCTTCTTTATCATGCTAAGAGGAGCAGGAAAAAGCAAAAAATTTCAGAATTGCAACTTGCAATGCGGAGAAATTACTGTTTGTGCATTTACAATATTCATTGATTTTTGCCATTGAAAAACATCATGTTATTCATATACCAGAAATGATTGAAGCTACTGACTGAATGAAAGGAGCTGGCATCTCACTCTCTTTGAATCTTCTTTATCATGCTAAGAGGAGCAGGAAAAAGCAAAAAATTTCAGAATTGCACCTTGCAATGCGGAGAAATTACTGTTTGTGCATTTACAATATTCATTGATTTTTGCCATTGAAAAACGTCCAGAAATGATTGAAGCTACTGACTGAATGAAAGGAGCTGGCATCTCACTCTCTTTGAATCTTCTTTATCATGCTAAGAGGAGCAGGAAAAAGCAAAAAATTTCAGAATTGCACCTTGCAATGCGGAGAAATTACTGTTTGTGCATTTACAATATTCATTGATTTTTGCCATTGAAAAACATCATGTTATTCATATACCAGAAATGATTGAAGCTAATGACTGAATGAAAGGAGCTGGCATCTCACTCTCTTTGAATCTTCTTTACCATGCTAAGAGGAGCAGGAAAAAGCAAAAAATTTCAGAATTGCACCTTGCAATGCGGAGAAATTACTGTTTGTGCATTTACAATATTCATTGATTTTTGCCATTGAAAAACGTCCAGAAATGACTGAAGCTACTGACTGAATGAAAGGAGCTGGCATCTCACTCTCTTTGAATCTTCTTTATCATGCTAAGAGGAGCAGGAAAAAGCAAAAAATTTCAGAATTGCACCTTGCAATGCGGAGAAATTACAGTTTGTGCATTTACAATATTCATTGATTTTTGCCATTGAAAAACGTCCAGAAATGATTGAAGCTACTGACTGAATGAAAGGAGCTGGCATCTCACTCTCTTTGAATCTTCTTTATCATGCTAAGAGGAGCAGGAAAAAGCAAAAAATTTCAGAATTGCACCTTGCAATGCGGAGAAATTACTGTTTGTGCATTTACAATATTCATTGATTTTTGCCATTGAAAAACATCATGTTATTCATATACCAGAAATGATTGAAGCTACTGACTGAATGAAAGGAGCTGGCATCTCACTCTCTTTGAATCTTCTTTATCATGCTAAGAGGAGCAGGAAAAAGCAAAAAATTTCAGAATTGCACCTTGCAATGCGGAGAAATTACTGTTTGTGCATTTACAATATTCATTGATTTTTGCCATTGAAAAACGTCCAGAAATGATTGAAGCTACTGACTGAATGAAAGGAGCTGGCATCTCACTCTCTTTGAATCTTCTTTATCATGCTAAGAGGAGCAGGAAAAAGCAAAAAATTTCAGAATTGCATCTTGCAATGCGGAGAAATTACTGTTTGTGCATTTACAATATTCATTGATTTTTGCCATTGAAAAACGTCCAGAAATGATTGAAGCTACTGACTGAATGAAAGGAGCTGGCATCTCACTCTCTTTGAATCTTCTTTATCATGCTAAGAGGAGCAGGAAAAAGCAAAAAATTTCAGAATTGCACCTTGCAATGCGGAGAAATTACTGTTTGTGCATTTACAATATTCATTGACTTTTGCCATTGAAAAACGTCCAGAAATGATTGAAGCTACTGACTGAATGAAAGGAGCTGGAATCTCACTCTCTTTGAATCTTCTTTATCATGCTAAGAGGAGCAGGAAAAAGCAAAAAATTTCAGAATTGCAACTTGCAATGCGGAGAAATTACTGTTTGTGCATTTACAATATTCATTGATTTTTGCCATTGAAAAACATCATGTTATTCATATACCAGAAATGATTGAAGCTACTGACTGAATGAAAGGAGCTGGCATCTCACTCTCTTTGAATCTTCTTTATCATGCTAAGAGGAGCAGGAAAAAGCAAAAAATTTCAGAATTGCACCTTGCAATGCGGAGAAATTACTGTTTGTGCATTTACAATATTCATTGATTTTTGCCATTGAAAAACATCCAGAAATGATTGAAGCTACTGACTGAATGAAAGGAGCTGGCATCTCACTCTCTTTGAATCTTCTTTATCATGCTAAGAGGAGCAGGAAAAAGCAAAAAATTTCAGAATTGCACCTTGCAATGCGGAGAAATTACTGTTTGTGCATTTACAATATTCATTGATTTTTGCCATTGAAAAACGTCCAGAAATGATTGAAGCTACTGACTGAATGAAAGGAGCTGGCATCTCACTCTCTTTGAATCTTCTTTATCATGCTAAGAGGAGCAGGAAAAAGCAAAAAATTTCAGAATTGCACCTTGCAATGCGGAGAAATTACTGTTTGTGCATTTACAATATTCATTAATTTTTGCCATTGAAAAACATCATGTTATTCATATCCCAGAAATGTTTGAAGCTACTGACTGAATGAAAGAAGCTGGCATCTCACTCTCTTTGAATCTTCTTTATCATGCTAAGAGGAGCAGGAAAAAGCAAAAAATTTCAGAATTGCACCTTGCAATGCGGAGAAATTACTGTTTGTGCATTTACAATATTCATTGATTTTTGCCATTGAAAAACGTCCAGAAATGATTGAAGCTACTGACTGAATGAAAGGAGCTGGCATCTCACTCTCTTTGAATCTTCTTTATCATGCTAAGAGGAGCAGGAAAAAGCAAAAAATTTCAGAATTGCACCTTGCAATGCGGAGAAATTACTGTTTGTGCATTTACAATATTCATTGATTTTTGCCATTGAAAAACATCATGTTATTCATATACCAGAAATGTTTGAAGCTACTGACTGAATGAAAGGAGCTGGCATCTCACTCTCTTTGAATCTTCTTTATCATGCTAAGAGGAGCAGGAAAAAGCAAAAAATTTCAGAATTGCACCTTGCAATGCGGAGAAATTACTGTTTGTGCATTTACAATATTCATTGATTTTTGCCATTGAAAAACGTCCAGAAATGATTGAAGCTGCTGACTGAATGAAAGGAGCTGGCATCTCACTCTCTTTGAATCTTCTTTATCATGCTAAGAGGAGCAGGAAAAAGCAAAAAATTTCAGAATTGCATCTTGCAATGCGGAGAAATTACTGTTTGTGCATTTACAATATTCATTGATTTTTGCCATTGAAAAACATCATGTTATTCATATACCAGAAATGTTTGAAGCTACTGACTGAATGAAAGGAGCTGGCATCTCACTCTCTTTGAATCTTCTTTATCATGCTAAGAGGAGCAGGAAAAAGCAAAAAATTTCAGAATTGCACCTTGCAATGCGGAGAAATTACTGTTTGTGCATTTACAATATTCATTGATTTTTGCCATTGAAAAACGTCCAGAAATGATTGAAGCTGCTGACTGAATGAAAGGAGCTGGCATCTCACTCTCTTTGAATCTTCTTTATCATGCTAAGAGGAGCAGGAAAAAGCAAAAAATTTCAGAATTGCATCTTGCAATGCGGAGAAATTACTGTTTGTGCATTTACAATATTCATTGATTTTTGCCATTGAAAAACGTCCAGAAATGATTGAAGCTACTGACTGAATGAAAGGAGCTGGCATCTCACTCTCTTTGAATCTTCTTTATCATGCTAAGAGGAGCAGGAAAAAGCAAAAAATTTCAGAATTGCACCTTGCAATGCGGAGAAATTACTGTTTGTGCATTTACAATATTCATTGATTTTTGCCATTGAAAAACGTCCAGAAATGATTGAAGCTACTGACTGAATGAAAGGAGCTGGATTCTCACTCTCTTTGAATCTTCTTTATCATGCTAAGAGGAGCAGGAAAAAGCAAAAAATTTCAGAATTGCAACTTGCAATGCGGAGAAATTACTGTTTGTGCATTTACAATATTCATTGATTTTTGCCATTGAAAAACATCATGTTATTCATATACCAGAAATGATTGAAGCTACTGACTGAATGAAAGGAGCTGGCATCTCACTCTCTTTGAATCTTCTTTATCATGCTAAGAGGAGCAGGAAAAAGCAAAAAATTTCAGAATTGCACCTTGCAATGTGGAGAAATTACTGTTTGTGCATTTACAATATTCATTGATTTTTGCCATTGAAAAACGTCCAGAAATGATTGAAGCTACTGACTGAATGAAAGGAGCTGGCATCTCACTCTCTTTGAATCTTCTTTATCATGCTAAGAGGAGCAGGAAAAAGCAAAAAATTTCAAAATTGCACCTTGCAATGCGGAGAAATTACTGTTTGTGCATTTACAATATTCATTGATTTTTGCCATTGAAAAACATCATGTTATTCATATACCAGAAATGATTGAAGCTACTGACTGAATGAAAGGAGCTGGCATCTCACTCTCTTTGAATCTTCTTTACCATGCTAAGAGGAGCAGGAAAAAGCAAAAAATTTCAGAATTGCACCTTGCAATGCGGAGAAATTACTGTTTGTGCATTTACAATATTCATTGATTTTTGCCATTGAAAAACGTCCAGAAATGACTGAAGCTACTGACTGAATGAAAGGAGCTGGCATCTCACTCTCTTTGAATCTTCTTTATCATGCTAAGAGGAGCAGGAAAAAGCAAAAAATTTCAGAATTGCACCTTGCAATGCGGAGAAATTACAGTTTGTGCATTTACAATATTCATTGATTTTTGCCATTGAAAAACGTCCAGAAATGATTGAAGCTACTGACTGAATGAAAGGAGCTGGCATCTCACTCTCTTTGAATCTTCTTTATCATGCTAAGAGGAGCAGGAAAAAGCAAAAAATTTCAGAATTGCACCTTGCAATGCGGAGAAATTACTGTTTGTGCATTTACAATATTCATTGATTTTTGCCATTGAAAAACATCATGTTATTCATATACCAGAAATGATTGAAGCTACTGACTGAATGAAAGGAGCTGGCATCTCACTCTCTTTGAATCTTCTTTATCATGCTAAGAGGAGCAGGAAAAAGCAAAAAATTTCAGAATTGCACCTTGCAATGCGGAGAAATTACTGTTTGTGCATTTACAATATTCATTGATTTTTGCCATTGAAAAACGTCCAGAAATGATTGAAGCTACTGACTGAATGAAAGGAGCTGGCATCTCACTCTCTTTGAATCTTCTTTATCATGCTAAGAGGAGCAGGAAAAAGCAAAAAATTTCAGAATTGCATCTTGCAATGCGGAGAAATTACTGTTTGTGCATTTACAATATTCATTGATTTTTGCCATTGAAAAACGTCCAGAAATGATTGAAGCTACTGACTGAATGAAAGGAGCTGGCATCTCACTCTCTTTGAATCTTCTTTATCATGCTAAGAGGAGCAGGAAAAAGCAAAAAATTTCAGAATTGCACCTTGCAATGCGGAGAAATTACTGTTTGTGCATTTACAATATTCATTGACTTTTGCCATTGAAAAACGTCCAGAAATGATTGAAGCTACTGACTGAATGAAAGGAGCTGGAATCTCACTCTCTTTGAATCTTCTTTATCATGCTAAGAGGAGCAGGAAAAAGCAAAAAATTTCAGAATTGCAACTTGCAATGCGGAGAAATTACTGTTTGTGCATTTACAATATTCATTGATTTTTGCCATTGAAAAACATCATGTTATTCATATACCAGAAATGATTGAAGCTACTGACTGAATGAAAGGAGCTGGCATCTCACTCTCTTTGAATCTTCTTTATCATGCTAAGAGGAGCAGGAAAAAGCAAAAAATTTCAGAATTGCACCTTGCAATGCGGAGAAATTACTGTTTGTGCATTTACAATATTCATTGATTTTTGCCATTGAAAAACATCCAGAAATGATTGAAGCTACTGACTGAATGAAAGGAGCTGGCATCTCACTCTCTTTGAATCTTCTTTATCATGCTAAGAGGAGCAGGAAAAAGCAAAAAATTTCAGAATTGCACCTTGCAATGCGGAGAAATTACTGTTTGTGCATTTACAATATTCATTGATTTTTGCCATTGAAAAACGTCCAGAAATGATTGAAGCTACTGACTGAATGAAAGGAGCTGGCATCTCACTCTCTTTGAATCTTCTTTATCATGCTAAGAGGAGCAGGAAAAAGCAAAAAATTTCAGAATTGCACCTTGCAATGCGGAGAAATTACTGTTTGTGCATTTACAATATTCATTAATTTTTGCCATTGAAAAACATCATGTTATTCATATCCCAGAAATGTTTGAAGCTACTGACTGAATGAAAGAAGCTGGCATCTCACTCTCTTTGAATCTTCTTTATCATGCTAAGAGGAGCAGGAAAAAGCAAAAAATTTCAGAATTGCACCTTGCAATGCGGAGAAATTACTGTTTGTGCATTTACAATATTCATTGATTTTTGCCATTGAAAAACGTCCAGAAATGATTGAAGCTACTGACTGAATGAAAGGAGCTGGCATCTCACTCTCTTTGAATCTTCTTTATCATGCTAAGAGGAGCAGGAAAAAGCAAAAAATTTCAGAATTGCACCTTGCAATGCGGAGAAATTACTGTTTGTGCATTTACAATATTCATTGATTTTTGCCATTGAAAAACATCATGTTATTCATATACCAGAAATGTTTGAAGCTACTGACTGAATGAAAGGAGCTGGCATCTCACTCTCTTTGAATCTTCTTTATCATGCTAAGAGGAGCAGGAAAAAGCAAAAAATTTCAGAATTGCACCTTGCAATGCGGAGAAATTACTGTTTGTGCATTTACAATATTCATTGATTTTTGCCATTGAAAAACGTCCAGAAATGATTGAAGCTACTGACTGAATGAAAGGAGCTGGCATCTCATTCTCTTTGAATCTTCTTTATCATGCTAAGAGGAGCAGGAAAATGCAAGAAATTTCAGAATTGCACCTTGCAATGCGGAGAAATTACTGTTTGTGCATTTACAATATTCATTGATTTTTGCCATTGAAAAACATCCAGAAATGATTGAAGCTACTGACTGAATGAAAGGAGCTGGCATCTCACTCTCTTTGAATCTTCTTTATCATGCTAAGAGGAGCAGGAAAAAGCAAAAAATTTCAGAATTGCACCTTGCAATGCGGAGAAATTACTGTTTGTGCATTTACAATATTCATTGATTTTTACCATTGAAAAACGTCCAGAAATGATTGAAGCTACTGACTGAATGAAAGTAGCTGGCATCTCACTCTCTTTGAATCTTCTTTATCATGCTAAGAGGAGCAGGAAAAAGCAAAAAATTTCAGACTTGCACCTTGCAATGCGGAGAAATTACTGTTTGTGCATTTACCATATTCATTGATTTTTGCCATTGAAAAACATCATGTTATTCATATACCAGAAATGTTTGAAGCTACTGACTGAATGAAAGGAGCTGGCATCTCACTCTCTTTGAATCTTCTTTATCATGCTAAGAGGAGCAGGAAAAAGCAAAAAATTTCAGAATTGCACCTTGCAATGCGGAGAAATTACTGTTTGTGCATTTACAATATTCATTGATTTTTGCCATTGAAAAACGTCCAGAAATGATTGAAGCTACTGACTGAATGAAAGGAGCTGGCATCTCACTCTCTTTGAATCTTGTTTATCATGCTAAGAGGAGCAGGAAAAAGCAAAAAATTTCAGAATTGCACCTTGCAATGCGGAGAAATTACTGTTTGTGCATTTACAATATTCATTGATTTTTGCCATTGAAAAACGTCCAGAAATGATTGAAGCTACTGACTGAATGAAAGGAGCTGGCATCTCACTCTCTTTGAATCTTCTTTATCATGCTAAGAGGAGCAGGAAAAAGCAAAAAATTTCAGAATTGCACCTTGCAATGCGGAGAAATTACTGTTTGTGCATTTACAATATTCATTGATTTTTGCCATTGAAAAACATCATGTTATTCATATACCAGAAATGATTGAAGCTACTGACTGAATGAAAGGAGCTGGCATCTCACTCTCTTTGAATCTTCTTTATCATGCTAAGAGGAGCAGGAAAAAGCAAAAAATTTCAGAATTGCACCTTGCAATGCGGAGAAATTACTGTTTGTGCATTTACAATATTCATTGATTTTTGCCATTGAAAAACGTCCAGAAATGTTTGAAGCTACTGACTGAATGAAAGGAGCTGGCATCTCACTCTCTTTGAATCTTCTTTATCATGCTAGGATTAGCAGGAAAAAGCAAAAAATTTCAGAATTGCACCTTGCAATGTGGAGATATTACTGTTTGTGCATTTACAATATTCATTGAATTTTGCCATTGAAAAACGTCCAGAAATGTTTGAAGCTACTGACTGAATGAAAGGAGCTGGCATCTCACTCTCTTTGAATCTTCTTTATCATGCTAGGAGTAGCAGGAAAAAGCAAAAAATTTCAGAATTGCACCTTGCAATGTGGAGATATTACTGTTTGTGCATTTACAATATTCATTGATTTTTGCCATTGAAAAACATCATGTTATTCATATACCAGAAATGTTTGAAGCTACTGACTGAATGAAAGGAGCTGACATCTCACTCTCTTTGAATCTTCTTTATCATGCTAGGATTAGCAGGAAAAGGCAAAAAATTTCAGAATTGCACCTTGCAATGTGGAGATATTACTGTTTGTGCATTTACAATATTCATTGATTTTTGCCATTGAAAAATGTCCAGAAATGTTTGAAGCTACTGACTGAATGAAAGGAGCTGGCATCTCACTCTATTTGAATCTTCTTTATCATCCTAGTATTAGCAGGAAAAAGCAAAAAATTTCAGCCTTGCACCTTGCAATGTGGAGATATTACTGTTTGTGCATTTACAATATTCATTGATTTTTGCCATTGAAAAACATCCAGAAATGTTTATACCAGAAATGTTTGAAGCTACTGACTGAATGAAAGGAGCTGGCATCTCACTCTCTTTGAATCTTCTTTATCATGCTAAGAGGAGCAGGAAAAAGCAAAAAATTTCAGAATTGCACTTTGCAATGCGGAGAAATTACTGTTTGTGCATTTACAATATTCATTGATTTTTGCCATTGAAAAACGTCCAGAAATGACTGAAGCTACTGACTGAATGAAAGGAGCTGGCATCTCACTCTCTTTGAATCTTCTTTATCATGCTAAGAGGAGCTGGAAAAAGCAAAAAATTTCAGAATTGCATCTTGCAATGCGGAGAAATTACTGTTTGTGCATTTACAATATTCATTGATTTTTGCCATTGAAAAACGTCCAGAAATGATTGAAGCTACTGACTGAATGAAAGGAGCTGGCATCTCACTCTCTTTGAATCTTCTTTATCATGCTAAGAGGAGCAGGAAAAAGCAAAAAATTTCAGAATTGCACCTTGCAATGCGGAGAAATTACTGTTTGTGCATTTACAATATTCATTGATTTTTGCCATTGAAAAACATCATGTTATTCATATACCAGAAATGATTGAAGCTACTGACTGAATGAAAGGAGCTGGCATCTCACTCTCTTTGAATCTTCTTTATCATGCTAAGAGGAGCAGGAAAAAGCAAAAAATTTCAGAATTGCACCTTGCAATGCGGAGAAATTACTGTTTGTGCATTTACAATATTCATTGATTTTTGCCATTGAAAAACATCCAGAAATGATTGAAGCTACTGACTGAATGAAAGGAGCTGGCATCTCACTCTCTTTGAATCTTCTTTATCATGCTATGAGGAGCAGGAAAAAGCAAAAAATTTCAGAATTGCACCTTGCAATGTGGAGATATTACTGTTTGTGCATTTACAATATTCATTGAATTTTGCCATTGAAAAACGTCCAGAAATGTTTGAAGCTACTGACTGAATGAAAGGAGCTGGCATCTCACTCTATTTGAATCTTCTTTATCATGCTAGGATTAGCAGGAAAAAGCAAAAAATTTCAGAATTGCACCTTGCAATGTGGAGATATTACTGTTTGTGCATTTACAATATTCATTGATTTTTGCCATTGAAAAACGTCCAGAAATGTTTATACCAGAAATGTTTGAAGCTACTGACTGAATGAAAGGAGCTGGCATCTCACTCTCTTTGAATCTTCTTTATCATGCTAAGAGGAGCAGGAAAAAGCAAAAAATTTCAGAATTGCACCTTGCAATGCGGAGAAATTACTTTTTGTGCATTTACAATATTCATTGATTTTTGCCATTGAAAAACGTCCAGAAATGACTGAAGCTACTGACTGAATGAAAGGAGCTGGCATCTCACTCTCTTTGAATCTTCTTTACCATGCTAAGAGGAGCAGGAAAAAGCAAAAAAATTCAGAATTGCACCTTGCAATGCGGAGAAATTACTGTTTGTGCATTTACAATATTCATTGATTTTTGCCATTGAAAAACGTCCAGAAATGATTGAAGCTACTGACTGAATGAAAGGAGCTGGCATCTCACTCTCTTTGAATCTTCTTTATCATGCTAGGAGTAGCAGGAAAAAGCAAAAAATTTCAGAATTGCACCTTGCAATGTGGAGATATTACTGTTTGTGCATTTACAATATTCATTGATTTTTGCCATTGAAAAACGTCCAGAAATGTTTGAAGCTACTGACTGAATGAAAGGAGCTGGCATCTCACTCTCTTTGAATCTTCTTTATCATGCTAGGATTAGCAGGAAAAAGCAAAAAATTTCAGAATTGCACCTTGCAATGTGGAGATATTACTGTTTGTGCATTTACAATATTCATTGATTTTTGCCATTGAAAAACATCATGTTATTCATATACCAGAAATGTTTGAAGCTACTGACTGAATGAAAGGAGCTGACATCTCACTCTCTTTGAATCTTCTTTATCATGCTAGGATTAGCAGGAAAAAGCAAAAAATTTCAGAATTGCACCTTGCAATGTGGAGATATTACTGTTTGTGCATTTACAATATTCATTGATTTTTGCCAATGAAAAACGTCCAGAAATGTTTGAAGCTACTGACTGAATGAAAGGAGCTGGCATCTCACTCTATTTGAATCTTCTTTATCATGCTAGGATTAGCAGGAAAAAGCAAAAAATTTCAGCATTGCACCTTGCAATGTGGAGATATTACTGTTTGTGCATTTACAATATTCATTGATTTTTGCCATTGAAAAACGTCCAGAAATGTTTATACCAGAAATGTTTGAAGCTACTGACTGAAAGAAAGGAGCTGGCATCTCACTCTCTTTGAATCTTCTTTATCATGCTAAGAGGAGCAGGAAAAAGCAAAAAATTTCAGAATTGCACCTTGCAATGCGGAGAAATTACTGTTTGTGCATTTACAATATTCATTGATTTTTGCCATTGAAAAACGTCCAGAAATGACTGAAGCTACTGACTGAATGAAAGGAGCTGGCATCTCACTCTCTTTGAATCTTCTTTATCATGCTAAGAGGAGCAGGAAAAACCAAAAAATTTCAGAATTGCATCTTGCAATGCGGAGAAATTACTGTTTGTGCATTTACAATATTCATTGATTTTTGCCATTGAAAAACGTCCAGAAATGATTGAAGCTACTGACTGAATGAAAGGAGCTGGCATCTCACTCTCTTTGAATCTTCTTTATCATGCTAAGAGGAGCAGGAAAAAGCAAAAAATTTCAGAATTGCACCTTGCAATGCGGAGAAATTACTGTTTGTGCATTTACAATATTCATTGATTTTTGCCATTGAAAAACATCATGTTATTCATATACCAGAAATGATTGAAGCTACTGACTGAATGAAAGGAGCTGGCATCTCACTCTCTTTGAATCTTCTTTATCATGCTAAGAGGAGCAGGAAAAAGCAAAAAATTTCAGAATTGCACCTTGCAATGCGGAGAAATTACTGTTTGTGCATTTACAATATTCATTGATTTTTGCCATTGAAAAACGTCCAGAAATGATTGAAGCTACTGACTGAATGAAAGGAGCTGGCATCTCACTCTCTTTGAATCTTCTTTATCATGCTAAGAGGAGCAGGAAAAAGCAAAAAATTTCAGAATTGCACCTTGCAATGCGGAGAAATTACTGTTTGTGCATTTACAATATTCATTGATTTTTGCCATTGAAAAACGTCCAGAAATGATTGAAGCTACTGACTGAATGAAAGGAGCTGGCATCTCACTCTCTTTGAATCTTCTTTATCATGCTAGGATTAGCAGGAAAAAGCAAAAAATTTCAGAATTGCACCTGGCAATGTGGAGATATTACTGTTTGTGCATTTACAATATTCATTGAATTTTGCCATTGAAAAACGTCCAGAAATGTTTGAAGCTACTGACTGAATGAAAGGAGCTGGCATCTCACTCTATTTGAATCTTCTTTATCATGCTAGGATTAGCAGGAAAAAGCAAAAAATTTCAGAATTGCACCTTGCAATGTGAAGATATTACTGTTTGTGCTTTTACAATATTCATTGATTTTTGCCATTGAAAAACGTCCAGAAATGTTTATACCAGAAATGTTTGAAGCTACTGACTGAATGAAAGGAGCTGGCATCTCACTCTCTTTGAATCTTCTTTATCATGCTAAGAGGAGCAGGAAAAAGCAAAAAATTTCAGAATTGCACCTTGCAATGCGGAGAAATTACTGTTTGTGCATTTACAATATTCATTGATTTTTGCCATTGAAAAACGTCCAGAAATGACTGAAGCTACTGACTGAATGAAAGGAGCTGGCATCTCACTCTCTTTGAATCTTCTTTATCATGCTAAGAGGAGCAGGAAAAAGCAAAAAATTTCAGAATTGCACCTTGCAATGCGGAGAAATTACAGTTTGTGCATTTACAATATTCATTGATTTTTGCCATTGAAAAACGTCCGGAAATGATTGAAGCTACTGACTGAATGAAAGGAGCTGGCATCTCACTCTCTTTGAATCTTCTTTATCATGCTAAGAGGAGCAGGAAAAAGCAAAAAATTTCAGAATTGCACCTTGCAATGCGGAGAAATTACTGTTTGTGCATTTACAATATTCATTGATTTTTGCCATTGAAAAACATCATGTTATTCATATACCAGAAATGATTGAAGCTACTGACTGAATGAAAGGAGCTGGCATCTCACTCTCTTTGAATCTTCTTTATCATGCTAAGAGGAGCAGGAAAAAGCAAAAAATTTCAGAATTGCACCTTGCAATGTGGAGATATTACTGTTTGTGCATTTACAATATTCATTGAATTTTGCCATTGAAAAACGTCCAGAAATGTTTGAAGCTACTGACTGAATGAAAGGAGCTGGCATCTCACTCTATTTGAATCTTCTTTATCATGCTAGGATTAGCAGGAAAAAGCAAAAAATTTCAGAATTGCACCTTGCAATGTGGAGATATTACTGTTTGTGCATTTACAATATTCATTGATTTTTGCCATTGAAAAACGTCCAGAAATGTTTATACCAGAAATGTTTGAAGCTACTGACTGAATGAAAGGAGCTGGCATCTCACTCTCTTTGAATCTTCTTTATCATGCTAAGAGGAGCAGGAAAAAGCAAAAAATTTCAGAATTGCACCTTGCAATGCGGAGAAATTACTTTTTGTGCATTTACAATATTCATTGATTTTTGCCATTGAAAAACGTCCAGAAATGACTGAAGCTACTGACTGAATGAAAGGAGCTGGCATCTCACTCTCTTTGAATCTTCTTTACCATGCTAAGAGGAGCAGGAAAAAGCAAAAAAATTCAGAATTGCACCTTGCAATGCGGAGAAATTACTGTTTGTGCATTTACAATATTCATTGATTTTTGCCATTGAAAAACGTCCAGAAATGATTGAAGCTACTGACTGAATGAAAGGAGCTGGCATCTCACTCTCTTTGAATCTTCTTTATCATGCTAGGAGTAGCAGGAAAAAGCAAAAAATTTCAGAATTGCACCTTGCAATGTGGAGATATTACTGTTTGTGCATTTACAATATTCATTGATTTTTGCCATTGAAAAACGTCCAGAAATGTTTGAAGCTACTGACTGAATGAAAGGAGCTGGCATCTCACTCTCTTTGAATCTTCTTTATCATGCTAGGATTAGCAGGAAAAAGCAAAAAATTTCAGAATTGCACCTTGCAATGCGGAGATATTACTGTTTGTGCATTTACAATATTCATTGATTTTTGCCATTGAAAAACATCATGTTATTCATATACCAGAAATGTTTGAAGCTACTGACTGAATGAAAGGAGCTGACATCTCACTCTCTTTGAATCTTCTTTATCATGCTAGGATTAGCAGGAAAAAGCAAAAAATTTCAGAATTGCACCTTGCAATGTGGAGATATTACTGTTTGTGCATTTACAATATTCATTGATTTTTGCCAATGAAAAACGTCCAGAAATGTTTGAAGCTACTGACTGAATGAAAGGAGCTGGCATCTCACTCTATTTGAATCTTCTTTATCATGCTAGGATTAGCAGGAAAAAGCAAAAAATTTCAGCATTGCACCTTGCAATGTGGAGATATTACTGTTTGTGCATTTACAATATTCATTGATTTTTGCCATTGAAAAACGTCCAGAAATGTTTATACCAGAAATGTTTGAAGCTACTGACTGAAAGAAAGGAGCTGGCATCTCACTCTCTTTGAATCTTCTTTATCATGCTAAGAGGAGCAGGAAAAAGCAAAAAATTTCAGAATTGCACCTTGCAATGCGGAGAAATTGCTGTTTGTGCATTTACAATATTCATTGATTTTTGCCATTGAAAAACGTCCAGAAATGACTGAAGCTACTGACTGAATGAAAGGAGCTGGCATCTCACTCTCTTTGAATCTTCTTTATCATGCTAAGAGGAGCAGGAAAAACCAAAAAATTTCAGAATTGCATCTTGCAATGCGGAGAAATTACTGTTTGTGCATTTACAATATTCATTGATTTTTGCCATTGAAAAACGTCCAGAAATGATTGAAGCTACTGACTGAATGAAAGGAGCTGGCATCTCACTCTCTTTGAATCTTCTTTATCATGCTAGGAGTAGCAGGAAAAAGCAAAAAATTTCAGAATTGCACCTTGCAATGTGGAGATATTACTGTTTGTGCATTTACAATATTCATTGATTTTTGCCATTGAAAAACGTCCAGAAATGTTTGAAGCTACTGACTGAATGAAAGGAGCTGGCATCTCACTCTCTTTGAATCTTCTTTATCATGCTAGGATTAGCAGGAAAAAGCAAAAAATTTCAGAATTGCACCTTGCAATGTGGAGATATTACTGTTTGTGCATTTACAATATTCATTGATTTTTGCCATTGAAAAACATCATGTTATTCATATACCAGAAATGTTTGAAGCTACTGACTGAATGAAAGGAGCTGACATCTCACTCTCTTTGAATCTTCTTTATCATGCTAGGATTAGCAGGAAAAAGCAAAAAATTTCAGAATTGCACCTTGCAATGTGGAGATATTACTGTTTGTGCATTTACAATATTCATTGATTTTTGCCAATGAAAAACGTCCAGAAATGTTTGAAGCTACTGACTGAATGAAAGGAGCTGGCATCTCACTCTATTTGAATCTTCTTTATCATGCTAGGATTAGCAGGAAAAAGCAAAAAATTTCAGCATTGCACCTTGCAATGTGGAGATATTACTGTTTGTGCATTTACAATATTCATTGATTTTTGCCATTGAAAAACGTCCAGAAATGTTTATACCAGAAATGTTTGAAGCTACTGACTGAAAGAAAGGAGCTGGCATCTCACTCTCTTTGAATCTTCTTTATCATGCTAAGAGGAGCAGGAAAAAGCAAAAAATTTCAGAATTGCACCTTGCAATGCGGAGAAATTACTGTTTGTGCATTTACAATATTCATTGATTTTTGCCATTGAAAAACGTCCAGAAATGACTGAAGCTACTGACTGAATGAAAGGAGCTGGCATCTCACTCTCTTTGAATCTTCTTTATCATGCTAAGAGGAGCAGGAAAAACCAAAAAATTTCAGAATTGCATCTTGCAATGCGGAGAAATTACTGTTTGTGCATTTACAATATTCATTGATTTTTGCCATTGAAAAACGTCCAGAAATGATTGAAGCTACTGACTGAATGAAAGGAGCTGGCATCTCACTCTCTTTGAATCTTCTTTATCATGCTAAGAGGAGCAGGAAAAAGCAAAAAATTTCAGAATTGCACCTTGCAATGCGGAGAAATTACTGTTTGTGCATTTACAATATTCATTGATTTTTGCCATTGAAAAACATCATGTTATTCATATACCAGAAATGATTGAAGCTACTGACTGAATGAAAGGAGCTGGCATCTCACTCTCTTTGAATCTTCTTTATCATGCTAAGAGGAGCAGGAAAAAGCAAAAAATTTCAGAATTGCACCTTGCAATGCGGAGAAATTACTGTTTGTGCATTTACAATATTCATTGATTTTTGCCATTGAAAAACGTCCAGAAATGATTGAAGCTACTGACTGAATGAAAGGAGCTGGCATCTCACTCTCTTTGAATCTTCTTTATCATGCTAAGAGGAGCAGGAAAAAGCAAAAAATTTCAGAATTGCACCTTGCAATGCGGAGAAATTACTGTTTGTGCATTTACAATATTCATTGATTTTTGCCATTGAAAAACGTCCAGAAATGATTGAAGCTACTGACTGAATGAAAGGAGCTGGCATCTCACTCTCTTTGAATCTTCTTTATCATGCTAGGATTAGCAGGAAAAAGCAAAAAATTTCAGAATTGCACCTGGCAATGTGGAGATATTACTGTTTGTGCATTTACAATATTCATTGAATTTTGCCATTGAAAAACGTCCAGAAATGTTTGAAGCTACTGACTGAATGAAAGGAGCTGGCATCTCACTCTATTTGAATCTTCTTTATCATGCTAGGATTAGCAGGAAAAAGCAAAAAATTTCAGAATTGCACCTTGCAATGTGGAGATATTACTGTTTGTGCTTTTACAATATTCATTGATTTTTGCCATTGAAAAACGTCCAGAAATGTTTATACCAGAAATGTTTGAAGCTACTGACTGAATGAAAGGAGCTGGCATCTCACTCTCTTTGAATCTTCTTTATCATGCTAAGAGGAGCAGGAAAAAGCAAAAAATTTCAGAATTGCACCTTGCAATGCGGAGAAATTACTGTTTGTGCATTTACAATATTCATTGATTTTTGCCATTGAAAAACGTCCAGAAATGACTGAAGCTACTGACTGAATGAAAGGAGCTGGCATCTCACTCTCTTTGAATCTTCTTTATCATGCTAAGAGGAGCAGGAAAAAGCAAAAAATTTCAGAATTGCACCTTGCAATGCGGAGAAATTACAGTTTGTGCATTTACAATATTCATTGATTTTTGCCATTGAAAAACGTCCGGAAATGATTGAAGCTACTGACTGAATGAAAGGAGCTGGCATCTCACTCTCTTTGAATCTTCTTTATCATGCTAAGAGGAGCAGGAAAAAGCAAAAAATTTCAGAATTGCACCTTGCAATGCGGAGAAATTACTGTTTGTGCATTTACAATATTCATTGATTTTTGCCATTGAAAAACATCATGTTATTCATATACCAGAAATGATTGAAGCTACTGACTGAATGAAAGGAGCTGGCATCTCACTCTCTTTGAATCTTCTTTATCATGCTAAGAGGAGCAGGAAAAAGCAAAAAATTTCAGAATTGCACCTTGCAATGTGGAGATATTACTGTTTGTGCATTTACAATATTCATTGAATTTTGCCATTGAAAAACGTCCAGAAATGTTTGAAGCTACTGACTGAATGAAAGGAGCTGGCATCTCACTCTATTTGAATCTTCTTTATCATGCTAGGATTAGCAGGAAAAAGCAAAAAATTTCAGAATTGCACCTTGCAATGTGGAGATATTACTGTTTGTGCATTTACAATATTCATTGATTTTTGCCATTGAAAAACGTCCAGAAATGTTTATACCAGAAATGTTTGAAGCTACTGACTGAATGAAAGGAGCTGGCATCTCACTCTCTTTGAATCTTCTTTATCATGCTAAGAGGAGCAGGAAAAAGCAAAAAATTTCAGAATTGCACCTTGCAATGCGGAGAAATTACTTTTTGTGCATTTACAATATTCATTGATTTTTGCCATTGAAAAACGTCCAGAAATGACTGAAGCTACTGACTGAATGAAAGGAGCTGGCATCTCACTCTCTTTGAATCTTCTTTACCATGCTAAGAGGAGCAGGAAAAAGCAAAAAAATTCAGAATTGCACCTTGCAATGCGGAGAAATTACTGTTTGTGCATTTACAATATTCATTGATTTTTGCCATTGAAAAACGTCCAGAAATGATTGAAGCTACTGACTGAATGAAAGGAGCTGGCATCTCACTCTCTTTGAATCTTCTTTATCATGCTAGGAGTAGCAGGAAAAAGCAAAAAATTTCAGAATTGCACCTTGCAATGTGGAGATATTACTGTTTGTGCATTTACAATATTCATTGATTTTTGCCATTGAAAAACGTCCAGAAATGTTTGAAGCTACTGACTGAATGAAAGGAGCTGGCATCTCACTCTCTTTGAATCTTCTTTATCATGCTAGGATTAGCAGGAAAAAGCAAAAAATTTCAGAATTGCACCTTGCAATGCGGAGATATTACTGTTTGTGCATTTACAATATTCATTGATTTTTGCCATTGAAAAACATCATGTTATTCATATACCAGAAATGTTTGAAGCTACTGACTGAATGAAAGGAGCTGACATCTCACTCTCTTTGAATCTTCTTTATCATGCTAGGATTAGCAGGAAAAAGCAAAAAATTTCAGAATTGCACCTTGCAATGTGGAGATATTACTGTTTGTGCATTTACAATATTCATTGATTTTTGCCAATGAAAAACGTCCAGAAATGTTTGAAGCTACTGACTGAATGAAAGGAGCTGGCATCTCACTCTATTTGAATCTTCTTTATCATGCTAGGATTAGCAGGAAAAAGCAAAAAATTTCAGCATTGCACCTTGCAATGTGGAGATATTACTGTTTGTGCATTTACAATATTCATTGATTTTTGCCATTGAAAAACGTCCAGAAATGTTTATACCAGAAATGTTTGAAGCTACTGACTGAAAGAAAGGAGCTGGCATCTCACTCTCTTTGAATCTTCTTTATCATGCTAAGAGGAGCAGGAAAAAGCAAAAAATTTCAGAATTGCACCTTGCAATGCGGAGAAATTACTGTTTGTGCTTTTACAATATTCATTGATTTTTGCCATTGAAAAACGTCCAGAAATGACTGAAGCTACTGACTGAATGAAAGGAGCTGGCATCTCACTCTCTTTGAATCTTCTTTATCATGCTAAGAGGAGCAGGAAAAACCAAAAAATTTCAGAATTGCATCTTGCAATGCGGAGAAATTACTGTTTGTGCATTTACAATATTCATTGATTTTTGCCATTGAAAAACGTCCAGAAATGATTGAAGCTACTGACTGAATGAAAGGAGCTGGCATCTCACTCTCTTTGAATCTTCTTTATCATGCTAAGAGGAGCAGGAAAAAGCAAAAAATTTCAGAATTGCACCTTGCAATGCGGAGAAATTACTGTTTGTGCATTTACAATATTCATTGATTTTTGCCATTGAAAAACGTCCAGAAATGATTGAAGCTACTGACTGAATGAAAGGAGCTGGCATCTCACTCTCTTTGAATCTTCTTTATCATGCTAAGAGGAGCAGGAAAAAGCAAAAAATTTCAGAATTGCACCTTGCAATGCGGAGAAATTACTGTTTGTGCATTTACAATATTCATTGATTTTTGCCATTGAAAAACGTCCAGAAATGATTGAAGCTACTGACTGAATGAAAGGAGCTGGCATCTCACTCTCTTTGAATCTTCTTTATCATGCTAGGATTAGCAGGAAAAAGCAAAAAATTTCAGAATTGCACCTGGCAATGTGGAGATATTACTGTTTGTGCATTTACAATATTCATTGAATTTTGCCATTGAAAAACGTCCAGAAATGTTTGAAGCTACTGACTGAATGAAAGGAGCTGGCATCTCACTCTATTTGAATCTTCTTTATCATGCTAGGATTAGCAGGAAAAAGCAAAAAATTTCAGAATTGCACCTTGCAATGTGGAGATATTACTGTTTGTGCTTTTACAATATTCATTGATTTTTGCCATTGAAAAACGTCCAGAAATGTTTATACCAGAAATGTTTGAAGCTACTGACTGAATGAAAGGAGCTGGCATCTCACTCTCTTTGAATCTTCTTTATCATGCTAAGAGGAGCAGGAAAAAGCAAAAAATTTCAGAATTGCACCTTGCAATGCGGAGAAATTACTGTTTGTGCATTTACAATATTCATTGATTTTTGCCATTGAAAAACGTCCAGAAATGACTGAAGCTACTGACTGAATGAAAGGAGCTGGCATCTCACTCTCTTTGAATCTTCTTTATCATGCTAAGAGGAGCAGGAAAAAGCAAAAAATTTCAGAATTGCACCTTGCAATGCGGAGAAATTACAGTTTGTGCATTTACAATATTCATTGATTTTTGCCATTGAAAAACGTCCGGAAATGATTGAAGCTACTGACTGAATGAAAGGAGCTGGCATCTCACTCTCTTTGAATCTTCTTTATCATGCTAAGAGGAGCAGGAAAAAGCAAAAAATTTCAGAATTGCACCTTGCAATGCGGAGAAATTACTGTTTGTGCATTTACAATATTCATTGATTTTTGCCATTGAAAAACATCATGTTATTCATATACCAGAAATGATTGAAGCTACTGACTGAATGAAAGGAGCTGGCATCTCACTCTCTTTGAATCTTCTTTATCATGCTAAGAGGAGCAGGAAAAAGCAAAAAATTTCAGAATTGCACCTTGCAATGTGGAGATATTACTGTTTGTGCATTTACAATATTCATTGAATTTTGCCATTGAAAAACGTCCAGAAATGTTTGAAGCTACTGACTGAATGAAAGGAGCTGGCATCTCACTCTATTTGAATCTTCTTTATCATGCTAGGATTAGCAGGAAAAAGCAAAAAATTTCAGAATTGCACCTTGCAATGTGGAGATATTACTGTTTGTGCATTTACAATATTCATTGATTTTTGCCATTGAAAAACGTCCAGAAATGTTTATACCAGAAATGTTTGAAGCTACTGACTGAATGAAAGGAGCTGGCATCTCACTCTCTTTGAATCTTCTTTATCATGCTAAGAGGAGCAGGAAAAAGCAAAAAATTTCAGAATTGCACCTTGCAATGCGGAGAAATTACTTTTTGTGCATTTACAATATTCATTGATTTTTGCCATTGAAAAACGTCCAGAAATGACTGAAGCTACTGACTGAATGAAAGGAGCTGGCATCTCACTCTCTTTGAATCTTCTTTACCATGCTAAGAGGAGCAGGAAAAAGCAAAAAAATTCAGAATTGCACCTTGCAATGCGGAGAAATTACTGTTTGTGCATTTACAATATTCATTGATTTTTGCCATTGAAAAACGTCCAGAAATGATTGAAGCTACTGACTGAATGAAAGGAGCTGGCATCTCACTCTCTTTGAATCTTCTTTATCATGCTAGGAGTAGCAGGAAAAAGCAAAAAATTTCAGAATTGCACCTTGCAATGTGGAGATATTACTGTTTGTGCATTTACAATATTCATTGATTTTTGCCATTGAAAAACGTCCAGAAATGTTTGAAGCTACTGACTGAATGAAAGGAGCTGGCATCTCACTCTCTTTGAATCTTCTTTATCATGCTAGGATTAGCAGGAAAAAGCAAAAAATTTCAGAATTGCACCTTGCAATGCGGAGATATTACTGTTTGTGCATTTACAATATTCATTGATTTTTGCCATTGAAAAACATCATGTTATTCATATACAAGAAATGTTTGAAGCTACTGACTGAATGAAAGGAGCTGACATCTCACTCTCTTTGAATCTTCTTTATCATGCTAGGATTAGCAGGAAAAAGCAAAAAATTTCAGAATTGCACCTTGCAATGTGGAGATATTACTGTTTGTGCATTTACAATATTCATTGATTTTTGCCAATGAAAAACGTCCAGAAATGTTTGAAGCTACTGACTGAATGAAAGGAGCTGGCATCTCACTCTATTTGAATCTTCTTTATCATGCTAGGATTAGCAGGAAAAAGCAAAAAATTTCAGCATTGCACCTTGCAATGTGGAGATATTACTGTTTGTGCATTTACAATATTCATTGATTTTTGCCATTGAAAAACGTCCAGAAATGTTTATACCAGAAATGTTTGAAGCTACTGACTGAAAGAAAGGAGCTGGCATCTCACTCTCTTTGAATCTTCTTTATCATGCTAAGAGGAGCAGGAAAAAGCAAAAAATTTCAGAATTGCACCTTGCAATGCAGAGAAATTACTGTTTGTGCATTTACAATATTCATTGATTTTTGCCATTGAAAAACGTCCAGAAATGACTGAAGCTACTGACTGAATGAAAGGAGCTGGCATCTCACTCTCTTTGAATCTTCTTTATCATGCTAAGAGGAGCAGGAAAAACCAAAAAATTTCAGAATTGCATCTTGCAATGCGGAGAAATTACTGTTTGTGCATTTACAATATTCATTGATTTTTGCCATTGAAAAACGTCCAGAAATGATTGAAGCTACTGACTGAATGAAAGGAGCTGGCATCTCACTCTCTTTGAATCTTCTTTATCATGCTAAGAGGAGCAGGAAAAAGCAAAAAATTTCAGAATTGCACCTTGCAATGCGGAGAAATTACTGTTTGTGCATTTACAATATTCATTGATTTTTGCCATTGAAAAACATCATGTTATTCATATACCAGAAATGATTGAAGCTACTGACTGAATGAAAGGAGCTGGCATCTCACTCTCTTTGAATCTTCTTTATCATGCTAAGAGGAGCAGGAAAAAGCAAAAAATTTCAGAATTGCACCTTGCAATGCGGAGAAATTACTGTTTGTGCATTTACAATATTCATTGATTTTTGCCATTGAAAAACGTCCAGAAATGATTGAAGCTACTGACTGAATGAAAGGAGCTGGCATCTCACTCTCTTTGAATCTTCTTTATCATGCTAAGAGGAGCAGGAAAAAGCAAAAAATTTCAGAATTGCACCTTGCAATGCGGAGAAATTACTGTTTGTGCATTTACAATATTCATTGATTTTTGCCATTGAAAAACGTCCAGAAATGATTGAAGCTACTGACTGAATGAAAGGAGCTGGCATCTCACTCTCTTTGAATCTTCTTTATCATGCTAGGATTAGCAGGAAAAAGCAAAAAATTTCAGAATTGCACCTGGCAATGTGGAGATATTACTGTTTGTGCATTTACAATATTCATTGAATTTTGCCATTGAAAAACGTCCAGAAATGTTTGAAGCTACTGACTGAATGAAAGGAGCTGGCATCTCACTCTATTTGAATCTTCTTTATCATGCTAGGATTAGCAGGAAAAAGCAAAAAATTTCAGAATTGCACCTTGCAATGTGGAGATATTACTGTTTGTGCTTTTACAATATTCATTGATTTTTGCCATTGAAAAACGTCCAGAAATGTTTATACCAGAAATGTTTGAAGCTACTGACTGAATGAAAGGAGCTGGCATCTCACTCTCTTTGAATCTTCTTTATCATGCTAAGAGGAGCAGGAAAAAGCAAAAAATTTCAGAATTGCACCTTGCAATGCGGAGAAATTACTGTTTGTGCATTTACAATATTCATTGATTTTTGCCATTGAAAAACGTCCAGAAATGACTGAAGCTACTGACTGAATGAAAGGAGCTGGCATCTCACTCTCTTTGAATCTTCTTTATCATGCTAAGAGGAGCAGGAAAAAGCAAAAAATTTCAGAATTGCACCTTGCAATGCGGAGAAATTACAGTTTGTGCATTTACAATATTCATTGATTTTTGCCATTGAAAAACGTCCGGAAATGATTGAAGCTACTGACTGAATGAAAGGAGCTGGCATCTCACTCTCTTTGAATCTTCTTTATCATGCTAAGAGGAGCAGGAAAAAGCAAAAAATTTCAGAATTGCACCTTGCAATGCGGAGAAATTACTGTTTGTGCATTTACAATATTCATTGATTTTTGCCATTGAAAAACATCATGTTATTCATATACCAGAAATGATTGAAGCTACTGACTGAATGAAAGGAGCTGGCATCTCACTCTCTTTGAATCTTCTTTATCATGCTAAGAGGAGCAGGAAAAAGCAAAAAATTTCAGAATTGCACCTTGCAATGTGGAGATATTACTGTTTGTGCATTTACAATATTCATTGAATTTTGCCATTGAAAAACGTCCAGAAATGTTTGAAGCTACTGACTGAATGAAAGGAGCTGGCATCTCACTCTATTTGAATCTTCTTTATCATGCTAGGATTAGCAGGAAAAAGCAAAAAATTTCAGAATTGCACCTTGCAATGTGGAGATATTACTGTTTGTGCATTTACAATATTCATTGATTTTTGCCATTGAAAAACGTCCAGAAATGTTTGAAGCTACTGACTGAATGAAAGGAGCTGGCATCTCACTCTCTTTGAATCTTCTTTATCATGCTAGGATTAGCAGGAAAAAGCAAAAAATTTCAGAATTGCACCTTGCAATGTGGAGATATTACTGTTTGTGCATTTACAATATTCATTGATTTTTGCCATTGAAAAACATCATGTTATTCATATACCAGAAATGTTTGAAGCTACTGACTGAATGAAAGGAGCTGACATCTCACTCTCTTTGAATCTTCTTTATCATGCTAGGATTAGCAGGAAAAAGCAAAAAATTTCAGAATTGCACCTTGCAATGTGGAGATATTACTGTTTGTGCATTTACAATATTCATTGATTTTTGCCAATGAAAAACGTCCAGAAATGTTTGAAGCTACTGACTGAATGAAAGGAGCTGGCATCTCACTCTATTTGAATCTTCTTTATCATGCTAGGATTAGCAGGAAAAAGCAAAAAATTTCAGCATTGCACCTTGCAATGTGGAGATATTACTGTTTGTGCATTTACAATATTCATTGATTTTTGCCATTGAAAAACGTCCAGAAATGTTTATACCAGAAATGTTTGAAGCTACTGACTGAAAGAAAGGAGCTGGCATCTCACTCTCTTTGAATCTTCTTTATCATGCTAAGAGGAGCAGGAAAAAGCAAAAAATTTCAGAATTGCACCTTGCAATGCAGAGAAATTACTGTTTGTGCATTTACAATATTCATTGATTTTTGCCATTGAAAAACGTCCAGAAATGACTGAAGCTACTGACTGAATGAAAGGAGCTGGCATCTCACTCTCTTTGAATCTTCTTTATCATGCTAAGAGGAGCAGGAAAAACCAAAAAATTTCAGAATTGCATCTTGCAATGCGGAGAAATTACTGTTTGTGCATTTACAATATTCATTGATTTTTGCCATTGAAAAACGTCCAGAAATGATTGAAGCTACTGACTGAATGAAAGGAGCTGGCATCTCACTCTCTTTGAATCTTCTTTATCATGCTAAGAGGAGCAGGAAAAAGCAAAAAATTTCAGAATTGCACCTTGCAATGCGGAGAAATTACTGTTTGTGCATTTACAATATTCATTGATTTTTGCCATTGAAAAACATCATGTTATTCATATACCAGAAATGATTGAAGCTACTGACTGAATGAAAGGAGCTGGCATCTCACTCTCTTTGAATCTTCTTTATCATGCTAAGAGGAGCAGGAAAAAGCAAAAAATTTCAGAATTGCACCTTGCAATGCGGAGAAATTACTGTTTGTGCATTTACAATATTCATTGATTTTTGCCATTGAAAAACGTCCAGAAATGATTGAAGCTACTGACTGAATGAAAGGAGCTGGCATCTCACTCTCTTTGAATCTTCTTTATCATGCTAAGAGGAGCAGGAAAAAGCAAAAAATTTCAGAATTGCACCTTGCAATGCGGAGAAATTACTGTTTGTGCATTTACAATATTCATTGATTTTTGCCATTGAAAAACGTCCAGAAATGATTGAAGCTACTGACTGAATGAAAGGAGCTGGCATCTCACTCTCTTTGAATCTTTTTTATCATGCTAGGATTAGCAGGAAAAAGCAAAAAATTTCAGAATTGCACCTGGCAATGTGGAGATATTACTGTTTGTGCATTTACAATATTCATTGAATTTTGCCATTGAAAAACGTCCAGAAATGTTTGAAGCTACTGACTGAATGAAAGGAGCTGGCATCTCACTCTATTTGAATCTTCTTTATCATGCTAGGATTAGCAGGAAAAAGCAAAAAATTTCAGAATTGCACCTTGCAATGTGGAGATATTACTGTTTGTGCTTTTACAATATTCATTGATTTTTGCCATTGAAAAACGTCCAGAAATGTTTATACCAGAAATGTTTGAAGCTACTGACTGAATGAAAGGAGCTGGCATCTCACTCTCTTTGAATCTTCTTTATCATGCTAAGAGGAGCAGGAAAAAGCAAAAAATTTCAGAATTGCACCTTGCAATGCGGAGAAATTACTGTTTGTGCATTTACAATATTCATTGATTTTTGCCATTGAAAAACATCATGTTATTCATATACCAGAAATGATTGAAGCTACTGACTGAATGAAAGGAGCTGGCATCTCACTCTCTTTGAATCTTCTTTATCATGCTAAGAGGAGCAGGAAAAAGCAAAAAATTTCAGAATTGCACCTTGCAATGCGGAGAAATTACTGTTTGTGCATTTACAATATTCATTGATTTTTGCCATTGAAAAACGTCCAGAAATGATTGAAGCTGCTGACTGAATGAAAGGAGCTGGCATCTCACTCTCTTTGAATCTTCTTTATCATGCTAAGAGGAGCAGGAAAAAGCAAAAAATTTCAGAATTGCATCTTGCAATGCGGAGAAAATACTGTTTGTGCATTTACAATATTCATTGATTTTTGCCATTGAAAAACGTCCAGAAATGATTGAAGCTACTGACTGAATGAAAGGAGCTGGCATCTCACTCTCTTTGAATCTTCTTTATCATGCTAAGAGGAGCAGGAAAAAGCAAAAAATTTCAGAATTGCACCTTGCAATGCGGAGAAATTACTGTTTGTGCATTTACAATATTCATTGATTTTTGCCATTGAAAAACGTCCAGAAATGATTGAAGCTACTGACTGAATGAAAGGAGCTGGAATCTCACTCTCTTTGAATCTTCTTTATCATGCTAAGAGGAGCAGGAAAAAGCAAAAAATTTCAGAATTGCAACTTGCAATGCGGAGAAATTACTGTTTGTGCATTTACAATATTCATTGATTTTTGCCATTGAAAAACATCATGTTATTCATATACCAGAAATGATTGAAGCTACTGACTGAATGAAAGGAGCTGGCATCTCACTCTCTTTGAATCTTCTTTATCATGCTAAGAGGAGCAGGAAAAAGCAAAAAATTTCAGAATTGCACCTTGCAATGCGGAGAAATTACTGTTTGTGCATTTACAATATTCATTGATTTTTGCCATTGAAAAACGTCCAGAAATGATTGAAGCTACTGACTGAATGAAAGGAGCTGGCATCTCACTCTCTTTGAATCTTCTTTATCATGCTAAGAGGAGCAGGAAAAAGCAAAAAATTTCAGAATTGCACCTTGCAATGCGGAGAAATTACTGTTTGTGCATTTACAATATTCATTGATTTTTGCCATTGAAAAACATCATGTTATTCATATACCAGAAATGATTGAAGCTACTGACTGAATGAAAGGAGCTGGCATCTCACTCTCTTTGAATCTTCTTTACCATGCTAAGAGGAGCAGGAAAAAGCAAAAAATTTCAGAATTGCACCTTGCAATGCGGAGAAATTACTGTTTGTGCATTTACAATATTCATTGATTTTTGCCATTGAAAAACGTCCAGAAATGACTGAAGCTACTGACTGAATGAAAGGAGCTGGCATCTCACTCTCTTTGAATCTTCTTTATCATGCTAAGAGGAGCAGGAAAAAGCAAAAAATTTCAGAATTGCACCTTGCAATGCGGAGAAATTACAGTTTGTGCATTTACAATATTCATTGATTTTTGCCATTGAAAAACGTCCAGAAATGATTGAAGCTACTGACTGAATGAAAGGAGCTGGCATCTCACTCTCTTTGAATCTTCTTTATCATGCTAAGAGGAGCAGGAAAAAGCAAAAAATTTCAGAATTGCACCTTGCAATGCGGAGAAATTACTGTTTGTGCATTTACAATATTCATTGATATTTGCCATTGAAAAACATCATGTTATTCATATACCAGAAATGATTGAAGCTACTGACTGAATGAAAGGAGCTGGCATCTCACTCTCTTTGAATCTTCTTTATCATGCTAAGAGGAGCAGGAAAAAGCAAAAAATTTCAGAATTGCACCTTGCAATGCGGAGAAATTACTGTTTGTGCATTTACAATATTCATTGATTTTTGCCATTGAAAAACGTCCAGAAATGATTGAAGCTACTGACTGAATGAAAGGAGCTGGCATCTCACTCTCTTTGAATCTTCTTTATCATGCTAAGAGGAGCAGGAAAAAGCAAAAAATTTCAGAATTGCATCTTGCAATGCGGAGAAATTACTGTTTGTGCATTTACAATATTCATTGATTTTTGCCATTGAAAAACGTCCAGAAATGATTGAAGCTACTGACTGAATGAAAGGAGCTGGCATCTCACTCTCTTTGAATCTTCTTTATCATGCTAAGAGGAGCAGGAAAAAGCAAAAAATTTCAGAATTGCACCTTGCAATGCGGAGAAATTACTGTTTGTGCATTTACAATATTCATTGACTTTTGCCATTGAAAAACGTCCAGAAATGATTGAAGCTACTGACTGAATGAAAGGAGCTGGAATCTCACTCTCTTTGAATCTTCTTTATCATGCTAAGAGGAGCAGGAAAAAGCAAAAAATTTCAGAATTGCAACTTGCAATGCGGAGAAATTACTGTTTGTGCATTTACAATATTCATTGATTTTTGCCATTGAAAAACATCATGTTATTCATATACCAGAAATGATTGAAGCTACTGACTGAATGAAAGGAGCTGGCATCTCACTCTCTTTGAATCTTCTTTATCATGCTAAGAGGAGCAGGAAAAAGCAAAAAATTTCAGAATTGCACCTTGCAATGCGGAGAAATTACTGTTTGTGCATTTACAATATTCATTGATTTTTGCCATTGAAAAACATCCAGAAATGATTGAAGCTACTGACTGAATGAAAGGAGCTGGCATCTCACTCTCTTTGAATCTTCTTTATCATGCTAAGAGGAGCAGGAAAAAGCAAAAAATTTCAGAATTGCACCTTGCAATGCGGAGAAATTACTGTTTGTGCATTTACAATATTCATTGATTTTTGCCATTGAAAAACGTCCAGAAATGATTGAAGCTACTGACTGAATGAAAGGAGCTGGCATCTCACTCTCTTTGAATCTTCTTTATCATGCTAAGAGGAGCAGGTAAAAGCAAAAAATTTCAGAATTGCACCTTGCAATGCGGAGAAATTACTGTTTGTGCATTTACAATATTCATTAATTTTTGCCATTGAAAAACATCATGTTATTCATATCCCAGAAATGTTTGAAGCTACTGACTGAATGAAAGAAGCTGGCATCTCACTCTCTTTGAATCTTCTTTATCATGCTAAGAGGAGCAGGAAAAAGCAAAAAATTTCAGAATTGCACCTTGCAATGCGGAGAAATTACTGTTTGTGCATTTACAATATTCATTGATTTTTGCCATTGAAAAACGTCCAGAAATGATTGAAGCTACTGACTGAATGAAAGGAGCTGGCATCTCACTCTCTTTGAATCTTCTTTATCATGCTAAGAGGAGCAGGAAAAAGCAAAAAATTTCAGAATTGCACCTTGCAATGCGGAGAAATTACTGTTTGTGCATTTACAATATTCATTGATTTTTGCCATTGAAAAACATCATGTTATTCATATACCAGAAATGTTTGAAGCTACTGACTGAATGAAAGGAGCTGGCATCTCACTCTCTTTGAATCTTCTTTATCATGCTAAGAGGAGCAGGAAAAAGCAAAAAATTTCAGAATTGCACCTTGCAATGCGGAGAAATTACTGTTTGTGCATTTACAATATTCATTGATTTTTGCCATTGAAAAACATCATGTTATTCATATACCAGAAATGATTGAAGCTACTGACTGAATGAAAGGAGCTGGCATCTCACTCTCTTTGAATCTTCTTTATCATGCTGAGGAGCAGGAAAAAGCAAAAAATTTCAAAATTGCACCTTGCAATGCGGAGAAATTACTGTTTGTGCATTTACAATATTCATTGATTTTTGCATTGAAAAACGTCCAGAAATGACTGAAGCTACTGACTGAATGAAAGGAGCTGGCATCTCACTCTCTTTGAATCTTCTTTATCATGCTAAGAGGAGCAGGAAAAAGCAAAAAATTTCAGAATTGCATCTTGCAATGCGGAAAAATTACTGTTTGTGCATTTACAATATTCATTGATTTTTGCCATTGAAAAACGTCCAGAAATGATTGAAGCTACTGACTGAATGAAAGGAGCTGGCATCTCACTCTCTTTGAATCTTCTTTATCATGCTAAGAGGAGCAGGAAAAAGCAAAAAATTTCAGAATTGCACCTTGCAATGCGGAGAAATTACTGTTTGTGCATTTACAATATTCATTGATTTTTGCCATTGAAAAACATCATGTTATTCATATACCAGAAATGATTGAAGCTACTGACTGAATGAAAGGAGCTGGCATCTCACTCTCTTTGAATCTTCTTTATCATGCTAAGAGGAGCAGGAAAAAGCAAAAAATTTCAGAATTGCACCTTGCAATGCGGAGAAATTACTGTTTGTGCATTTACAATATTCATTGATTTTTGCCATTGAAAAACGTCCAGAAATGATTGAAGCTACTGACTGAATGAAAGGAGCTGGCATCTCACTCTCTTTGAATCTTCTTTATCATGCTAAGAGGAGCAGGAAAAAGCAAAAAATTTCAGAATTGCATCTTGCAATGCGGAGAAATTACTGTTTGTGCATTTACAATATTCATTGATTTTTGCCATTGAAAAACGTCCAGAAATGATTGAAGCTACTGACTGAATGAAAGGAGCTGGCATCTCACTCTCTTTGAATCTTCTTTATCATGCTAAGAGGAGCAGGAAAAAGCAAAAAATTTCAGAATTGCACCTTGCAATGCGGAGAAATTACTGTTTGTGCATTTACAATATTCATTGACTTTTGCCATTGAAAAACGTCCAGAAATGATTGAAGCTACTGACTGAATGAAAGGAGCTGGAATCTCACTCTCTTTGAATCTTCTTTATCATGCTAAGAGGAGCAGGAAAAAGCAAAAAATTTCAGAATTGCAACTTGCAATGCGGAGAAATTACTGTTTGTGCATTTACAATATTCATTGATTTTTGCCATTGAAAAACATCATGTTATTCATATACCAGAAATGATTGAAGCTACTGACTGAATGAAAGGAGCTGGCATCTCACTCTCTTTGAATCTTCTTTATCATGCTAAGAGGAGCAGGAAAAAGCAAAAAATTTCAGAATTGCACCTTGCAATGCGGAGAAATTACTGTTTGTGCATTTACAATATTCATTGATTTTTGCCATTGAAAAACATCCAGAAATGATTGAAGCTACTGACTGAATGAAAGGAGCTGGCATCTCACTCTCTTTGAATCTTCTTTATCATGCTAAGAGGAGCAGGAAAAAGCAAAAAATTTCAGAATTGCACCTTGCAATGCGGAGAAATTACTGTTTGTGCATTTACAATATTCATTGATTTTTGCCATTGAAAAACGTCCAGAAATGATTGAAGCTACTGACTGAATGAAAGGAGCTGGCATCTCACTCTCTTTGAATCTTCTTTATCATGCTAAGAGGAGCAGGAAAAAGCAAAAAATTTCAGAATTGCACCTTGCAATGCGGAGAAATTACTGTTTGTGCATTTACAATATTCATTAATTTTTGCCATTGAAAAACATCATGTTATTCATATCCCAGAAATGTTTGAAGCTACTGACTGAATGAAAGAAGCTGGCATCTCACTCTCTTTGAATCTTCTTTATCATGCTAAGAGGAGCAGGAAAAAGCAAAAAATTTCAGAATTGCACCTTGCAATGCGGAGAAATTACTGTTTGTGCATTTACAATATTCATTGATTTTTGCCATTGAAAAACGTCCAGAAATGATTGAAGCTACTGACTGAATGAAAGGAGCTGGCATCTCACTCTCTTTGAATCTTCTTTATCATGCTAAGAGGAGCAGGAAAAAGCAAAAAATTTCAGAATTGCACCTTGCAATGCGGAGAAATTACTGTTTGTGCATTTACAATATTCATTGATTTTTGCCATTGAAAAACATCATGTTATTCATATACCAGAAATGTTTGAAGCTACTGACTGAATGAAAGGAGCTGGCATCTCACTCTCTTTGAATCTTCTTTATCATGCTAAGAGGAGCAGGAAAAAGCAAAAAATTTCAGAATTGCACCTTGCAATGCGGAGAAATTACTGTTTGTGCATTTACAATATTCATTGATTTTTGCCATTGAAAAACATCATGTTATTCATATACCAGAAATGATTGAAGCTACTGACTGAATGAAAGGAGCTGGCATCTCACTCTCTTTGAATCTTCTTTATCATGCTGAGGAGCAGGAAAAAGCAAAAAATTTCAGAATTGCACCTTGCAATGCGGAGAAATTACTGTTTGTGCATTTACAATATTCATTGATTTTTGCATTGAAAAACGTCCAGAAATGACTGAAGCTACTGACTGAATGAAAGGAGCTGGCATCTCACTCTCTTTGAATCTTCTTTATCATGCTAAGAGGAGCAGGAAAAAGCAAAAAATTTCAGAATTGCATCTTGCAATGCGGAGAAATTACTGTTTGTGCATTTACAATATTCATTGATTTTTGCCATTGAAAAACGTCCAGAAATGATTGAAGCTACTGACTGAATGAAAGGAGCTGGCATCTCACTCTCTTTGAATCTTCTTTATCATGCTAAGAGGAGCAGGAAAAAGCAAAAAATTTCAGAATTGCACCTTGCAATGCGGAGAAATTACTGTTTGTGCATTTACAATATTCATTGATTTTTGCCATTGAAAAACATCATGTTATTCATATACCAGAAATGATTGAAGCTACTGACTGAATGAAAGGAGCTGGCATCTCACTCTCTTTGAATCTTCTTTATCATGCTAAGAGGAGCAGGAAAAAGCAAAAAATTTCAGAATTGCACCTTGCAATGCGGAGAAATTACTGTTTGTGCATTTACAATATTCATTGATTTTTGCCATTGAAAAACGTCCAGAAATGATTGAAGCTACTGACTGAATGAAAGGAGCTGGCATCTCACTCTCTTTGAATCTTCTTTATCATGCTAAGAGGAGCAGGAAAAAGCAAAAAATTTCAGAATTGCACCTTGCAATGCGGAGAAATTACTGTTTGTGCATTTACAATATTCATTGATTTTTGCCATTGAAAAACGTCCAGAAATGATTGAAGCTACTGACTGAATGAAAGGAGCTGGCATCTCACTCTCTTTGAATCTTCTTTATCATGCTAGGATTAGCAGGAAAAAGCAAAAAATTTCAGAATTGCACCTGGCAATGTGGAGATATTACTGTTTGTGCATTTACAATATTCATTGAATTTTGCCATTGAAAAACGTCCAGAAATGTTTGAAGCTACTGACTGAATGAAAGGAGCTGGCATCTCACTCTATTTGAATCTTCTTTATCATGCTAGGATTAGCAGGAAAAAGCAAAAAATTTCAGAATTGCACCTTGCAATGTGGAGATATTACTGTTTGTGCATTTACAATATTCATTGATTTTTGCCATTGAAAAACGTCCAGAAATGTTTATACCAGAAATGTTTGAAGCTACTGACTGAATGAAAGGAGCTGGCATCTCACTCTCTTTGAATCTTCTTTATCATGCTAAGAGGAGCAGGAAAAAGCAAAAAATTTCAGAATTGCACCTTGCAATGCGGAGAAATTACTGTTTGTGCATTTACAATATTCATTAATTTTTGCCATTGAAAAACATCCAGAAATGATTGAAGCTACTGACTGAATGAAAGGAGCTGGCATCTCACTCTCTTTGAATCTTCTTTATCATGCTAAGAGGAGCAGGAAAAAGCAAAAAATTTCAGAATTGCACCTTGCAATGCGGAGAAATTACTGTTTGTGCATTTACAATATTCATTGATTTTTGCCATTGAAAAACGTCCAGAAATGATTGAAGCTACTGACTGAATGAAAGGAGCTGGCATCTCACTCTCTTTGAATCTTCTTTATCATGCTAAGAGGAGCAGGAAAAAGCAAAAAATTTCAGAATTGCACCTTGCAATGCGGAGAAATTACTGTTTGTGCATTTACAATATTCATTAATTTTTGCCATTGAAAAACATCATGTTATTCATATCCCAGAAATGTTTGAAGCTACTGACTGAATGAAAGAAGCTGGCATCTCACTCTCTTTGAATCTTCTTTATCATGCTAAGAGGAGCAGGAAAAAGCAAAAAATTTCAGAATTGCACCTTGCAATGCGGAGAAATTACTGTTTGTGCATTTACAATATTCATTGATTTTTGCCATTGAAAAACGTCCAGAAATGATTGAAGCTACTGACTGAATGAAAGGAGCTGGCATCTCACTCTCTTTGAATCTTCTTTATCATGCTAAGAGGAGCAGGAAAAAGCAAAAAATTTCAGAATTGCACCTTGCAATGCGGAGAAATTACTGTTTGTGCATTTACAATATTCATTGATTTTTGCCATTGAAAAACATCATGTTATTCATATACCAGAAATGTTTGAAGCTACTGACTGAATGAAAGGAGCTGGCATCTCACTCTCTTTGAATCTTCTTTATCATGCTAAGAGGAGCAGGAAAAAGCAAAAAATTTCAGAATTGCACCTTGCAATGCGGAGAAATTACTGTTTGTGCATTTACAATATTCATTGATTTTTGCCATTGAAAAACATCATGTTATTCATATACCAGAAATGATTGAAGCTACTGACTGAATGAAAGGAGCTGGCATCTCACTCTCTTTGAATCTTCTTTATCATGCTGAGGAGCAGGAAAAAGCAAAAAATTTCAGAATTGCACCTTGCAATGCGGAGAAATTACTGTTTGTGCATTTACAATATTCATTGATTTTTGCATTGAAAAACGTCCAGAAATGACTGAAGCTACTGACTGAATGAAAGGAGCTGGCATCTCACTCTCTTTGAATCTTCTTTATCATGCTAAGAGGAGCAGGAAAAAGCAAAAAATTTCAGAATTGCATCTTGCAATGCGGAGAAATTACTGTTTGTGCATTTACAATATTCATTGATTTTTGCCATTGAAAAACGTCCAGAAATGATTGAAGCTACTGACTGAATGAAAGGAGCTGGCATCTCACTCTCTTTGAATCTTCTTTATCATGCTAAGAGGAGCAGGAAAAAGCAAAAAATTTCAGAATTGCACCTTGCAATGCGGAGAAATTACTGTTTGTGCATTTACAATATTCATTGATTTTTGCCATTGAAAAACATCATGTTATTCATATACCAGAAATGATTGAAGCTACTGACTGAATGAAAGGAGCTGGCATCTCACTCTCTTTGAATCTTCTTTATCATGCTAAGAGGAGCAGGAAAAAGCAAAAAATTTCAGAATTGCACCTTGCAATGCGGAGAAATTACTGTTTGTGCATTTACAATATTCATTGATTTTTGCCATTGAAAAACGTCCAGAAATGATTGAAGCTACTGACTGAATGAAAGGAGCTGGCATCTCACTCTCTTTGAATCTTCTTTATCATGCTAAGAGGAGCAGGAAAAAGCAAAAAATTTCAGAATTGCACCTTGCAATGCGGAGAAATTACTGTTTGTGCATTTACAATATTCATTGATTTTTGCCATTGAAAAACGTCCAGAAATGATTGAAGCTACTGACTGAATGAAAGGAGCTGGCATCTCACTCTCTTTGAATCTTCTTTATCATGCTAGGATTAGCAGGAAAAAGCAAAAAATTTCAGAATTGCACCTGGCAATGTGGAGATATTACTGTTTGTGCATTTACAATATTCATTGAATTTTGCCATTGAAAAACGTCCAGAAATGTTTGAAGCTACTGACTGAATGAAAGGAGCTGGCATCTCACTCTATTTGAATCTTCTTTATCATGCTAGGATTAGCAGGAAAAAGCAAAAAATTTCAGAATTGCACCTTGCAATGTGGAGATATTACTGTTTGTGCATTTACAATATTCATTGATTTTTGCCATTGAAAAACGTCCAGAAATGTTTATACCAGAAATGTTTGAAGCTACTGACTGAATGAAAGGAGCTGGCATCTCACTCTCTTTGAATCTTCTTAATCATGCTAAGAGGAGCAGGAAAAAGCAAAAAATTTCAGAATTGCACCTTGCAATGCGGAGAAATTACTGTTTGTGCATTTACAATATTCATTGATTTTTGCCATTGAAAAACGTCCAGAAATGACTGAAGCTACTGACTGAATGAAAGGAGCTGGCATCTCACTCTCTTTGAATCTTCTTTATCATGCTAAGAGGAGCAGGAAAAAGCAAAAAATTTCAGAATTGCACCTTGCAATGCGGAGAAATTACTGTTTGTGCATTTACAATATTCATTGATTTTTGCCATTGAAAAACGTCCAGAAATAATTGAAGCTACTGACTGAATGAAAGGAGCTGGCATCTCACTCTCTTTGAATCTTCTTTATCATGCTAAGAGGAGCAGGAAAAAGCAAAAAATTTCAGAATTGCACCTTGCAATGCGGAGAAATTACTGTTTGTGCATTTACAATATTCATTGATTTTTGCCATTGAAAAACATCATGTTATTCATATACCAGAAATGATTGAAGCTACTGACTGAATGAAAGGAGCTGGCATCTCACTCTCTTTGAATCTTCTTTATCATGCTAAGAGGAGCAGGAAAAAGCAAAAAATTTCAGAATTGCACCTTGCAATGCGGAGAAATTACTGTTTGTGCATTTACAATATTCATTGATTTTTGCCATTGAAAAACGTCCAGAAATGATTGAAGCTACTGACTGAATGAAAGGAGCTGGCATCTCACTCTCTTTGAATCTTTTTTATCATGCTAAGAGGAGCAGGAAAAAGCAAAAAATTTCAGAATTGCATCTTGCAATGCGGAGAAATTACTGTTTGTGCATTTAAAATATTCATTGATTTTTGCCATTGAAAAACGTCCAGAAATGATTGAAGCTACTGACTGAATGAAAGGAGCTGGCATCTCACTCTCTTTGAATCTTCTTTATCATGCTAAGAGGAGCAGGAAAAAGCAAAAAATTTCAGAATTGCACCTTGCAATGCGGAGAAATTACTGTTTGTGCATTTACAATATTCATTGATTTTTGCCATTGAAAAACGTCCAGAAATGATTGAAGCTACTGACTGAATGAAAGGAGCTGGAATCTCACTCTTTGAATCTTCTTTATCATGCTAAGAGGAGCAGGAAAAAGCAAAAAATTTCAGAATTGCAACTTGCAATGCGGAGAAATTACTGTTTGTGCATTTACAATATTCATTGATTTTTGCCATTGAAAAACATCATGTTATTCATATACCAGAAATGATTGAAGCTACTGACTGAATGAAAGGAGCTGGCATCTCACTCTCTTTGAATCTTCTTTATCATGCTAAGAGGAGCAGGAAAAAGCAAAAAATTTCAGAATTGCACCTTGCAATGCGGAGAAATTACTGTTTGTGCATTTACAATATTCATTGATTTTTGCCATTGAAAAACGTCCAGAAATGATTGAAGCTACTGACTGAATGAAAGGAGCTGGCATCTCACTCTCTTTGAATCTTCTTTATCATGCTAAGTGGAGCAGGAAAAAGCAAAAAATTTCAGAATTGCACCTTGCAATGCGGAGAAATTACTGTTTGTGCATTTACAATATTCATTGATTTTTGCCATTGAAAAACGTCCAGAAATGATTGAAGCTACTGACTGAATGAAAGGAGCTGGCATCTCACTCTCTTTGAATCTTCTTTATCATGCTAAGAGGAGCAGGAAAAAGCAAAAAATTTCAGAATTGCACCTTGCAATGCGGAGAAATTACTGTTTGTGCATTTACAATATTCATTGATTTTTGCCATTGAAAAACATCATGTTATTCATATACCAGAAATGTTTGAAGCTACTGACTGAATGAAAGGAGCTGGCATCTCACTCTCTTTGAATCTTCTTTATCATGCTAAGAGGAGCAGGAAAAAGCAAAAAATTTCAGAATTGCACCTTGCAATGCGGAGAAATTACTGTTTGTGCATTTACAATATTCATTGATTTTTGCCATTGAAAAACGTCCAGAAATGATTGAAGCTACTGACTGAATGAAAGGAGCTGGCATCTCACTCTCTTTGAATCTTCTTTATCATGCTAAGAGGAGCAGGAAAATGCAAGAAATTTCAGAATTGCACCTTGCAATGCGGAGAAATTACTGTTTGTGCATTTACAATATTCATTGATTTTTGCCATTGAAAAACATCCAGAAATGATTGAAGCTACTGACTGAATGAAAGGAGCTGGCATCTCACTCTCTTTGAATCTTCTTTATCATGCTAAGAGGAGCAGGAAAAAGCCAAAAATTTCAGAATTGCACCTTGCAATGCGGAGAAATTACTGTTTGTGCATTTACAATATTCATTGATTTTTGCCATTGAAAAACATCATGTTATTCATATACCAGAAATGATTGAAGCTACTGACTGAATGAAAGGAGCTGGCATCTCACTCTCTTTGAATCTTCTTTATCATGCAAAGAGGAGCAGGAAAAAGCAAAAAATTTCAGAATTGCACCTTGCAATGCGGAGAAATTACTGTTTGTGCATTTACAATATTCATTGATTTTTGCCATTGAAAAACGTCCAGAAATGATTGAAGCTACTGACTGAATGAAAGGAGCTGGCATCTCACTCTCTTTGAATCTTCTTTATCATGCTAAGAGGAGCAGGAAAAAGCAAAAAATTTCAGAATTGCACCTTGCAATGCGGAGAAATTACTGTTTGTGCATTTACAATATTCACTGATTTTTGCCATTGAAAAACGTCCAGAAATGATTGAAGCAACTGACTGAATGAAAGGAGCTGGCATCTCACTCTCTTTGAATCTTCTTTATCATGCTAAGAGGAGCAGGAAAAAGCAAAAAATTTCAGAATTGCACCTTGCAATGCGGAGAAATTACTGTTTGTGCATTTACAATATTCATTGATTTTTGCCATTGAAAAACGTCCAGAAATAATTGAAGCTACTGACTGAATGAAAGGAGCTGGCATCTCACTCTCTTTGAATCTTCTTTATCATGCTAAGAGGAGCAGGAAAAAGCAAAAAATTTCAGAATTGCAACTTGCAATGCGGAGAAATTACTGTTTGTGCATTTACAATATTCATTGATTTTTGCCATTGAAAAACATCATGTTATTCATATACCAGAAATGATTGAAGCTACTGACTGAATGAAAGGAGCTGGCATCTCACTCTCTTTGAATCTTCTTTATCATGCTAAGAGGAGCAGGAAAAAGCAAAAAATTTCAGAATTGCACCTTGCAATGCGGAGAAATTACTGTTTGTGCATTTACAATATTCATTGATTTTTGCCATTGAAAAACGTCCAGAAATGATTGAAGCTACTGACTGAATGAAAGGAGCTGGCATCTCACTCTCTTTGAATCTTCTTTATCATGCTAAGAGGAGCAGGAAAAAGCAAAAAATTTCAGAATTGCACCTTGCAATGCGGAGAAATTACTGTTTGTGCTTTTACAATATTCATTGATTTTTGCCATTGAAAAACATCATGTTATTCATATACCAGAAATGTTTGAAGCTACTGACTGAATGAAAGGAGCTGGCATCTCACTCTCTTTGAATCTTCTTTATCATGCTAAGAGGAGCAGGAAAAAGCAAAAAATTTCAGAATTGCACCTTGCAATGCGGAGAAATTACTGTTTGTGCATTTACAATATTCATTGATTTTTGCCATTGAAAAATGTCCAGAAATGATTGAAGCTGCTGACTGAATGAAAGGAGCTGGCATCTCACTCTCTTTGAATCTTCTTTATCATGCTAAGAGGAGCAGGAAAAAGCAAAAAATTTCCGAATTGCACCTTGCAATGCGGAGAAATTACTGTTTGTGCATTTACAATATTCATTGATTTTTGCCATTGAAAAACATCATGTTATTCATATACCAGAAATGATTGAAGCTACTGACTGAATGAAAGGAGCTGGCATCTCACTCTCTTTGAATCTTCTTTATCATGCTAAGAGGAGCAGGAAAAAGCAAAAAATTTCAGAATTGCACCTTGCAATGCGGAGAAATTACTGTTTGTGCATTTACAATATTCATTGATTTTTGCCATTGAAAAACGTCCAGAAATGATTGAAGCTACTGACTGAATGAAAGGAGCTGGCATCTCACTCTCTTTGAATCTTCTTTATCATGCTAAGAGGAGCAGGAAAAAGCAAAAAATTTCAGAATTGCACCTTGCAATGCGGAGAAATTACTGTTTGTGCATTTACAATATTCATTGATTTTTGCCATTGAAAAACGTCCAGAAATGATTGAAGCTACTGACTGAATGAAAGGAGCTGGCATCTCACTCTCTTTGAATCTTCTTTATCATGCTAAGAGGAGCAGGAAAAAGCAAAAAATTTCAGAATTGCACCTTGCAATGCGGAGAAATTACTGTTTGTGCATTTACAATATTCATTGATTTTTGCCATTGAAAAACATCATGTTATTCATATACCAGAAATGTTTGAAGCTACTGACTGAATGAAAGGAGCTGGCATCTCACTCTCTTTGAATCTTCTTTATCATGCTAAGAGGAGCAGGAAAAAGCAAAAAATTTCAGAATTGCACCTTGCAATGCGGAGAAATTACTGTTTGTGCATTTACAATATTCATTGATTTTTGCCATTGAAAAACGTCCAGAAATGATTGAAGCTACTGACTGAATGAAAGGAGCTGGCATCTCACTCTCTTTGAATCTTCTTTATCATGCTAAGAGGAGCAGGAAAAAGCAAAAAATTTCAGAATTGCACCTTGCAATGCGGAGAAGTTACTGTTTGTGCATTTACAATATTCATTGATTTTTGCCATTGAAAAACATCATGTTATTCATATACCAGAAATGATTGAAGCTACTGACTGAATGAAAGGAGCTGGCATCTCGCTCTCTTTGAATCTTCTTTATCATGCTAAGAGGAGCAGGAAAAAGCAAAAAATTTCAGAATTGCACCTTGCAATGCGGAGAAATTACTGTTTGTGCATTTACAATATTCATTGATTTTTGCCATTGAAAAACGTCCAGAAATGATTGAAGCTACTGACTGAATGAAAGGAGCTGGCATCTCACTCTCTTTGAATCTTCTTTATCATGCTAAGAGGAGCAGGAAAAAGCAAAAAATTTCAGAATTGCACCTTGCAATGTGGAGAAATTACTGTTTGTGCATTTACAATATTCATTGATTTTTGCCATTGAAAAACATCATGTTATTCATATACCAGAAATGATTGAAGCTACTGACTGAATGAAAGGAGCTGGCATCTCACTCTCTTTGAATCTTCTTTATCATGCTAAGAGGAGCAGGAAAAAGCAAAAAATTTCAGAATTGCACCTTGCAATGCGGAGAAATTACTGTTTGTGCATTTACAATATTCATTGATTTTTGCCATTGAAAAACGTCCAGAAATGATTGAAGCTACTGACTGAATGAAAGGAGCTGGCATCTCACTCTCTTTGAATCTTCTTTATCATGCTAAGAGGAGCAGGAAAAAGCAAAAAATTTCAGAATTGCACCTTGCAATGCGGAGAAATTACTGTTTGTGCATTTACAATATTCATTGATTTTTGCCATTGAAAAACGTCCAGAAATGATTGAAGCTACTGACTGAATGAAAGGAGCTGGCATCTCACTCTCTTTGAATCTTCTTTATCATGCTAAGAGGAGCAGGAAAAAGCAAAAAATTTCAGAATTGCAACTTGCAATGCGGAGAAATTACTGTTTGTGCATTTACAATATTCATTGATTTTTGCCATTGAAAAACATCATGTTATTCATATACCAGAAATGATTGAAGCTACTGACTGAATGAAAGGATCTGGCATCTCACTCTCTTTGAATCTTCTTTATCATGCTAAGAGGAGCAGGAAAAAGCAAAAAATTTCAGAATTGCACCTTGCAATGCGGAGAAATTACTGTTTGTGCATTTACAATATTCATTGATTTTTGCCATTGAAAAACATCATGTTATTCATATACCAGAAATGTTTGAAGCTACTGACTGAATGAAAGGAGCTGGCATCGCACTCTCTTTGAATCTTCTTTATCATGCTAAGAGGAGCAGGAAAAAGCAAAAAATTTCAGAATTGCACCTTGCAATGCGGAGAAATTACTGTTTGTGCATTTACAATATTCATTGATTTTTGCCATTGAAAAACGTCCAGAAATGATTGAAGCTACTGACTGAATGAAAGGAGCTGGCATCTCACTCTCTTTGAATCTTCTTTATCATGCTAAGAGGAGCAGGAAAATGCAAGAAATTTCAGAATTGCACCTTGCAATGCGGAGAAATTACTGTTTGTGCATTTACAATATTCATTGATTTTTGCCATTGAAAAACATCCAGAAATGATTGAAGCTACTGACTGAATGAAAGGAGCTGGCATCTCACTCTCTTTGAATCTTCTTTATCATGCTAAGAGGAGCAGGAAAAAGCCAAAAATTTCAGAATTGCACCTTGCAATGCGGAGAAATTACTGTTTGTGCATTTACAATATTAATTGATTTTTGCCATTGAAAAACATCATGTTATTCATATACCAGAAATGATTGAAGCTACTGACTGAATGAAAGGAGCTGGCATCTCACTCTCTTTGAATCTTCTTTATCATGCAAAGAGGAGCAGGAAAAAGCAAAAAATTTCAGAATTGCACCTTGCAATGCGGAGAAATTACTGTTTGTGCATTTACAATATTCATTGATTTTTGCCATTGAAAAACGTCCAGAAATGATTGAAGCTACTGACTGAATGAAAGGAGCTGGCATCTCACTCTCTTTGAATCTTCTTTATCATGCTAAGAGGAGCAGGAAAAAGCAAAAAATTTCAGAATTGCACCTTGCAATGCGGAGAAATTACTGTTTGTGCATTTACAATATTCACTGATTTTTGCCATTGAAAAACGTCCAGAAATGATTGAAGCAACTGACTGAATGAAAGGAGCTGGCATCTCACTCTCTTTGAATCTTCTTTATCATGCTAAGAGGAGCAGGAAAAAGCAAAAAATTTCAGAATTGCACCTTGCAATGCGGAGAAATTACTGTTTGTGCATTTACAATATTCATTGATTTTTGCCATTGAAAAACGTCCAGAAATAATTGAAGCTACTGACTGAATGAAAGGAGCTGGCATCTCACTCTCTTTGAATCTTCTTTATCATGCTAAGAGGAGCAGGAAAAAGCAAAAAATTTCAGAATTGCAACTTGCAATGCGGAGAAATTACTGTTTGTGCATTTACAATATTCATTGATTTTTGCCATTGAAAAACATCATGTTATTCATATACCAGAAATGTTTGAAGCTACTGACTGAATGAAAGGAGCTGGCATCTCACTCTCTTTGAATCTTCTTTATCATGCTAAGAGGAGCAGGAAAAAGCAAAAAATTTCAGAATTGCACCTTGCAATGCGGAGAAATTACTGTTTGTGCATTTACAATATTCATTGATTTTTGCCATTGAAAAACGTCCAGAAATGATTGAAGCTACTGACTGAATGAAAGGAGCTGGCATCTCACTCTCTTTGAATCTTCTTTATCATGCTAAGAGGAGCAGGAAAAAGCAAAAAATTTCAGAATTGCACCTTGCAATGCGGAGAAATTACTGTTTGTGCATTTACAATATTCATTGATTTTTGCCATTGAAAAACATCATGTTATTCATATACCAGAAATGATTGAAGCTACTGACTGAATGAAAGGAGCTGGCATCTCGCTCTCTTTGAATCTTCTTTATCATGCTAAGAGGAGCAGGAAAAAGCAAAAAATTTCAGAATTGCACCTTGCAATGCGGAGAAATTACTGTTTGTGCATTTACAATATTCATTGATTTTTGCCATTGAAAAACGTCCAGAAATGATTGAAGCTACTGACTGAATGAAAGGAGCTGGCATCTCACTCTCTTTGAATCTTCTTTATCATGCTAAGAGGAGCAGGAAAAAGCAAAAAATTTCAGAATTGCACCTTGCAATGTGGAGAAATTACTGTTTGTGCATTTACAATATTCATTGATTTTTGCCATTGAAAAACATCATGTTATTCATATACCAGAAATGATTGAAGCTACTGACTGAATGAAAGGAGCTGGCATCTCACTCTCTTTGAATCTTCTTTATCATGCTAAGAGGAGCAGGAAAAAGCAAAAAATTTCAGAATTGCACCTTGCAATGCGGAGAAATTACTGTTTGTGCATTTACAATATTCATTGATTTTTGCCATTGAAAAACGTCCAGAAATGATTGAAGCTACTGACTGAATGAAAGGAGCTGGCATCTCACTCTCTTTGAATCTTCTTTATCATGCTAAGAGGAGCAGGAAAAAGCAAAAAATTTCAGAATTGCACCTTGCAATGCGGAGAAATTACTGTTTGTGCATTTACAATATTCATTGATTTTTGCCATTGAAAAACGTCCAGAAATGATTGAAGCTACTGACTGAATGAAAGGAGCTGGCATCTCACTCTCTTTGAATCTTCTTTATCATGCTAAGAGGAGCAGGAAAAAGCAAAAAATTTCAGAATTGCAACTTGCAATGCGGAGAAATTACTGTTTGTGCATTTACAATATTCATTGATTTTTGCCATTGAAAAACATCATGTTATTCATATACCAGATATGATTGAAGCTACTGACTGAATGAAAGGAGCTGGCATCTCACTCTCTTTGAATCTTCTTTATCATGCTAAGAGGAGCAGGAAAAAGCAAAAAATTTCAGAATTGCACCTTGCAATGCGGAGAAATTACTGTTTGTGCATTTACAATATTCATTGATTTTTGCCATTGAAAAACATCATGTTATTCATATACCAGAAATGTTTGAAGCTACTGACTGAATGAAAGGAGCTGGCATCGCACTCTCTTTGAATCTTCTTTATCATGCTAAGAGGAGCAGGAAAAAGCAAAAAATTTCAGAATTGCACCTTGCAATGCGGAGAAATTACTGTTTGTGCATTTACAATATTCATTGATTTTTGCCATTGAAAAACGTCCAGAAATGATTGAAGCTACTGACTGAATGAAAGGAGCTGGCATCTCACTCTCTTTGAATCTTCTTTATCATGCTAAGAGGAGCAGGAAAATGCAAGAAATTTCAGAATTGCACCTTGCAATGCGGAGAAATTACTGTTTGTGCATTTACAATATTCATTGATTTTTGCCATTGAAAAACATCCAGAAATGATTGAAGCTACTGACTGAATGAAAGGAGCTGGCATCTCACTCTCTTTGAATCTTCTTTATCATGCTAAGAGGAGCAGGAAAAAGCCAAAAATTTCAGAATTGCACCTTGCAATGCGGAGAAATTACTGTTTGTGCATTTACAATATTCATTGATTTTTGCCATTGAAAAACATCATGTTATTCATATACCAGAAATGATTGAAGCTACTGACTGAATGAAAGGAGCTGGCATCTCACTCTCTTTGAATCTTCTTTATCATGCAAAGAGGAGCAGGAAAAAGCAAAAAATTTCAGAATTGCACCTTGCAATGCGGAGAAATTACTGTTTGTGCATTTACAATATTCATTGATTTTTGCCATTGAAAAACGTCCAGAAATGATTGAAGCTACTGACTGAATGAAAGGAGCTGGCATCTCACTCTCTTTGAATCTTCTTTATCATGCTAAGAGGAGCAGGAAAAAGCAAAAAATTTCAGAATTGCACCTTGCAATGCGGAGAAATTACTGTTTGTGCATTTACAATATTCACTGATTTTTGCCATTGAAAAACGTCCAGAAATGATTGAAGCAACTGACTGAATGAAAGGAGCTGGCATCTCACTCTCTTTGAATCTTCTTTATCATGCTAAGAGGAGCAGGAAAAAGCAAAAAATTTCAGAATTGCACCTTGCAATGCGGAGAAATTACTGTTTGTGCATTTACAATATTCATTGATTTTTGCCATTGAAAAACGTCCAGAAATAATTGAAGATACTGACTGAATGAAAGGAGCTGGCATCTCACTCTCTTTGAATCTTCTTTATCATGCTAAGAGGAGCAGGAAAAAGCAAAAAATTTCAGAATTGCAACTTGCAATGCGGAGAAATTACTGTTTGTGCATTTACAATATTCATTGATTTTTGCCATTGAAAAACATCATGTTATTCATATACCAGAAATGATTGAAGCTACTGACTGAATGAAAGGAGCTGGAATCTCACTCTCTTTGAATCTTCTTTATCATGCTAAGAGGAGCAGGAAAAAGCAAAAAATTTCAGAATGGCACCTTGCAATGCGGAGAAATTACTGTTTGTGCATTTACAATATTCATTGATTTTTGCCATTGAAAAACGTCCAGAAATGATTGAAGCTACTGACTGAATGAAAGGAGCTGGCATCTCACTCTCTTTGAATCTTCTTTATCATGCTAAGAGGAGCAGGAAAAAGCAAAAAATTTCAGAATTGCACCTTGCAATGCGGAGAAATTACTGTTTGTGCTTTTACAATATTCATTGATTTTTGCCATTGAAACACATCATGTTATTCATATACCAGAAATGTTTGAAGCTACTGACTGAATGAAAGGAGCTGGCATCTCACTCTCTTTGAATCTTCTTTATCATGCTAAGAGGAGCAGGAAAAAGCAAAACATTTCAGAATTGCACCTTGCAATGCGGAGAAATTACTGTTTGTGCATTTACAATATTCATTGATTTTTGCCATGGAAAAATGTCCAGAAATGATTGAAGCTGCTGACTGAATGAAAGGAGCTGGCATCTCACTCTCTTTGAATCTTCTTTATCATGCTAAGAGGAGCAGGAAAAAGCAAAAAATTTCAGAATTGCACCTTGCAATGCGGAGAAATTACTGTTTGTGCATTTACAATATTCATTGATTTTTGCCATTGAAAAACATCATGTTATTCATATACCAGAAATGATTGAAGCTACTGACTGAATGAAAGGAGCTGGCATCTCACTCTCTTTGAATCTTCTTTATCATGCTAAGAGGAGCAGGAAAAAGCAAAAAATTTCAGAATTGCACCTTGCAATGCGGAGAAATTACTGTTTGTGCATTTACAATATTCATTGATTTTTGCCATTGAAAAACGTCCAGAAATGATTGAAGCTACTGACTGAATGAAAGGAGCTGGCATCTCACTCTCTTTGAATCTTCTTTATCATGCTAAGAGGAGCAGGAAAAAGCAAAAAATTTCAGAATTGCACCTTGCAATGCGGAGAAATTACTGTTTGTGCATTTACAATATTCATTGATTTTTGCCATTGAAAAACGTCCAGAAATGATTGAAGCTACTGACTGAATGAAAGGAGCTGGCATCTCACTCTCTTTGAATCTTCTTTATCATGCTAAGAGGAGCAGGAAAAAGCAAAAAATTTCAGAATTGCACCTTGCAATGTGGAGAAATTACTGTTTGTGCATTTACAATATTCATTGATTTTTGCCATTGAAAAACATCATGTTATTCATATACCAGAAATGATTGAAGCTACTGACTGAATGAAAGGAGCTGGCATCTCACTCTCTTTGAATCTTCTTTATCATGCTAAGAGGAGCAGGAAAAAGCAAAAAATTTCAGAATTGCACCTTGCAATGCGGAGAAATTACTGTTTGTGCATTTACAATATTCATTGATTTTTGCCATTGAAAAACGTCCAGAAATGATTGAAGCTACTGACTGAATGAAAGGAGCTGGCATCTCACTCTCTTTGAATCTTCTTTATCATGCTAAGAGGAGCAGGAAAAAGCAAAAAATTTCAGAATTGCACCTTGCAATGCGGAGAAATTACTGTTTGTGCATTTACAATATTCATTGATTTTTGCCATTGAAAAACGTCCAGAAATGATTGAAGCTACTGACTGAATGAAAGGAGCTGGCATCTCACTCTCTTTGAATCTTCTTTATCATGCTAAGAGGAGCAGGAAAAAGCAAAAAATTTCAGAATTGCAACTTGCAATGCGGAGAAATTACTGTTTGTGCATTTACAATATTCATTGATTTTTGCCATTGAAAAACATCATGTTATTCATATACCAGAAATGATTGAAGCTACTGACTGAATGAAAGGAGCTGGCATCTCACTCTCTTTGAATCTTCTTTATCATGCTAAGAGGAGCAGGAAAAAGCAAAAAATTTCAGAATTGCACCTTGCAATGCGGAGAAATTACTGTTTGTGCATTTACAATATTCATTGATTTTTGCCATTGAAAAACATCATGTTATTCATATACCAGAAATGTTTGAAGCTACTGACTGAATGAAAGGAGCTGGCATCGCACTCTCTTTGAATCTTCTTTATCATGCTAAGAGGAGCAGGAAAAAGCAAAAAATTTCAGAATTGCACCTTGCAATGCGGAGAAATTACTGTTTGTGCATTTACAATATTCATTGATTTTTGCCATTGAAAAACGTCCAGAAATGATTGAAGCTACTGACTGAATGAAAGGAGCTGGCATCTCACTCTCTTTGAATCTTCTTTATCATGCTAAGAGGAGCAGGAAAATGCAAGAAATTTCAGAATTGCACCTTGCAATGCGGAGAAATTACTGTTTGTGCATTTACAATATTCATTGATTTTTGCCATTGAAAAACATCCAGAAATGATTGAAGCTACTGACTGAATGAAAGGAGCTGGCATCTCACTCTCTTTGAATCTTCTTTATCATGCTAAGAGAAGCAGGAAAAAGCCAAAAATTTCAGAATTGCACCTTGCAATGCGGAGAAATTACTGTTTGTGCATTTACAATATTAATTGATTTTTGCCATTGAAAAACATCATGTTATTCATATACCAGAAATGATTGAAGCTACTGACTGAATGAAAGGAGCTGGCATCTCACTCTCTTTGAATCTTCTTTATCATGCAAAGAGGAGCAGGAAAAAGCAAAAAATTTCAGAATTGCACCTTGCAATGCGGAGAAATTACTGTTTGTGCATTTACAATATTCATTGATTTTTGCCATTGAAAAACGTCCAGAAATGATTGAAGCTACTGACTGAATGAAAGGAGCTGGCATCTCACTCTCTTTGAATCTTCTTTATCATGCTAAGAGGAGCAGGAAAAAGCAAAAAATTTCAGAATTGCACCTTGCAATGCGGAGAAATTACTGTTTGTGCATTTACAATATTCACTGATTTTTGCCATTGAAAAACGTCCAGAAATGATTGAAGCAACTGACTGAATGAAAGGAGCTGGCATCTCACTCTCTTTGAATCTTCTTTATCATGCTAAGAGGAGCAGGAAAAAGCAAAAAATTTCAGAATTGCACCTTGCAATGCGGAGAAATTACTGTTTGTGCATTTACAATATTCATTGATTTTTGCCATTGAAAAACGTCCAGAAATAATTGAAGCTACTGACTGAATGAAAGGAGCTGGCATCTCACTCTCTTTGAATCTTCTTTATCATGCTAAGAGGAGCAGGAAAAAGCAAAAAATTTCAGAATTGCAACTTGCAATGCGGAGAAATTACTGTTTGTGCATTTACAATATTCATTGATTTTTGCCATTGAAAAACATCATGTTATTCATATACCAGAAATGTTTGAAGCTACTGACTGAATGAAAGGAGCTGGCATCTCACTCTCTTTGAATCTTCTTTATCATGCTAAGAGGAGCAGGAAAAAGCAAAAAATTTCAGAATTGCACCTTGCAATGCGGAGAAATTACTGTTTGTGCATTTACAATATTCATTGATTTTTGCCATTGAAAAACGTCCAGAAATGATTGAAGCTACTGACTGAATGAAAGGAGCTGGCATCTCACTCTCTTTGAATCTTCTTTATCATGCTAAGAGGAGCAGGAAAAAGCAAAAAATTTCAGAATTGCACCTTGCAATGCGGAGAAATTACTGTTTGTGCATTTACAATATTCATTGATTTTTGCCATTGAAAAACATCATGTTATTCATATACCAGAAATGATTGAAGCTACTGACTGAATGAAAGGAGCTGGCATCTCGCTCTCTTTGAATCTTCTTTATCATGCTAAGAGGAGCAGGAAAAAGCAAAAAATTTCAGAATTGCACCTTGAAATGCGGAGAAATTACTGTTTGTGCATTTACAATATTCATTGATTTTTGCCATTGAAAAACGTCCAGAAATGATTGAAGCTACTGACTGAATGAAAGGAGCTGGCATCTCACTCTCTTTGAATCTTCTTTATCATGCTAAGAGGAGCAGGAAAAAGCAAAAAATTTCAGAATTGCACCTTGCAATGTGGAGAAATTACTGTTTGTGCATTTACAATATTCATTGATTTTTGCCATTGAAAAACATCATGTTATTCATATACCAGAAATGATTGAAGCTACTGACTGAATGAAAGGAGCTGGCATCTCACTCTCTTTGAATCTTCTTTATCATGCTAAGAGGAGCAGGAAAAAGCAAAAAATTTCAGAATTGCACCTTGCAATGCGGAGAAATTACTGTTTGTGCATTTACAATATTCATTGATTTTTGCCATTGAAAAACGTCCAGAAATGATTGAAGCTACTGACTGAATGAAAGGAGCTGGCATCTCACTCTCTTTGAATCTTCTTTATCATGCTAAGAGGAGCAGGAAAAAGCAAAAAATTTCAGAATTGCACCTTGCAATGCGGAGAAATTACTGTTTGTGCATTTACAATATTCATTGATTTTTGCCATTGAAAAACGTCCAGAAATGATTGAAGCTACTGACTGAATGAAAGGAGCTGGCATCTCACTCTCTTTGAATCTTCTTTATCATGCTAAGAGGAGCAGGAAAAAGCAAAAAATTTCAGAATTGCAACTTGCAATGCGGAGAAATTACTGTTTGTGCATTTACAATATTCATTGATTTTTGCCATTGAAAAACATCATGTTATTCATATACCAGAAATGATTGAAGCTACTGACTGAATGAAAGGAGCTGGCATCTCACTCTCTTTGAATCTTCTTTATCATGCTAAGAGGAGCAGGAAAAAGCAAAAAATTTCAGAATTGCACCTTGCAATGCGGAGAAATTACTGTTTGTGCATTTACAATATTCATTGATTTTTGCCATTGAAAAACATCATGTTATTCATATACCAGAAATGTTTGAAGCTACTGACTGAATGAAAGGAGCTGGCATCGCACTCTCTTTGAATCTTCTTTATCATGCTAAGAGGAGCAGGAAAAAGCAAAAAATTTCAGAATTGCACCTTGCAATGCGGAGAAATTACTGTTTGTGCATTTACAATATTCATTGATTTTTGCCATTGAAAAACGTCCAGAAATGATTGAAGCTACTGACTGAATGAAAGGAGCTGGCATCTCACTCTCTTTGAATCTTCTTTATCATGCTAAGAGGAGCAGGAAAATGCAAGAAATTTCAGAATTGCACCTTGCAATGCGGAGAAATTACTGTTTGTGCATTTACAATATTCATTGATTTTTGCCATTGAAAAACATCCAGAAATGATTGAAGCTACTGACTGAATGAAAGGAGCTGGCATCTCACTCTCTTTGAATCTTCTTTATCATGCTAAGAGGAGCAGGAAAAAGCCAAAAATTTCAGAATTGCACCTTGCAATGCGGAGAAATTACTGTTTGTGCATTTACAATATTCATTGATTTTTGCCATTGAAAAACATCATGTTATTCATATACCAGAAATGATTGAAGCTACTGACTGAATGAAAGGAGCTGGCATCTCACTCTCTTTGAATCTTCTTTATCATGCAAAGAGGAGCAGGAAAAAGCAAAAAATTTCAGAATTGCACCTTGCAATGCGGAGAAATTACTGTTTGTGCATTTACAATATTCATTGATTTTTGCCATTGAAAAACGTCCAGAAATGATTGAAGCTACTGACTGAATGAAAGGAGCTGGCATCTCACTCTCTTTGAATCTTCTTTATCATGCTAAGAGGAGCAGGAAAAAGCAAAAAATTTCAGAATTGCACCTTGCAATGCGGAGAAATTACTGTTTGTGCATTTACAATATTCACTGATTTTTGCCATTGAAAAACGTCCAGAAATGATTGAAGCAACTGACTGAATGAAAGGAGCTGGCATCTCACTCTCTTTGAATCTTCTTTATCATGCTAAGAGGAGCAGGAAAAAGCAAAAAATTTCAGAATTGCACCTTGCAATGCGGAGAAATTACTGTTTGTGCATTTACAATATTCATTGATTTTTGCCATTGAAAAACGTCCAGAAATAATTGAAGCTACTGACTGAATGAAAGGAGCTGGCATCTCACTCTCTTTGAATCTTCTTTATCATGCTAAGAGGAGCAGGAAAAAGCAAAAAATTTCAGAATTGCAACTTGCAATGCGGAGAAATTACTGTTTGTGCATTTACAATATTCATTGATTTTTGCCATTGAAAAACATCATGTTATTCATATACCAGAAATGATTGAAGCTACTGACTGAATGAAAGGAGCTGGAATCTCACTCTCTTTGAATCTTCTTTATCATGCTAAGAGGAGCAGGAAAAAGCAAAAAATTTCAGAATGGCACCTTGCAATGCGGAGAAATTACTGTTTGTGCATTTACAATATTCATTGATTTTTGCCATTGAAAAACGTCCAGAAATGATTGAAGCTACTGACTGAATGAAAGGAGCTGGCATCTCACTCTCTTTGAATCTTCTTTATCATGCTAAGAGGAGCAGGAAAAAGCAAAAAATTTCAGAATTGCACCTTGCAATGCGGAGAAATTACTGTTTGTGCTTTTACAATATTCATTGATTTTTGCCATTGAAACACATCATGTTATTCATATACCAGAAATGTTTGAAGCTACTGACTGAATGAAAGGAGCTGGCATCTCACTCTCTTTGAATCTTCTTTATCATGCTAAGAGGAGCAGGAAAAAGCAAAACATTTCAGAATTGCACCTTGCAATGCGGAGAAATTACTGTTTGTGCATTTACAATATTCATTGATTTTTGCCATGGAAAAATGTCCAGAAATGATTGAAGCTGCTGACTGAATGAAAGGAGCTGGCATCTCACTCTCTTTGAATCTTCTTTATCATGCTAAGAGGAGCAGGAAAAAGCAAAAAATTTCAGAATTGCACCTTGCAATGCGGAGAAATTACTGTTTGTGCATTTACAATATTCATTGATTTTTGCCATTGAAAAACATCATGTTATTCATATACCAGAAATGATTGAAGCTACTGACTGAATGAAAGGAGCTGGCATCTCACTCTCTTTGAATCTTCTTTATCATGCTAAGAGGAGCAGGAAAAAGCAAAAAATTTCAGAATTGCACCTTGCAATGCGGAGAAATTACTGTTTGTGCATTTACAATATTCATTGATTTTTGCCATTGAAAAACGTCCAGAAATGATTGAAGCTACTGACTGAATGAAAGGAGCTGGCATCTCACTCTCTTTGAATCTTCTTTATCATGCTAAGAGGAGCAGGAAAAAGCAAAAAATTTCAGAATTGCACCTTGCAATGCGGAGAAATTACTGTTTGTGCATTTACAATATTCATTGATTTTTGCCATTGAAAAACGTCCAGAAATGATTGAAGCTACTGACTGAATGAAAGGAGCTGGCATCTCACTCTCTTTGAATCTTCTTTATCATGCTAAGAGGAGCAGGAAAAAGCAAAAAATTTCAGAATTGCACCTTGCAATGCGGAGAAATTACTGTTTGTGCATTTACAATATTCATTGATTTTTGCCATTGAAAAACATCATGTTATTCATATACCAGAAATGTTTGAAGCTACTGACTGAATGAAAGGAGCTGGCATCTCACTCTCTTTGAATCTTCTTTATCATGCTAAGTGGAGCAGGAAAAAGCAAAAAATTTCAGAATTGCACCTTGCAATGCGGAGAAATTACTGTTTGTGCATTTACAATATTCATTGATTTTTGCCATTGAAAAACGTCCAGAAATGATTGAAGCTACTGACTGAATGAAAGGAGCTGGCATCTCACTCTCTTTGAATCTTCTTTATCATGCTAAGAGGAGCAGGAAAAAGCAAAAAATTTCAGAATTGCACCTTGCAATGCGGAGAAATTACTGTTTGTGCATTTACAATATTCATTGATTTTTGCCATTGAAAAACATCATGTTATTCATATACCAGAAATGATTGAAGCTACTGACTGAATGAAAGGAGCTGGCATCTCGCTCTCTTTGAATCTTCTTTATCATGCTAAGAGGAGCAGGAAAAAGCAAAAAATTTCAGAATTGCACCTTGCAATGCGGAGAAATTACTGTTTGTGCATTTACAATATTCATTGATTTTTGCCATTGAAAAACGTCCAGAAGAGATTGAAGCTACTGACTGAATGAAAGGAGCTGGCATCTCACTCTCTTTGAATCTTCTTTATCATGCTAAGAGGAGCAGGAAAAAGCAAAAAATTTCAGAATTGCACCTTGCAATGTGGAGAAATTACTGTTTGTGCATTTACAATATTCATTGATTTTTGCCATTGAAAAACATCATGTTATTCATATACCAGAAATGATTGAAGCTACTGACTGAATGAAAGGAGCTGGCATCTCACTCTCTTTGAATCTTCTTTATCATGCTAAGAGGAGCAGGAAAAAGCAAAAAATTTCAGAATTGCACCTTGCAATGCGGAGAAATTACTGTTTGTGCATTTACAATATTCATTGATTTTTGCCATTGAAAAACGTCCAGAAATGATTGAAGCTACTGACTGAATGAAAGGAGCTGGCATCTCACTCTCTTTGAATCTTCTTTATCATGCTAAGAGGAGCAGGAAAAAGCAAAAAATTTCAGAATTGCACCTTGCAATGCGGAGAAATTACTGTTTGTGCTTTTACAATATTCATTGATTTTTGCCATTGAAAAACATCATGTTATTCATATACCAGAAATGTTTGAAGCTACTGACTGAATGAAAGGAGCTGGCATCTCACTCTCTTTGAATCTTCTTTATCATGCTAAGAGGAGCAGGAAAAAGCAAAAAATTTCAGAATTGCACCTTGCAATGCGGAGAAATTACTGTTTGTGCATTTACAATATTCATTGATTTTTGCCATTGAAAAACGTCCAGAAATGATTGAAGCTACTGACTGAATGAAAGGAGCTGGCATCTCACTCTCTTTGAATCTTCTTTATCATGCTAAGAGGAGCAGGAAAAAGCAAAAAATTTCAGAATTGCACCTTGCAATGCGGAGAAATTACTGTTTGTGCATTTACAATATTCATTGATTTTTGCCATTGAAAAACGTCCAGAAATGATTGAAGCTACTGACTGAATGAAAGGAGCTGGCATCTCACTCTCTTTGAATCTTCTTTATCATGCTAAGAGGAGCAGGAAAAAGCAAAAAATTTCAGAATTGCAACTTGCAATGCGGAGAAATTACTGTTTGTGCATTTACAATATTCATTGATTTTTGCCATTGAAAAACATCATGTTATTCATATACCAGAAATGATTGAAGCTACTGACTGAATGAAAGGAGCTGGCATCTCACTCTCTTTGAATCTTCTTTATCATGCTAAGAGGAGCAGGAAAAAGCAAAAAATTTATTTCAGAATTGCACCTTGCAATGCGGAGAAATTACTGTTTGTGCATTTACAATATTCATTGATTTTTGCCATTGAAAAACGTCCAGAAATGATTGAAGCTACTGACTGAATGAAAGGAGCTGGCATCTCACTCTCTTTGAATCTTCTTTATCATGCTAAGAGGAGCAGGAAAAAGCAAAAAATTTCAGAATTGCACCTTGCAATGCGGAGAAATTACTGTTTGTGCATTTACAATATTCATTGATTTTTGCCATTGAAAAACGTCCAGAAATGATTGAAGCTACTGACTGAATGAAAGGAGCTGGCATCTCACTCTCTTTGAATCTTCTTTATCATGCTAAGAGGAGCAGGAAAAAGCAAAAAATTTCAGAATTGCACCTTGCAATGCGGAGAAATTACTGTTTGTGCATTTACAATATTCATTAATTTTTGCCATTGAAAAACATCATGTTATTCATATCCCAGAAATGTTTGAAGCTACTGACTGAATGAAAGAAGCTGGCATCTCACTCTCTTTGAATCTTCTTTATCATGCTAAGAGGAGCAGGAAAAAGCAAAAAATTTCAGAATTGCACCTTGCAATGCGGAGAAATTACTGTTTGTGCATTTACAATATTCATTGATTTTTGCCATTGAAAAACGTCCAGAAATGATTGAAGCTACTGACTGAATGAAAGGAGCTGGCATCTCACTCTCTTTGAATCTTCTTTATCATGCTAAGAGGAGCAGGAAAAAGCAAAAAATTTCAGAATTGCACCTTGCAATGCGGAGAAATTACTGTTTGTGCATTTACAATATTCATTGATTTTTGCCATTGAAAAACATCATGTTATTCATATACCAGAAATGTTTGAAGCTACTGACTGAATGAAAGGAGCTGGCATCTCACTCTCTTTGAATCTTCTTTATCATGCTAAGAGGAGCAGGAAAAAGCAAAAAATTTCAGAATTGCACCTTGCAATGCGGAGAAATTACTGTTTGTGCATTTACAATATTCATTGATTTTTGCCATTGAAAAACGTCCAGAAATGATTGAAGCTACTGACTGAATGAAAGGAGCTGGCATCTCACTCTCTTTGAATCTTCTTTATCATGCTAAGAGGAGCAGGAAAATGCAAGAAATTTCAGAATTGCACCTTGCAATGCGGAGAAATTACTGTTTGTGCATTTACAATATTCATTGATTTTTGCCATTGAAAAACATCCAGAAATGATTGAAGCTACTGACTGAATGAAAGGAGCTGGCATCTCACTCTCTTTGAATCTTCTTTATCATGCTAAGAGGAGCAGGAAAAAGCCAAAAATTTCAGAATTGCACCTTGCAATGCGGAGAAATTACTGTTTGTGCATTTACAATATTCATTGATTTTTGCCATTGAAAAACATCATGTTATTCATATACCAGAAATGATTGAAGCTACTGACTGAATGAAAGGAGCTGGCATCTCACTCTCTTTGAATCTTCTTTATCATGCAAAGAGGAGCAGGAAAAAGCAAAAAATTTCAGAATTGCACCTTGCAATGCGGAGAAATTACTGTTTGTGCATTTACAATATTCATTGATTTTTGCCATTGAAAAACGTCCAGAAATGATTGAAGCTACTGACTGAATGAAAGGAGCTGGCATCTCACTCTCTTTGAATCTTCTTTATCATGCTAAGAGGAGCAGGAAAAAGCAAAAAATTTCAGAATTGCACCTTGCAATGCGGAGAAATTACTGTTTGTGCATTTACAATATTCATTGATTTTTGCCATTGAAAAACGTCCAGAAATGATTGAAGCAACTGACTGAATGAAAGGAGCTGGCATCTCACTCTCTTTGAATCTTCTTTATCATGCTAAGAGGAGCAGGAAAAAGCAAAAAATTTCAGAATTGCACCTTGCAATGCGGAGAAATTACTGTTTGTGCATTTACAATATTCATTGATTTTTGCCATTGAAAAACGTCCAGAAATAATTGAAGCTACTGACTGAATGAAAGGAGCTGGCATCTCACTCTCTTTGAATCTTCTTTATCATGCTAAGAGGAGCAGGAAAAAGCAAAAAATTTCAGAATTGCAACTTGCAATGCGGAAAAATTACTGTTTGTGCATTTACAATATTCATTGATTTTTGCCATTGAAAAACATCATGTTATTCATATACCAGAAATGATTGAAGCTACTGACTGAATGAAAGGAGCTGGCATCTCACTCTCTTTGAATCTTCTTTATCATGCTAAGAGGAGCAGGAAAAAGCAAAAAATTTCAGAATTGCACCTTGCAATGCGGAGAAATTACTGTTTGTGCATTTACAATATTCATTGATTTTTGCCATTGAAAAACGTCCAGAAATGATTGAAGCTACTGACTGAATGAAAGGAGCTGGCATCTCACTCTCTTTGAATCTTCTTTATCATGCTAAGAGGAGCAGGAAAAAGCAAAAAATTTCAGAATTGCACCTTGCAATGCGGAGAAATTACTGTTTGTGCTTTTACAATATTCATTGATTTTTGCCATTGAAAAACATCATGTTATTCATATACCAGAAATGTTTGAAGCTACTGACTGAATGAAAGGAGCTGGCATCTCACTCTCTTTGAATCTTCTTTATCATGCTAAGAGGAGCAGGAAAAAGCAAAAAATTTCAGAATTGCACCTTGCAATGCGGAGAAATTACTGTTTGTGCATTTACAATATTCATTGATTTTTGCCATTGAAAAATGTCCAGAAATGATTGAAGCTGCTGACTGAATGAAAGGAGCTGGCATCTCACTCTCTTTGAATCTTCTTTATCATGCTAAGAGGAGCAGGAAAAAGCAAAAAATTTCAGAATTGCACCTTGCAATGCGGAGAAATTACTGTTTGTGCATTTACAATATTCATTGATTTTTGCCATTGAAAAACATCATGTTATTCATATACCAGAAATGATTGAAGCTACTGACTGAATGAAAGGAGCTGGCATCTCACTCTCTTTGAATCTTCTTTATCATGCTAAGAGGAGCAGGAAAAAGCAAAAAATTTCAGAATTGCACCTTGCAATGCGGAAAAATTACTGTTTGTGCATTTACAATATTCATTGATTTTTGCCATTGAAAAACGTCCAGAAATGATTGAAGCTACTGACTGAATGAAAGGAGCTGGCATCTCACTCTCTTTGAATCTTCTTTATCATGCTAAGAGGAGCAGGAAAAAGCAAAAAATTTCAGAATTGCACCTTGCAATGCGGAGAAATTACTGTTTGTGCATTTACAATATTCATTGATTTTTGCCATTGAAAAACGTCCAGAAATGATTGAAGCTACTGACTGAATGAAAGGAGCTGGCATCTCACTCTCTTTGAATCTTCTTTATCATGCTAAGAGGAGCAGGAAAAAGCAAAAAATTTCAGAATTGCACCTTGCAATGCGGAGAAATTACTGTTTGTGCATTTACAATATTCATTGATTTTTGCCATTGAAAAACATCATGTTATTCATATACCAGAAATGTTTGAAGCTACTGACTGAATGAAAGGAGCTGGCATCTCACTCTCTTTGAATCTTCTTTATCATGCTAAGAGGAGCAGGAAAAAGCAAAAAATTTCAGAATTGCACCTTGCAATGCGGAGAAATTACTGTTTGTGCATTTACAATATTCATTGATTTTTGCCATTGAAAAACGTCCAGAAATGATTGAAGCTACTGACTGAATGAAAGGAGCTGGCATCTCACTCTCTTTGAATCTTCTTTATCATGCTAATAGGAGCAGGAAAAAGCAAAAAATTTCAGAATTGCACCTTGCAATGCGGAGAAATTACTGTTTGTGCATTTACAATATTCATTGATTTTTGCCATTGAAAAACATCATGTTATTCATATACCAGAAATGATTGAAGCTACTGACTGAATGAAAGGAGCTGGCATCTCGCTCTCTTTGAATCTTCTTTATCATGCTAAGAGGAGCAGGAAAAAGCAAAAAATTTCAGAATTGCACCTTGCAATGCGGAGAAATTACTGTTTGTGCATTTACAATATTCATTGATTTTTGCCATTGAAAAACGTCCAGAAATGATTGAAGCTACTGACTGAATGAAAGGAGCTGGCATCTCACTCTCTTTGAATCTTCTTTATCATGCTAAGAGGAGCAGGAAAAAGCAAAAAATTTCAGAATTGCACCTTGCAATGTGGAGAAATTACTGTTTGTGCATTTACAATATTCATTGATTTTTGCCATTGAAAAACATCATGTTATTCATATACCAGAAATGATTGAAGCTACTGACTGAATGAAAGGAGCTGGCATCTCACTCTCTTTGAATCTTCTTTATCATGCTAAGAGGAGCAGGAAAAAGCAAAAAATTTCAGAATTGCACCTTGCAATGCGGAGAAATTACTGTTTGTGCATTTACAATATTCATTGATTTTTGCCATTGAAAAACGTCCAGAAATGATTGAAGCTACTGACTGAATGAAATGAGCTGGCATCTCACTCTCTTTGAATCTTCTTTATCATGCTAAGAGGAGCAGGAAAAAGCAAATAATTTCAGAATTGCACCTTGCAATGCGGAGAAATTACTGTTTGTGCTTTTACAATATTCATTGATTTTTGCCATTGAAAAACATCATGTTATTCATATACCAGAAATGTTTGAAGCTACTGACTGAATGAAAGGAGCTGGCATCTCACTCTCTTTGAATCTTCTTTATCATGCTAAGAGGAGCAGGAAAAAGCAAAAAATTTCAGAATTGCACCTTGCAATGCGGAGAAATTACTGTTTGTGCATTTACAATATTCATTGATTTTTGCCATTGAAAAACGTCCAGAAATGATTGAAGCTACTGACTGAATGAAAGGAGCTGGCATCTCACTCTCTTTGAATCTTCTTTATCATGCTAAGAGGAGCAGGAAAAAGCAAAAAATTTCAGAATTGCACCTTGCAATGCGGAGAAATTACTGTTTGTGCATTTACAATATTCATTGATTTTTGCCATTGAAAAACGTCCAGAAATGATTGAAGCTACTGACTGAATGAAAGGAGCTGGCATCTCACTCTCTTTGAATCTTCTTTATCATGCTAAGAGGAGCAGGAAAAAGCAAAAAATTTCAGAATTGCAACTTGCAATGCGGAGAAATTACTGTTTGTGCATTTACAATATTCATTGATTTTTGCCATTGAAAAACATCATGTTATTCATATACCAGAAATGATTGAAGCTACTGACTGAATGAAAGGAGCTGGCATCTCACTCTCTTTGAATCTTCTTTATCATGCTAAGAGGAGCAGGAAAAAGCAAAAAATTTCAGAATTGCACCTTGCAATGCGGAGAAATTACTGTTTGTGCATTTACAATATTCATTGATTTTTGCCATTGAAAAACGTCCAGAAATGATTGAAGCTACTGACTGAATGAAAGGAGCTGGCATCTCACTCTCTTTGAATCTTCTTTATCATGCTAAGAGGAGCAGGAAAAAGCAAAAAATTTCAGAATTGCACCTTGCAATGCGGAGAAATTACTGTTTGTGCATTTACAATATTCATTGATTTTTGCCATTGAAAAACGTCCAGAAATGATTGAAGCTACTGACTGAATGAAAGGAGCTGGCATCTCACTCTCTTTGAATCTTCTTTATCATGCTAAGAGGAGCAGGAAAAAGCAAAAAATTTCAGAATTGCACCTTGCAATGCGGAGAAATTACTGTTTGTGCATTTACAATATTCATTGATTTTTGCCATTGAAAAACATCATGTTATTCATATACCAGAAATGTTTGAAGCTACTGACTGAATGAAAGGAGCTGGCATCTCACTCTCTTTGAATCTTCTTTATCATGCTAAGAGGAGCAGGAAAAAGCAAAAAATTTCAGAATTGCACCTTGCAATGCGGAGAAATTACTGTTTGTGCATTTACAATATTCATTGATTTTTGCCATTGAAAAACGTCCAGAAATGATTGAAGCTACTGACTGAATGAAAGGAGCTGGCATCTCACTCTCTTTGAATCTTCTTTATCATGCTAAGAGGAGCAGGAAAAAGCAAAAAATTTCAGAATTGCACCTTGCAATGCGGAGAAATTACTGTTTGTGCATTTACAATATTCATTGATTTTTGCCATTGAAAAACATCATGTTATTCATATACCAGAAATGATTGAAGCTACTGACTGAATGAAAGGAGCTGGCATCTCACTCTCTTTGAATCTTCTTTATCATGCTAAGAGGAGCAGGAAAAAGCAAAAAATTTCAGAATTGCACCTTGCAATGCGGAGAAATTACTGTTTGTGCATTTACAATATTCATTGATTTTTGCCATTGAAAAACGTCCAGAAATGATTGAAGCTACTGACTGAATGAAAGGAGCTGGCATCTCACTCTCTTTGAATCTTCTTTATCATGCTAAGAGGAGCAGGAAAAAGCAAAAAATTTCAGAATTGCACCTTGCAATGCGGAGAAATTACTGTTTGTGCATTTACAATATTCATTGATTTTTGCCATTGAAAAACGTCCAGAAATGATTGAAGCTACTGACTGAATGAAAGGAGCTGGCATCTCACTCTCTTTGAATCTTCTTTATCATGCTAAGAGGAGCAGGAAAAAGCAAAAAATTTCAGAATTGCACCTTGCAATGCGGAGAAATTACTGTTTGTGCATTTACAATATTCATTGATTTTTGCCATTGAAAAACATCATGTTATTCATATACCAGAAATGATTGAAGCTACTGACTGAATGAAAGGAGCTGGCATCTCGCTCTCTTTGAATCTTCTTTATCATGCTAAGAGGAGCAGGAAAAAGCAAAAAATTTCAGAATTGCACCTTGCAATGCGGAGAAATTACTGTTTGTGCATTTACAATATTCATTGATTTTTGCCATTGAAAAACGTCCAGAAATGATTGAAGCTACTGACTGAATGAAAGGAGCTGGCATCTCACTCTCTTTGAATCTTCTTTATCATGCTAAGAGGAGCAGGAAAAAGCAAAAAATTTCAGAATTGCACCTTGCAATGTGGAGAAATTACTGTTTGTGCATTTACAATATTCATTGATTTTTGCCATTGAAAAACATCATGTTATTCATATACCAGAAATGATTGAAGCTACTGACTGAATGAAAGGAGCTGGCATCTCACTCTCTTTGAATCTTCTTTATCATGCTAAGAGGAGCAGGAAAAAGCAAAAAATTTCAGAATTGCACCTTGCAATGCGGAGAAATTACTGTTTGTGCATTTACAATATTCATTGATTTTTGCCATTGAAAAACGTCCAGAAATGATTGAAGCTACTGACTGAATGAAAGGAGCTGGCATCTCACTCTCTTTGAATCTTCTTTATCATGCTAAGAGGAGCAGGAAAAAGCAAAAAATTTCAGAATTGCACCTTGCAATGCGGAGAAATTACTGTTTGTGCTTTTACAATATTCATTGATTTTTGCCATTGAAAAACATCATGTTATTCATATACCAGAAATGTTTGAAGCTACTGACTGAATGAAAGGAGCTGGCATCTCACTCTCTTTGAATCTTCTTTATCATGCTAAGAGGAGCAGGAAAAAGCAAAAAATTTCAGAATTGCACCTTGCAATGCGGAGAAATTACTGTTTGTGCATTTACAATATTCATTGATTTTTGCCATTGAAAAACGTCCAGAAATGATTGAAGCTACTGACTGAATGAAAGGAGCTGGCATCTCACTCTCTTTGAATCTTCTTTATCATGCTAAGAGGAGCAGGAAAAAGCAAAAAATTTCAGAATTGCACCTTGCAATGCGGAGAAATTACTGTTTGTGCATTTACAATATTCATTGATTTTTGCCATTGAAAAACGTCCAGAAATGATTGAAGCTACTGACTGAATGAAAGGAGCTGGCATCTCACTCTCTTTGAATCTTCTTTATCATGCTAAGAGGAGCAGGAAAAAGCAAAAAATTTCAGAATTGCAACTTGCAATGCGGAGAAATTACTGTTTGTGCATTTACAATATTCATTGATTTTTGCCATTGAAAAACATCATGTTATTCATATACCAGAAATGATTGAAGCTACTGACTGAATGAAAGGAGCTGGCATCTCACTCTCTTTGAATCTTCTTTATCATGCTAAGAGGAGCAGGAAAAAGCAAAAAATTTCAGAATTGCACCTTGCAATGCGGAGAAATTACTGTTTGTGCATTTACAATATTCATTGATTTTTGCCATTGAAAAACGTCCAGAAATGATTGAAGCTACTGACTGAATGAAAGGAGCTGGCATCTCACTCTCTTTGAATCTTCTTTATCATGCTAAGAGGAGCAGGAAAAAGCAAAAAATTTCAGAATTGCACCTTGCAATGCGGAGAAATTACTGTTTGTGCATTTACAATATTCATTGATTTTTGCCATTGAAAAACGTCCAGAAATGATTGAAGCTACTGACTGAATGAAAGGAGCTGGCATCTCACTCTCTTTGAATCTTCTTTATCATGCTAAGAGGAGCAGGAAAAAGCAAAAAATTTCAGAATTGCACCTTGCAATGCGGAGAAATTACTGTTTGTGCATTTACAATATTCATTAATTTTTGCCATTGAAAAACATCATGTTATTCATATCCCAGAAATGTTTGAAGCTACTGACTGAATGAAAGAAGCTGGCATCTCACTCTCTTTGAATCTTCTTTATCATGCTAAGAGGAGCAGGAAAAAGCAAAAAATTTCAGAATTGCACCTTGCAATGCGGAGAAATTACTGTTTGTGCATTTACAATATTCATTGATTTTTGCCATTGAAAAACGTATAGAAATGATTGAAGCTACTGACTGAATGAAAGGAGCTGGCATCTCACTCTCTTTGAATCTTCTTTATCATGCTAAGAGGAGCAGGAAAAAGCAAAAAATTTCAGAATTGCACCTTGCAATGCGGAGAAATTACTGTTTGTGCATTTACAATATTCATTGATTTTTGCCATTGAAAAACATCATGTTATTCATATACCAAAAATGTTTGAAGCTACTGACTGAATGAAAGGAGCTGGCATCTCACTCTCTTTGAATCTTCTTTATCATGCTAAGAGGAGCAGGAAAAAGCAAAAAATTTCAGAATTGCACCTTGCAATGCGGAGAAATTACTGTTTGTGCATTTACAATATTCATTGATTTTTGCCATTGAAAAACGTCCAGAAATGATTGAAGCTACTGACTGAATGAAAGGAGCTGGCATCTCACTCTCTTTGAATCTTCTTTATCATGCTGAGGAGCAGTAAAATGCAAGAAATTTCAGAATTGCACCTTGCAATGCGGAGAAATTACTGTTTGTGCATTTACAATATTCATTGATTTTTGCCATTGAAAAACATCCAGAAATGATTGAAGCTACTGACTGAATGAAAGGAGCTGGCATCTCACTCTCTTTGAATCTTCTTTATCATGCTAAGAGGAGCAGGAAAAAGCAAAAAATTTCAGAATTGCACCTTGCAATGCGGAGAAATTACTGTTTGTGCATTTACAATATTCATTGATTTTTGCCATTGAAAAACGTCCAGAAATAATTGAAGCTACTGACTGAATGAAAGGAGCTGGCATCTCACTCTCTTTGAATCTTCTTTATCATGCTAAGAGGAGCAGGAAAAAGCAAAAAATTTCAGAATTGCAACTTGCAATGCGGAGAAATTACTGTTTGTGCATTTACAATATTCATTGATTTTTGCCATTGAAAAACATCATGTTATTCATATACCAGAAATGATTGAAGCTACTGACTGAATGAAAGGAGCTGGCATCTCACTCTCTTTGAATCTTCTTTATCATGCTAAGAGGAGCAGGAAAAAGCAAAAAATTTCAGAATTGCACCTTGCAATGCGGAGAAATTACTGTTTGTGCATTTACAATATTCATTGATTTTTGCCATTGAAAAACGTCCAGAAATGATTGAAGCTACTGACTGAATGAAAGGAGCTGGCATCTCACTCTCTTTGAATCTTCTTTATCATGCTAAGAGGAGCAGGAAAAAGCAAAAAATTTCAGAATTGCACTTTGCAATGCGGAGAAATTACTGTTTGTGCTTTTACAATATTCATTGATTTTTGCCATTGAAAAACATCATGTTATTCATATACCAGAAATGTTTGAAGCTACTGACTGAATGAAAGGAGCTGGCATCTCACTCTCTTTGAATCTTCTTTATCATGCTAAGAGGAGCAGGAAAAAGCAAAAAATTTCAGAATTGCACCTTGCAATGCGGAGAAATTACTGTTTGTGCATTTACAATATTCATTGATTTTTGCCATTGAAAAATGTCCAGAAATGATTGAAGCTGCTGACTGAATGAAAGGAGCTGGCATCTCACTCTCTTTGAATCTTCTTTATCATGCTAAGAGGAGCAGGAAAAAGCAAAAAATTTCAGAATTGCACCTTGCAATGCGGAGAAATTACTGTTTGTGCATTTACAATATTCATTGATTTTTGCCATTGAAAAACATCATGTTATTCATATACCAGAAATGATTGAAGCTACTGACTGAATGAAAGGAGCTGGCATCTCACTCTCTTTGAATCTTCTTTATCATGCTAAGAGGAGCAGGAAAAAGCAAAAAATTTCAGAATTGCACCTTGCAATGCGGAGAAATTACTGTTTGTGCATTTACAATATTCATTGATTTTTGCCATTGAAAAACGTCCAGAAATGATTGAAGCTACTGACTGAATGAAAGGAGCTGGCATCTCACTCTCTTTGAATCTTCTTTATCATGCTAAGAGGAGCAGGAAAAAGCAAAAAATTTCAGAATTGCACCTTGCAATGCGGAGAAATTACTGTTTGTGCATTTACAATATTCATTGATTTTTGCCATTGAAAAACGTCCAGAAATGATTGAAGCTACTGACTGAATGAAAGGAGCTGGCATCTCACTCTCTTTGAATCTTCTTTATCATGCTAAGAGGAGCAGGAAAAAGCAAAAAATTTCAGAATTGCACCTTGCAATGCGGAGAAATTACTGTTTGTGCATTTACAATATTCATTGATTTTTGCCATTGAAAAACATCATGATATTCATATACCAGAAATGATTGAAGCTACTGACTGAATGAAAGGAGCTGGCATCTCGCTCTCTTTGAATCTTCTTTATCATGCTAAGAGGAGCAGGAAAAAGCAAAAAATTTCAGAATTGCACCTTGCAATGCGGAGAAATTACTGTTTGTGCATTTACAATATTCATTGATTTTTGCCATTGAAAAACGTCCAGAAATGATTGAAGCTACTGACTGAATGAAAGGAGCTGGCATCTCACTCTCTTTGAATCTTCTTTATCATGCTAAGAGGAGCAGGAAAAAGCAAAAAATTTCAGAATTGCACCTTGCAATGTGGAGAAATTACTGTTTGTGCATTTACAATATTCATTGATTTTTGCCATTGAAAAACATCATGTTATTCATATACCAGAAATGATTGAAGCTACTGACTGAATGAAAGGAGCTGGCATCTCACTCTCTTTGAATCTTCTTTATCATGCTAAGAGGAGCAGGAAAAAGCAAAAAATTTCAGAATTGCACCTTGCAATGCGGAGAAATTACTGTTTGTGCATTTACAATATTCATTGATTTTTGCCATTGAAAAACGTCCAGAAATGATTGAAGCTACTGACTGAATGAAAGGAGCTGGCATCTCACTCTCTTTGAATCTTCTTTATCATGCTAAGAGGAGCAGGAAAAAGCAAAAAATTTCAGAATTGCACCTTGCAATGCGGAGAAATTACTGTTTGTGCTTTTACAATATTCATTGATTTTTGCCATTGAAAAACATCATGTTATTCATATACCAGAAATGTTTGAAGCTACTGACTGAATGAAAGGAGCTGGCATCTCACTCTCTTTGAATCTTCTTTATCATGCTAAGAGGAGCAGGAAAAAGCAAAAATTTCAGAATTGCACCTTGCAATGCGGAGAAATTACTGTTTGTGCATTTACAATATTCATTGATTTTTGCCATTGAAAAACGTCCAGAAATGATTGAAGCTACTGACTGAATGAAAGGAGCTGGCATCTCACTCTCTTTGAATCTTCTTTATCATGCTAAGAGGAGCAGGAAAAAGCAAAAAATTTCAGAATTGCACCTTGCAATGCGGAGAAATTACTGTTTGTGCATTTACAATATTCATTGATTTTTGCCATTGAAAAACGTCCAGAAATGATTGAAGCAACTGACTGAATGAAAGGAGCTGGCATCTCACTCTCTTTGAATCTTCTTTATCATGCTAAGAGGAGCAGGAAAAAGCAAAAAATTTCAGAATTGCACCTTGCAATGCGGAGAAATTACTGTTTGTGCATTTACAATATTCATTGATTTTTGCCATTGAAAAACGTCCAGAAATAATTGAAGCTACTGACTGAATGAAAGGAGCTGGCATCTCACTCTCTTTGAATCTTCTTTATCATGCTAAGAGGAGCAGGAAAAAGCAAAAAATTTCAGAATTGCAACTTGCAATGCGGAAAAATTACTGTTTGTGCATTTACAATATTCATTGATTTTTGCCATTGAAAAACATCATGTTATTCATATACCAGAAATGATTGAAGCTACTGACTGAATGAAAGGAGCTGGCATCTCACTCTCTTTGAATCTTCTTTATCATGCTAAGAGGAGCAGGAAAAAGCAAAAAATTTCAGAATTGCACCTTGCAATGCGGAGAAATTACTGTTTGTGCATTTACAATATTCATTGATTTTTGCCATTGAAAAACGTCCAGAAATGATTGAAGCTACTGACTGAATGAAAGGAGCTGGCATCTCACTCTCTTTGAATCTTCTTTATCATGCTAAGAGGAGCAGGAAAAAGCAAAAAATTTCAGAATTGCACCTTGCAATGCGGAGAAATTACTGTTTGTGCTTTTACAATATTCATTGATTTTTGCCATTGAAAAACATCATGTTATTCATATACCAGAAATGTTTGAAGCTACTGACTGAATGAAAGGAGCTGGCATCTCACTCTCTTTGAATCTTCTTTATCATGCTAAGAGGAGCAGGAAAAAGCAAAAAATTTCAGAATTGCACCTTGCAATGCGGAGAAATTACTGTTTGTGCATTTACAATATTCATTGATTTTTGCCATTGAAAAATGTCCAGAAATGATTGAAGCTGCTGACTGAATGAAAGGAGCTGGCATCTCACTCTCTTTGAATCTTCTTTATCATGCTAAGAGGAGCAGGAAAAAGCAAAAAATTTCAGAATTGCACCTTGCAATGCGGAGAAATTACTGTTTGTGCATTTACAATATTCATTGATTTTTGCCATTGAAAAACATCATGTTATTCATATACCAGAAATGATTGAAGCTACTGACTGAATGAAAGGAGCTGGCATCTCACTCTCTTTGAATCTTCTTTATCATGCTAAGAGGAGCAGGAAAAAGCAAAAAATTTCAGAATTGCACCTTGCAATGCGGAAAAATTACTGTTTGTGCATTTACAATATTCATTGATTTTTGCCATTGAAAAACGTCCAGAAATGATTGAAGCTACTGACTGAATGAAAGGAGCTGGCATCTCACTCTCTTTGAATCTTCTTTATCATGCTAAGAGGAGCAGGAAAAAGCAAAAAATTTCAGAATTGCACCTTGCAATGCGGAGAAATTACTGTTTGTGCATTTACAATATTCATTGATTTTTGCCATTGAAAAACGTCCAGAAATGATTGAAGCTACTGACTGAATGAAAGGAGCTGGCATCTCACTCTCTTTGAATCTTCTTTATCATGCTAAGAGGAGCAGGAAAAAGCAAAAAATTTCAGAATTGCACCTTGCAATGCGGAGAAATTACTGTTTGTGCATTTACAATATTCATTGATTTTTGCCATTGAAAAACATCATGTTATTCATATACCAGAAATGTTTGAAGCTACTGACTGAATGAAAGGAGCTGGCATCTCACTCTCTTTGAATCTTCTTTATCATGCTAAGAGGAGCAGGAAAAAGCAAAAAATTTCAGAATTGCACCTTGCAATGCGGAGAAATTACTGTTTGTGCATTTACAATATTCATTGATTTTTGCCATTGAAAAACGTCCAGAAATGATTGAAGCTACTGACTGAATGAAATGAGCTGGCATCTCACTCTCTTTGAATCTTCTTTATCATGCTAAGAGGAGCAGGAAAAAGCAAATAATTTCAGAATTGCACCTTGCAATGCGGAGAAATTACTGTTTGTGCTTTTACAATATTCATTGATTTTTGCCATTGAAAAACATCATGTTATTCATATACCAGAAATGTTTGAAGCTACTGACTGAATGAAAGGAGCTGGCATCTCACTCTCTTTGAATCTTCTTTATCATGCTAAGAGGAGCAGGAAAAAGCAAAAAATTTCAGAATTGCACCTTGCAATGCGGAGAAATTACTGTTTGTGCATTTACAATATTCATTGATTTTTGCCATTGAAAAACGTCCAGAAATGATTGAAGCTACTGACTGAATGAAAGGAGCTGGCATCTCACTCTCTTTGAATCTTCTTTATCATGCTAAGAGGAGCAGGAAAAAGCAAAAAATTTCAGAATTGCACCTTGCAATGCGGAGAAATTACTGTTTGTGCATTTACAATATTCATTGATTTTTGCCATTGAAAAACGTCCAGAAATGATTGAAGCTACTGACTGAATGAAAGGAGCTGGCATCTCACTCTCTTTGAATCTTCTTTATCATGCTAAGAGGAGCAGGAAAAAGCAAAAAATTTCAGAATTGCAACTTGCAATGCGGAGAAATTACTGTTTGTGCATTTACAATATTCATTGATTTTTGCCATTGAAAAACATCATGTTATTCATATACCAGAAATGATTGAAGCTACTGACTGAATGAAAGGAGCTGGCATCTCACTCTCTTTGAATCTTCTTTATCATGCTAAGAGGAGCAGGAAAAAGCAAAAAATTTCAGAATTGCACCTTGCAATGCGGAGAAATTACTGTTTGTGCATTTACAATATTCATTGATTTTTGCCATTGAAAAACGTCCAGAAATGATTGAAGCTACTGACTGAATGAAAGGAGCTGGCATCTCACTCTCTTTGAATCTTCTTTATCATGCTAAGAGGAGCAGGAAAAAGCAAAAAATTTCAGAATTGCACCTTGCAATGCGGAGAAATTACTGTTTGTGCATTTACAATATTCATTGATTTTTGCCATTGAAAAACGTCCAGAAATGATTGAAGCTACTGACTGAATGAAAGGAGCTGGCATCTCACTCTCTTTGAATCTTCTTTATCATGCTAAGAGGAGCAGGAAAAAGCAAAAAATTTCAGAATTGCACCTTGCAATGCGGAGAAATTACTGTTTGTGCATTTACAATATTCATTGATTTTTGCCATTGAAAAACATCATGTTATTCATATACCAGAAATGTTTGAAGCTACTGACTGAATGAAAGGAGCTGGCATCTCACTCTCTTTGAATCTTCTTTATCATGCTAAGAGGAGCAGGAAAAAGCAAAAAATTTCAGAATTGCACCTTGCAATGCGGAGAAATTACTGTTTGTGCATTTACAATATTCATTGATTTTTGCCATTGAAAAACGTCCAGAAATGATTGAAGCTACTGACTGAATGAAAGGAGCTGGCATCTCACTCTCTTTGAATCTTCTTTATCATGCTAAGAGGAGCAGGAAAAAGCAAAAAATTTCAGAATTGCACCTTGCAATGCGGAGAAATTACTGTTTGTGCATTTACAATATTCATTGATTTTTGCCATTGAAAAACATCATGTTATTCATATACCAGAAATGATTGAAGCTACTGACTGAATGAAAGGAGCTGGCATCTCACTCTCTTTGAATCTTCTTTATCATGCTAAGAGGAGCAGGAAAAAGCAAAAAATTTCAGAATTGCACCTTGCAATGCGGAGAAATTACTGTTTGTGCATTTACAATATTCATTGATTTTTGCCATTGAAAAACGTCCAGAAATGATTGAAGCTACTGACTGAATGAAAGGAGCTGGCATCTCACTCTCTTTGAATCTTCTTTATCATGCTAAGAGGAGCAGGAAAAAGCAAAAAATTTCAGAATTGCACCTTGCAATGCGGAGAAATTACTGTTTGTGCATTTACAATATTCATTGATTTTTGCCATTGAAAAACGTCCAGAAATGATTGAAGCTACTGACTGAATGAAAGGAGCTGGCATCTCACTCTCTTTGAATCTTCTTTATCATGCTAAGAGGAGCAGGAAAAAGCAAAAAATTTCAGAATTGCACCTTGCAATGCGGAGAAATTACTGTTTGTGCATTTACAATATTCATTGATTTTTGCCATTGAAAAACATCATGTTATTCATATACCAGAAATGATTGAAGCTACTGACTGAATGAAAGGAGCTGGCATCTCGCTCTCTTTGAATCTTCTTTATCATGCTAAGAGGAGCAGGAAAAAGCAAAAAATTTCAGAATTGCACCTTGCAATGCGGAGAAATTACTGTTTGTGCATTTACAATATTCATTGATTTTTGCCATTGAAAAACGTCCAGAAATGATTGAAGCTACTGACTGAATGAAAGGAGCTGGCATCTCACTCTCTTTGAATCTTCTTTATCATGCTAAGAGGAGCAGGAAAAAGCAAAAAATTTCAGAATTGCACCTTGCAATGTGGAGAAATTACTGTTTGTGCATTTACAATATTCATTGATTTTTGCCATTGAAAAACATCATGTTATTCATATACCAGAAATGATTGAAGCTACTGACTGAATGAAAGGAGCTGGCATCTCACTCTCTTTGAATCTTCTTTATCATGCTAAGAGGAGCAGGAAAAAGCAAAAAATTTCAGAATTGCACCTTGCAATGCGGAGAAATTACTGTTTGTGCATTTACAATATTCATTGATTTTTGCCATTGAAAAACGTCCAGAAATGATTGAAGCTACTGACTGAATGAAAGGAGCTGGCATCTCACTCTCTTTGAATCTTCTTTATCATGCTAAGAGGAGCAGGAAAAAGCAAAAAATTTCAGAATTGCACCTTGCAATGCGGAGAAATTACTGTTTGTGCTTTTACAATATTCATTGATTTTTGCCATTGAAAAACATCATGTTATTCATATACCAGAAATGTTTGAAGCTACTGACTGAATGAAAGGAGCTGGCATCTCACTCTCTTTGAATCTTCTTTATCATGCTAAGAGGAGCAGGAAAAAGCAAAAATTTCAGAATTGCACCTTGCAATGCGGAGAAATTACTGTTTGTGCATTTACAATATTCATTGATTTTTGCCATTGAAAAACGTCCAGAAATGATTGAAGCTACTGACTGAATGAAAGGAGCTGGCATCTCACTCTCTTTGAATCTTCTTTATCATGCTAAGAGGAGCAGGAAAAAGCAAAAAATTTCAGAATTGCACCTTGCAATGCGGAGAAATTACTGTTTGTGCATTTACAATATTCATTGATTTTTGCCATTGAAAAACGTCCAGAAATGATTGAAGCAACTGACTGAATGAAAGGAGCTGGCATCTCACTCTCTTTGAATCTTCTTTATCATGCTAAGAGGAGCAGGAAAAAGCAAAAAATTTCAGAATTGCACCTTGCAATGCGGAGAAATTACTGTTTGTGCATTTACAATATTCATTGATTTTTGCCATTGAAAAACGTCCAGAAATAATTGAAGCTACTGACTGAATGAAAGGAGCTGGCATCTCACTCTCTTTGAATCTTCTTTATCATGCTAAGAGGAGCAGGAAAAAGCAAAAAATTTCAGAATTGCAACTTGCAATGCGGAAAAATTACTGTTTGTGCATTTACAATATTCATTGATTTTTGCCATTGAAAAACATCATGTTATTCATATACCAGAAATGATTGAAGCTACTGACTGAATGAAAGGAGCTGGCATCTCACTCTCTTTGAATCTTCTTTATCATGCTAAGAGGAGCAGGAAAAAGCAAAAAATTTCAGAATTGCACCTTGCAATGCGGAGAAATTACTGTTTGTGCATTTACAATATTCATTGATTTTTGCCATTGAAAAACGTCCAGAAATGATTGAAGCTACTGACTGAATGAAAGGAGCTGGCATCTCACTCTCTTTGAATCTTCTTTATCATGCTAAGAGGAGCAGGAAAAAGCAAAAAATTTCAGAATTGCACCTTGCAATGCGGAGAAATTACTGTTTGTGCTTTTACAATATTCATTGATTTTTGCCATTGAAAAACATCATGTTATTCATATACCAGAAATGTTTGAAGCTACTGACTGAATGAAAGGAGCTGGCATCTCACTCTCTTTGAATCTTCTTTATCATGCTAAGAGGAGCAGGAAAAAGCAAAAAATTTCAGAATTGCACCTTGCAATGCGGAGAAATTACTGTTTGTGCATTTACAATATTCATTGATTTTTGCCATTGAAAAATGTCCAGAAATGATTGAAGCTGCTGACTGAATGAAAGGAGCTGGCATCTCACTCTCTTTGAATCTTCTTTATCATGCTAAGAGGAGCAGGAAAAAGCAAAAAATTTCAGAATTGCACCTTGCAATGCGGAGAAATTACTGTTTGTGCATTTACAATATTCATTGATTTTTGCCATTGAAAAACATCATGTTATTCATATACCAGAAATGATTGAAGCTACTGACTGAATGAAAGGAGCTGGCATCTCACTCTCTTTGAATCTTCTTTATCATGCTAAGAGGAGCAGGAAAAAGCAAAAAATTTCAGAATTGCACCTTGCAATGCGGAAAAATTACTGTTTGTGCATTTACAATATTCATTGATTTTTGCCATTGAAAAACGTCCAGAAATGATTGAAGCTACTGACTGAATGAAAGGAGCTGGCATCTCACTCTCTTTGAATCTTCTTTATCATGCTAAGAGGAGCAGGAAAAAGCAAAAAATTTCAGAATTGCACCTTGCAATGCGGAGAAATTACTGTTTGTGCATTTACAATATTCATTGATTTTTGCCATTGAAAAACGTCCAGAAATGATTGAAGCTACTGACTGAATGAAAGGAGCTGGCATCTCACTCTCTTTGAATCTTCTTTATCATGCTAAGAGGAGCAGGAAAAAGCAAAAAATTTCAGAATTGCACCTTGCAATGCGGAGAAATTACTGTTTGTGCATTTACAATATTCATTGATTTTTGCCATTGAAAAACATCATGTTATTCATATACCAGAAATGTTTGAAGCTACTGACTGAATGAAAGGAGCTGGCATCTCACTCTCTTTGAATCTTCTTTATCATGCTAAGAGGAGCAGGAAAAAGCAAAAAATTTCAGAATTGCACCTTGCAATGCGGAGAAATTACTGTTTGTGCATTTACAATATTCATTGATTTTTGCCATTGAAAAACGTCCAGAAATGATTGAAGCTACTGACTGAATGAAAGGAGCTGGCATCTCACTCTCTTTGAATCTTCTTTATCATGCTAATAGGAGCAGGAAAAAGCAAAAAATTTCAGAATTGCACCTTGCAATGCGGAGAAATTACTGTTTGTGCATTTACAATATTCATTGATTTTTGCCATTGAAAAACATCATGTTATTCATATACCAGAAATGATTGAAGCTACTGACTGAATGAAAGGAGCTGGCATCTCGCTCTCTTTGAATCTTCTTTATCATGCTAAGAGGAGCAGGAAAAAGCAAAAAATTTCAGAATTGCACCTTGCAATGCGGAGAAATTACTGTTTGTGCATTTACAATATTCATTGATTTTTGCCATTGAAAAACGTCCAGAAATGATTGAAGCTACTGACTGAATGAAAGGAGCTGGCATCTCACTCTCTTTGAATCTTCTTTATCATGCTAAGAGGAGCAGGAAAAAGCAAAAAATTTCAGAATTGCACCTTGCAATGTGGAGAAATTACTGTTTGTGCATTTACAATATTCATTGATTTTTGCCATTGAAAAACATCATGTTATTCATATACCAGAAATGATTGAAGCTACTGACTGAATGAAAGGAGCTGGCATCTCACTCTCTTTGAATCTTCTTTATCATGCTAAGAGGAGCAGGAAAAAGCAAAAAATTTCAGAATTGCACCTTGCAATGCGGAGAAATTACTGTTTGTGCATTTACAATATTCATTGATTTTTGCCATTGAAAAACGTCCAGAAATGATTGAAGCTACTGACTGAATGAAATGAGCTGGCATCTCACTCTCTTTGAATCTTCTTTATCATGCTAAGAGGAGCAGGAAAAAGCAAATAATTTCAGAATTGCACCTTGCAATGCGGAGAAATTACTGTTTGTGCTTTTACAATATTCATTGATTTTTGCCATTGAAAAACATCATGTTATTCATATACCAGAAATGTTTGAAGCTACTGACTGAATGAAAGGAGCTGGCATCTCACTCTCTTTGAATCTTCTTTATCATGCTAAGAGGAGCAGGAAAAAGCAAAAAATTTCAGAATTGCACCTTGCAATGCGGAGAAATTACTGTTTGTGCATTTACAATATTCATTGATTTTTGCCATTGAAAAACGTCCAGAAATGATTGAAGCTACTGACTGAATGAAAGGAGCTGGCATCTCACTCTCTTTGAATCTTCTTTATCATGCTAAGAGGAGCAGGAAAAAGCAAAAAATTTCAGAATTGCACCTTGCAATGCGGAGAAATTACTGTTTGTGCATTTACAATATTCATTGATTTTTGCCATTGAAAAACGTCCAGAAATGATTGAAGCTACTGACTGAATGAAAGGAGCTGGCATCTCACTCTCTTTGAATCTTCTTTATCATGCTAAGAGGAGCAGGAAAAAGCAAAAAATTTCAGAATTGCAACTTGCAATGCGGAGAAATTACTGTTTGTGCATTTACAATATTCATTGATTTTTGCCATTGAAAAACATCATGTTATTCATATACCAGAAATGATTGAAGCTACTGACTGAATGAAAGGAGCTGGCATCTCACTCTCTTTGAATCTTCTTTATCATGCTAAGAGGAGCAGGAAAAAGCAAAAAATTTCAGAATTGCACCTTGCAATGCGGAGAAATTACTGTTTGTGCATTTACAATATTCATTGATTTTTGCCATTGAAAAACGTCCAGAAATGATTGAAGCTACTGACTGAATGAAAGGAGCTGGCATCTCACTCTCTTTGAATCTTCTTTATCATGCTAAGAGGAGCAGGAAAAAGCAAAAAATTTCAGAATTGCACCTTGCAATGCGGAGAAATTACTGTTTGTGCATTTACAATATTCATTGATTTTTGCCATTGAAAAACGTCCAGAAATGATTGAAGCTACTGACTGAATGAAAGGAGCTGGCATCTCACTCTCTTTGAATCTTCTTTATCATGCTAAGAGGAGCAGGAAAAAGCAAAAAATTTCAGAATTGCACCTTGCAATGCGGAGAAATTACTGTTTGTGCATTTACAATATTCATTGATTTTTGCCATTGAAAAACATCATGTTATTCATATACCAGAAATGTTTGAAGCTACTGACTGAATGAAAGGAGCTGGCATCTCACTCTCTTTGAATCTTCTTTATCATGCTAAGAGGAGCAGGAAAAAGCAAAAAATTTCAGAATTGCACCTTGCAATGCGGAGAAATTACTGTTTGTGCATTTACAATATTCATTGATTTTTGCCATTGAAAAACGTCCAGAAATGATTGAAGCTACTGACTGAATGAAAGGAGCTGGCATCTCACTCTCTTTGAATCTTCTTTATCATGCTAAGAGGAGCAGGAAAAAGCAAAAAATTTCAGAATTGCACCTTGCAATGCGGAGAAATTACTGTTTGTGCATTTACAATATTCATTGATTTTTGCCATTGAAAAACATCATGTTATTCATATACCAGAAATGATTGAAGCTACTGACTGAATGAAAGGAGCTGGCATCTCACTCTCTTTGAATCTTCTTTATCATGCTAAGAGGAGCAGGAAAAAGCAAAAAATTTCAGAATTGCACCTTGCAATGCGGAGAAATTACTGTTTGTGCATTTACAATATTCATTGATTTTTGCCATTGAAAAACGTCCAGAAATGATTGAAGCTACTGACTGAATGAAAGGAGCTGGCATCTCACTCTCTTTGAATCTTCTTTATCATGCTAAGAGGAGCAGGAAAAAGCAAAAAATTTCAGAATTGCACCTTGCAATGCGGAGAAATTACTGTTTGTGCATTTACAATATTCATTGATTTTTGCCATTGAAAAACGTCCAGAAATGATTGAAGCTACTGACTGAATGAAAGGAGCTGGCATCTCACTCTCTTTGAATCTTCTTTATCATGCTAAGAGGAGCAGGAAAAAGCAAAAAATTTCAGAATTGCACCTTGCAATGCGGAGAAATTACTGTTTGTGCATTTACAATATTCATTGATTTTTGCCATTGAAAAACATCATGTTATTCATATACCAGAAATGATTGAAGCTACTGACTGAATGAAAGGAGCTGGCATCTCGCTCTCTTTGAATCTTCTTTATCATGCTAAGAGGAGCAGGAAAAAGCAAAAAATTTCAGAATTGCACCTTGCAATGCGGAGAAATTACTGTTTGTGCATTTACAATATTCATTGATTTTTGCCATTGAAAAACGTCCAGAAATGATTGAAGCTACTGACTGAATGAAAGGAGCTGGCATCTCACTCTCTTTGAATCTTCTTTATCATGCTAAGAGGAGCAGGAAAAAGCAAAAAATTTCAGAATTGCACCTTGCAATGTGGAGAAATTACTGTTTGTGCATTTACAATATTCATTGATTTTTGCCATTGAAAAACATCATGTTATTCATATACCAGAAATGATTGAAGCTACTGACTGAATGAAAGGAGCTGGCATCTCACTCTCTTTGAATCTTCTTTATCATGCTAAGAGGAGCAGGAAAAAGCAAAAAATTTCAGAATTGCACCTTGCAATGCGGAGAAATTACTGTTTGTGCATTTACAATATTCATTGATTTTTGCCATTGAAAAACGTCCAGAAATGATTGAAGCTACTGACTGAATGAAAGGAGCTGGCATCTCACTCTCTTTGAATCTTCTTTATCATGCTAAGAGGAGCAGGAAAAAGCAAAAAATTTCAGAATTGCACCTTGCAATGCGGAGAAATTACTGTTTGTGCTTTTACAATATTCATTGATTTTTGCCATTGAAAAACATCATGTTATTCATATACCAGAAATGTTTGAAGCTACTGACTGAATGAAAGGAGCTGGCATCTCACTCTCTTTGAATCTTCTTTATCATGCTAAGAGGAGCAGGAAAAAGCAAAAAATTTCAGAATTGCACCTTGCAATGCGGAGAAATTACTGTTTGTGCATTTACAATATTCATTGATTTTTGCCATTGAAAAACGTCCAGAAATGATTGAAGCTACTGACTGAATGAAAGGAGCTGGCATCTCACTCTCTTTGAATCTTCTTTATCATGCTAAGAGGAGCAGGAAAAAGCAAAAAATTTCAGAATTGCACCTTGCAATGCGGAGAAATTACTGTTTGTGCATTTACAATATTCATTGATTTTTGCCATTGAAAAACGTCCAGAAATGATTGAAGCTACTGACTGAATGAAAGGAGCTGGCATCTCACTCTCTTTGAATCTTCTTTATCATGCTAAGAGGAGCAGGAAAAAGCAAAAAATTTCAGAATTGCAACTTGCAATGCGGAGAAATTACTGTTTGTGCATTTACAATATTCATTGATTTTTGCCATTGAAAAACATCATGTTATTCATATACCAGAAATGATTGAAGCTACTGACTGAATGAAAGGAGCTGGCATCTCACTCTCTTTGAATCTTCTTTATCATGCTAAGAGGAGCAGGAAAAAGCAAAAAATTTCAGAATTGCACCTTGCAATGCGGAGAAATTACTGTTTGTGCATTTACAATATTCATTGATTTTTGCCATTGAAAAACGTCCAGAAATGATTGAAGCTACTGACTGAATGAAAGGAGCTGGCATCTCACTCTCTTTGAATCTTCTTTATCATGCTAAGAGGAGCAGGAAAAAGCAAAAAATTTCAGAATTGCACCTTGCAATGCGGAGAAATTACTGTTTGTGCATTTACAATATTCATTGATTTTTGCCATTGAAAAACGTCCAGAAATGATTGAAGCTACTGACTGAATGAAAGGAGCTGGCATCTCACTCTCTTTGAATCTTCTTTATCATGCTAAGAGGAGCAGGAAAAAGCAAAAAATTTCAGAATTGCACCTTGCAATGCGGAGAAATTACTGTTTGTGCATTTACAATATTCATTAATTTTTGCCATTGAAAAACATCATGTTATTCATATCCCAGAAATGTTTGAAGCTACTGACTGAATGAAAGAAGCTGGCATCTCACTCTCTTTGAATCTTCTTTATCATGCTAAGAGGAGCAGGAAAAAGCAAAAAATTTCAGAATTGCACCTTGCAATGCGGAGAAATTACTGTTTGTGCATTTACAATATTCATTGATTTTTGCCATTGAAAAACGTATAGAAATGATTGAAGCTACTGACTGAATGAAAGGAGCTGGCATCTCACTCTCTTTGAATCTTCTTTATCATGCTAAGAGGAGCAGGAAAAAGCAAAAAATTTCAGAATTGCACCTTGCAATGCGGAGAAATTACTGTTTGTGCATTTACAATATTCATTGATTTTTGCCATTGAAAAACATCATGTTATTCATATACCAAAAATGTTTGAAGCTACTGACTGAATGAAAGGAGCTGGCATCTCACTCTCTTTGAATCTTCTTTATCATGCTAAGAGGAGCAGGAAAAAGCAAAAAATTTCAGAATTGCACCTTGCAATGCGGAGAAATTACTGTTTGTGCATTTACAATATTCATTGATTTTTGCCATTGAAAAACGTCCAGAAATGATTGAAGCTACTGACTGAATGAAAGGAGCTGGCATCTCACTCTCTTTGAATCTTCTTTATCATGCTGAGGAGCAGTAAAATGCAAGAAATTTCAGAATTGCACCTTGCAATGCGGAGAAATTACTGTTTGTGCATTTACAATATTCATTGATTTTTGCCATTGAAAAACATCCAGAAATGATTGAAGCTACTGACTGAATGAAAGGAGCTGGCATCTCACTCTCTTTGAATCTTCTTTATCATGCTAAGAGGAGCAGGAAAAAGCAAAAAATTTCAGAATTGCACCTTGCAATGCGGAGAAATTACTGTTTGTGCATTTACAATATTCATTGATTTTTGCCATTGAAAAACGTCCAGAAATAATTGAAGCTACTGACTGAATGAAAGGAGCTGGCATCTCACTCTCTTTGAATCTTCTTTATCATGCTAAGAGGAGCAGGAAAAAGCAAAAAATTTCAGAATTGCAACTTGCAATGCGGAGAAATTACTGTTTGTGCATTTACAATATTCATTGATTTTTGCCATTGAAAAACATCATGTTATTCATATACCAGAAATGATTGAAGCTACTGACTGAATGAAAGGAGCTGGCATCTCACTCTCTTTGAATCTTCTTTATCATGCTAAGAGGAGCAGGAAAAAGCAAAAAATTTCAGAATTGCACCTTGCAATGCGGAGAAATTACTGTTTGTGCATTTACAATATTCATTGATTTTTGCCATTGAAAAACGTCCAGAAATGATTGAAGCTACTGACTGAATGAAAGGAGCTGGCATCTCACTCTCTTTGAATCTTCTTTATCATGCTAAGAGGAGCAGGAAAAAGCAAAAAATTTCAGAATTGCACTTTGCAATGCGGAGAAATTACTGTTTGTGCTTTTACAATATTCATTGATTTTTGCCATTGAAAAACATCATGTTATTCATATACCAGAAATGTTTGAAGCTACTGACTGAATGAAAGGAGCTGGCATCTCACTCTCTTTGAATCTTCTTTATCATGCTAAGAGGAGCAGGAAAAAGCAAAAAATTTCAGAATTGCACCTTGCAATGCGGAGAAATTACTGTTTGTGCATTTACAATATTCATTGATTTTTGCCATTGAAAAATGTCCAGAAATGATTGAAGCTGCTGACTGAATGAAAGGAGCTGGCATCTCACTCTCTTTGAATCTTCTTTATCATGCTAAGAGGAGCAGGAAAAAGCAAAAAATTTCAGAATTGCACCTTGCAATGCGGAGAAATTACTGTTTGTGCATTTACAATATTCATTGATTTTTGCCATTGAAAAACATCATGTTATTCATATACCAGAAATGATTGAAGCTACTGACTGAATGAAAGGAGCTGGCATCTCACTCTCTTTGAATCTTCTTTATCATGCTAAGAGGAGCAGGAAAAAGCAAAAAATTTCAGAATTGCACCTTGCAATGCGGAGAAATTACTGTTTGTGCATTTACAATATTCATTGATTTTTGCCATTGAAAAACGTCCAGAAATGATTGAAGCTACTGACTGAATGAAAGGAGCTGGCATCTCACTCTCTTTGAATCTTCTTTATCATGCTAAGAGGAGCAGGAAAAAGCAAAAAATTTCAGAATTGCACCTTGCAATGCGGAGAAATTACTGTTTGTGCATTTACAATATTCATTGATTTTTGCCATTGAAAAACGTCCAGAAATGATTGAAGCTACTGACTGAATGAAAGGAGCTGGCATCTCACTCTCTTTGAATCTTCTTTATCATGCTAAGAGGAGCAGGAAAAAGCAAAAAATTTCAGAATTGCACCTTGCAATGCGGAGAAATTACTGTTTGTGCATTTACAATATTCATTGATTTTTGCCATTGAAAAACATCATGATATTCATATACCAGAAATGATTGAAGCTACTGACTGAATGAAAGGAGCTGGCATCTCGCTCTCTTTGAATCTTCTTTATCATGCTAAGAGGAGCAGGAAAAAGCAAAAAATTTCAGAATTGCACCTTGCAATGCGGAGAAATTACTGTTTGTGCATTTACAATATTCATTGATTTTTGCCATTGAAAAACGTCCAGAAATGATTGAAGCTACTGACTGAATGAAAGGAGCTGGCATCTCACTCTCTTTGAATCTTCTTTATCATGCTAAGAGGAGCAGGAAAAAGCAAAAAATTTCAGAATTGCACCTTGCAATGTGGAGAAATTACTGTTTGTGCATTTACAATATTCATTGATTTTTGCCATTGAAAAACATCATGTTATTCATATACCAGAAATGATTGAAGCTACTGACTGAATGAAAGGAGCTGGCATCTCACTCTCTTTGAATCTTCTTTATCATGCTAAGAGGAGCAGGAAAAAGCAAAAAATTTCAGAATTGCACCTTGCAATGCGGAGAAATTACTGTTTGTGCATTTACAATATTCATTGATTTTTGCCATTGAAAAACGTCCAGAAATGATTGAAGCTACTGACTGAATGAAAGGAGCTGGCATCTCACTCTCTTTGAATCTTCTTTATCATGCTAAGAGGAGCAGGAAAAAGCAAAAAATTTCAGAATTGCACCTTGCAATGCGGAGAAATTACTGTTTGTGCTTTTACAATATTCATTGATTTTTGCCATTGAAAAACATCATGTTATTCATATACCAGAAATGTTTGAAGCTACTGACTGAATGAAAGGAGCTGGCATCTCACTCTCTTTGAATCTTCTTTATCATGCTAAGAGGAGCAGGAAAAAGCAAAAAATTTCAGAATTGCACCTTGCAATGCGGAGAAATTACTGTTTGTGCATTTACAATATTCATTGATTTTTGCCATTGAAAAACGTCCAGAAATGATTGAAGCTACTGACTGAATGAAAGGAGCTGGCATCTCACTCTCTTTGAATCTTCTTTATCATGCTAAGAGGAGCAGGAAAAAGCAAAAAATTTCAGAATTGCACCTTGCAATGCGGAGAAATTACTGTTTGTGCATTTACAATATTCATTGATTTTTGCCATTGAAAAACGTCCAGAAATGATTGAAGCTACTGACTGAATGAAAGGAGCTGGCATCTCACTCTCTTTGAATCTTCTTTATCATGCTAAGAGGAGCAGGAAAAAGCAAAAAATTTCAGAATTGCAACTTGCAATGCGGAGAAATTACTGTTTGTGCATTTACAATATTCATTGATTTTTGCCATTGAAAAACATCATGTTATTCATATACCAGAAATGATTGAAGCTACTGACTGAATGAAAGGAGCTGGCATCTCACTCTCTTTGAATCTTCTTTATCATGCTAAGAGGAGCAGGAAAAAGCAAAAAATTTCAGAATTGCACCTTGCAATGCGGAGAAATTACTGTTTGTGCATTTACAATATTCATTGATTTTTGCCATTGAAAAACGTCCAGAAATGATTGAAGCTACTGACTGAATGAAAGGAGCTGGCATCTCACTCTCTTTGAATCTTCTTTATCATGCTAAGAGGAGCAGGAAAAAGCAAAAAATTTCAGAATTGCACCTTGCAATGCGGAGAAATTACTGTTTGTGCTTTTACAATATTCATTGATTTTTGCCATTGAAAAACATCATGTTATTCATATACCAGAAATGTTTGTAGCTACTGACTGAATGAAACGAGCTGGCATCTCACTCTCTTTGAATCTTCTTTATCATGCTAAGAGGAGCAGGAAAAAGCAAAAAATTTCAGAATTGCACCTTGCAATGCGGAGAAATTACTGTTTGTGCATTTACAATATTCATTGATTTTTGCCATTGAAAAACGTCCAGAAATGATTGAAGCTACTGACTGAATGAAAGGAGCTGGCATCTCACTCTCTTTGAATCTTCTTTATCATGCTAAGAGGAGCAGGATAAAGCAAAAAATTTCAGAATTGCACCTTGCAATGCGGAGAAATTACTGTTTGTGCATTTACAATATTCATTGATTTTTGCCATTGAAAAACGTCCAGAAATGATTGAAGCTACTGACTGAATGAAAGGAGCTGGCATCTCACTCTCTTTGAATCTTCTTTATCATGCTAAGAGGAGCAGGAAAAAGCAAAAAATTTCAGAATTGCACCTTGCAATGCGGAGAAATTACTGTTTGTGCATTTACAATATTCATTGATTTTTGCCATTGAAAAACATCATGTTATTCATATACCAGAAATGATTGAAGCTACTGACTGAATGAAAGGAGCTGGCATCTTACTCTCTTTGAATCTTCTTTGTCATGCTAAGAGGAGCAGGAAAAAGCAAAAAATTTCAGAATTGCACCTTGCAATGCGGAGAAATTACTGTTTGTGCATTTACAATATTCATTGATTTTTGCCATTGAAAAACGTCCAGAAATGATTGAAGCTACTGACTGAATGAAAGGAGCTGGCATCTCACTCTCTTTGAATCTTCTTTATCATGCTAAGAGGAGCAGGAAAAAGCAAAAAATTTCAGAATTGCACCTTGCAATGCGGAGAAATTACTGTTTGTGCATTTACAATATTCATTGATTTTTGCCATTGAAAAACGTCCAGAAATGATTGAAGCTACTGACTGAATGAAAGGAGCTGGCATCTCACTCTCTTTGAATCTTCTTTATCATGCTAAGAGGAGCAGGAAAAAGCAAAAAATTTCAGAATTGCACCTTGCAATGCGGAGAAATTACTGTTTGTGCATTTACAATATTCATTGATTTTTGCCATTGAAAAACATCATGTTATTCATATACCAGAAATGTTTGTAGCTACTGACTGAATGAAAGGAGCTGGCATCTCACTCTCTTTGAATCTTCTTTATCATGCTAAGAGGAGCAGGAAAAAGCAAAAAATTTCAGAATTGCACCTTGCAATGCGGAGAAATTACTGTTTGTGCATTTACAATATTCATTGATTTTTGCCATTGAAAAACGTCCAGAAATGATTGAAGCTACTGACTGAATGAAAGGAGCTGGCATCTCACTCTCTTTGAATCTTCTTTATCATGCTAAGAGGAGCAGGAAAAAGCAAAAAATTTCAGAATTGCACCTTGCAATGCGGAGAAATTACTGTTTGTGCATTTACAATATTCATTGATTTTTGCCATTGAAAAACGTCCAGAAATGATTGAAGCTACTGACTGAATGAAAGGAGCTGGCATCTCACTCTCTTTGAATCTTCTTTATCATGCTAAGAGGAGCAGGAAAAAGCAAAAAATTTCAGAATTGCACCTTGCAATGCGGAGAAATTACTCTTTGTGCATTTACAATATTCATTGATTTTTGCCATTGAAAAACATCATGTTATTCATATACCAGAAATGTTTGAAGCTACTGACTGAATGAAAGGAGCTGGCATCTCACTCTCTTTGAATCTTCTTTATCATGCTAAGAGGAGCAGGAAAAAGCAAAAAATTTCAGAATTGCACCTTGCAATGCGGAGAAATTACTGTTTGTGCATTTACAATATTCATTGATTTTTGCCATTGAAAAACATCATGTTATTCATATACCAGAAATGTTTGAAGCTACTGACTGAATGAAAGGAGCTGGCATCTCACTCTCTTTGAATCTTCTTTATCATGCTAAGAGGAGCAGGAAAAAGCAAAAAATTTCAGAATTGCACCTTGCAATGCGGAGAAATTACTGTTTGTGCATTTACAATATTCATTGATTTTTGCCATTGAAAAACGTCCAGAAATGATTGAAGCTACTGACTGAATGAAAGGAGCTGGCATCTCACTCTCTTTGAATCTTCTTTATCATGCTAAGAGGAGCAGGAAAAAGCAAAAAATTTCAGAATTGCACCTTGCAATGCGGAGAAATTACTGTTTGTGCATTTACAATATTCATTGATTTTTGCCATTGAAAAACATCATGTTATTCATATACCAGAAATGATTGAAGCTACTGACTGAATGAAAGGAGCTGGCATCTCGCTCTCTTTGAATCTTCTTTATCATGCTAAGAGGAGCAGGAAAAAGCAAAAAATTTCAGAATTGCACCTTGCAATGCGGAGAAATTACTGTTTGTGCATTTACAATATTCATTGATTTTTGCCATTGAAAAACGTCCAGAAATGATTGAAGCTACTGACTGAATGAAAGGAGCTGTCATCTCACTCTCTTTGAATCTTCTTTATCATGCTAAGAGGAGCAGGAAAAAGCAAAAAATTTCAGAATTGCACCTTGCAATGTGGAGAAATTACTGTTTGTGCATTTACAATATTCATTGATTTTTGCCATTGAAAAACATCATGTTATTCATATACCAGAAATGATTGAAGCTACTGACTGAATGAAAGGAGCTGGCATCTCACTCTCTTTGAATCTTCTTTATCATGCTAAGAGGAGCAGGAAAAAGCAAAAAATTTCAGAATTGCACCTTGCAATGCGGAGAAATTACTGTTTGTGCATTTACAATATTCATTGATTTTTGCCATTGAAAAACGTCCAGAAATGATTGAAGCTACTGACTGAATGAAAGGAGCTGGCATCTCACTCTCTTTGAATCTTCTTTATCATGCTAAGAGGAGCAGGAAAAAGCAAAAAATTTCAGAATTGCACCTTGCAATGCGGAGAAATTACTGTTTGTGCTTTTACAATATTCATTGATTTTTGCCATTGAAAAACATCATGTTATTCATATACCAGAAATGTTTGAAGCTACTGACTGAATGAAAGGAGCTGGCATCTCACTCTCTTTGAATCTTCTTTATCATGCTAAGAGGAGCAGGAAAAAGCAAAAAATTTCAGAATTGCACCTTGCAATGCGGAGAAATTACTGTTTGTGCATTTACAATATTCATTGATTTTTGCCATTGAAAAACGTCCAGAAATGATTGAAGCTACTGACTGAATGAAAGGAGCTGGCATCTCACTCTCTTTGAATCTTCTTTATCATGCTAAGAGGAGCAGGAAAAAGCAAAAAATTTCAGAATTGCACCTTGCAATGCGGAGAAATTACTGTTTGTGCATTTACAATATTCATTGATTTTTGCCATTGAAAAACGTCCAGAAATGATTGAAGCTACTGACTGAATGAAAGGAGCTGGCATCTCACTCTCTTTGAATCTTCTTTATCATGCTAAGAGGAGCAGGAAAAAGCAAAAAATTTCAGAATTGCAACTTGCAATGCGGAGAAATTACTGTTTGTGCATTTACAATATTCATTGATTTTTGCCATTGAAAAACATCATGTTATTCATATACCAGAAATGATTGAAGCTACTGACTGAATGAAAGGAGCTGGCATCTCACTCTCTTTGAATCTTCTTTATCATGCTAAGAGGAGCAGGAAAAAGCAAAAAATTTCAGAATTGCACCTTGCAATGCGGAGAAATTACTGTTTGTGCATTTACAATATTCATTGATTTTTGCCATTGAAAAACGTCCAGAAATGATTGAAGCTACTGACTGAATGAAAGGAGCTGGCATCTCACTCTCTTTGAATCTTCTTTATCATGCTAAGAGGAGCAGGAAAAAGCAAAAAATTTCAGAATTGCACCTTGCAATGCGGAGAAATTACTGTTTGTGCTTTTACAATATTCATTGATTTTTGCCATTGAAAAACATCATATTATTCATATACCAGAAATGTTTGAAGCTACTGACTGAATGAAAGGAGCTGGCATCTCACTCTCTTTGAATCTTCTTTATCATGCTAAGAGGAGCAGGAAAAAGCAAAAAATTTCAGAATTGCACCTTGCAATGCGGAGAAATTACTGTTTGTGCATTTACAATATTCATTGATTTTTGCCATTGAAAAACGTCCAGAAATGATTGAAGCTACTGACTGAATGAAAGGAGCTGGCATCTCACTCTCTTTGAATCTTCTTTATCATGCTAAGAGGAGCAGGAAAAAGCAAAAAATTTCAGAATTGCACCTTGCAATGCGGAGAAATTACTGTTTGTGCATTTACAATATTCATTGATTTTTGCCATTGAAAAACGTCCAGAAATGATTGAAGCTACTGACTGAATGAAAGGAGCTGGCATCTCACTCTCTTTGAATCTTCTTTATCATGCTAAGAGGAGCAGGAAAAAGCAAAAAATTTCAGAATTGCACCTTGCAATGCGGAGAAATTACTGTTTGTGCATTTACAATATTCATTGATTTTTGCCATTGAAAAACATCATGTTATTCATATACCAGAAATGATTGAAGCTACTGACTGAATGAAAGGAGCTGGCATCTTACTCTCTTTGAATCTTCTTTGTCATGCTAAGAGGAGCAGGAAAAAGCAAAAAATTTCAGAATTGCACCTTGCAATGCGGAGAAATTACTGTTTGTGCATTTACAATATTCATTGATTTTTGCCATTGAAAAACGTCCAGAAATGATTGAAGCTACTGACTGAATGAAAGGAGCTGGCATCTCACTCTCTTTGAATCTTCTTTATCATGCTAAGAGGAGCAGGAAAAAGCAAAAAATTTCAGAATTGCACCTTGCAATGCGGAGAAATTACTGTTTGTGCATTTACAATATTCATTGATTTTTGCCATTGAAAAACGTCCAGAAATGATTGAAGCTACTGACTGAATGAAAGGAGCTGGCATCTCACTCTCTTTGAATCTTCTTTATCATGCTAAGAGGAGCAGGAAAAAGCAAAAAATTTCAGAATTGCACCTTGCAATGCGGAGAAATTACTGTTTGTGCATTTACAATATTCATTGATTTTTGCCATTGAAAAACATCATGTTATTCATATACCAGAAATGTTTGTAGCTACTGACTGAATGAAAGGAGCTGGCATCTCACTCTCTTTGAATCTTCTTTATCATGCTAAGAGGAGCAGGAAAAAGCAAAAAATTATAGAATTGCACCTTGCAATGCGGAGAAATTACTGTTTGTGCATTTACAATATTCATTGATTTTTGCCATTGAAAAACGTCCAGAAATGATTGAAGCTACTGACTGAATGAAAGGAGCTGGCATCTCACTCTCTTTGAATCTTCTTTATCATGCTAAGAGGAGCAGGAAAAAGCAAAAAATTTCAGAATTGCACCTTGCAATGCGGAGAAATTACTGTTTGTGCATTTACAATATTCATTGATTTTTGCCATTGAAAAACGTCCAGAAATGATTGAAGCTACTGACTGAATGAAAGGAGCTGGCATCTCACTCTCTTTGAATCTTCTTTATCATGCTAAGAGGAGCAGGAAAAAGCAAAAAATTTCAGAATTGCACCTTGCAATGCGGAGAAATTACTGTTTGTGCATTTACAATATTCATTGATTTTTGCCATTGAAAAACATCATGTTATTCATATACCAGAAATGATTGAAGCTACTGACTGAATGAAAGGAGCTGGCATCTTACTCTCTTTGAATCTTCTTTGTCATGCTAAGAGGAGCAGGAAAAAGCAAAAAATTTCAGAATTGCACCTTGCAATGCGGAGAAATTACTGTTTGTGCATTTACAATATTCATTGATTTTTGACATTGAAAAACGTCCAGAAATGATTGAAGCTACTGACTGAATGAAAGGAGCTGGCATCTCACTCTCTTTGAATCTTCTTTATCATGCTAAGAGGAGCAGGAAAAAGCAAAAAATTTCAGAATTGCACCTTGCAATGCGGAGAAATTACTGTTTGTGCATTTACAATATTCATTGATTTTTGCCATTGAAAAACGTCCAGAAATGATTGAAGCTACTGACTGAATGAAAGGAGCTGGCATCTCACTCTCTTTGAATCTTCTTTATCATGCTAAGAGGAGCAGGAAAAAGCAAAAAATTTCAGAATTGCACCTTGCAATGCGGAGAAATTACTGTTTGTGCATTTACAATATTCATTGATTTTTGCCATTGAAAAACATCATGTTATTCATATACCAGAAATGTTTGTAGCTACTGACTGAATGAAAGGAGCTGGCATCTCACTCTCTTTGAATCTTCTTTATCATGCTAAGAGGAGCAGGAAAAAGCAAAAAATTTCAGAATTGCACCTTGCAATGCGGAGAAATTACTGTTTGTGCATTTACAATATTCATTGATTTTTGCCATTGAAAAACGTCCAGAAATGATTGAAGCTACTGACTGAATGAAAGGAGCTGGCATCTCACTCTCTTTGAATCTTCTTTATCATGCTAAGAGGAGCAGGAAAAAGCAAAAAATTTCAGAATTGCACCTTACAATGTGGAGAAATTACTGTTTGTGCATTTACAATATTCATTGATTTTTGCCATTGAAAAACATCATGTTATTCATATACCAGAAATGATTGAAGCTACTGACTGAATGAAAGCAGCTGGCATCTCACTCTCTTTGAATCTTCTTTATCATGCTAAGAGGAGCAGGAAAAAGCAAAAAATTTCAGAATTGCACCTTGCAATGCGGAGAAATTACTGTTTGTGCATTTACAATATTCATTGATTTTTGCCATTGAAAAACATCATGTTATTCATATACCAGAAATGTTTGAAGCTACTGACTGAATGAAAGGAGCTGGCATCTCACTCTCTTTGAATCTTCTTTATCATGCTAAGAGGAGCAGGAAAAAGCAAAAAATTTCAGAATTGCACCTTGCAATGCGGAGAAATTACTGTTTGTGCATTTACAATATTCATTGATTTTTGCCATTGAAAAACGTCCAGAAATGATTGAAGCTACTGACTGAATGAAAGGAGCTGGCATCTCACTCTCTTTGAATCTTCTTTATCATGCTAAGAGGAGCAGGAAAAAGCAAAAAATTTCAGAATTGCACCTTGCAATGCGGAGAAATTACTGTTTGTGCATTTACAATATTCATTGATTTTTGCCATTGAAAAACGTCCAGAAATGATTGAAGCTACTGACTGAATGAAAGGAGCTGGCATCTCACTCTCTTTGAGTCTTCTTTATCATGCTAAGAGGAGCAGGAAAAAGCAAAAAATTTCAGAATTGCAACTTGCAATGCGGAGAAATTACTGTTTGTGCATTTACAATATTCATTGATTTTTGCCATTGAAAAACGTCATGTTATTCATATACCAGAAATGATTGAAGCTACTGACTGAATGAAAGGAGCTGGCATCTCACTCTCTTTGAATCTTCTTTATCATGCTAAGAGGAGCAGGAAAAAGCAAAAAATTTCAGAATTGCACCTTGCAATGCGGAGAAATTACTGTTTGTGCATTTACAATATTCATTGATTTTTGCCATTGAAAAACGTCCAGAAATGATTGAAGCTACTGACTGAATGAAAGGAGCTGGCATCTCACTCTCTTTGAATCTTCTTTATCATGCTAAGAGGAGCAGGAAAAAGCAAAAAATTTCAGAATTGCACCTTGCAATGCGGAGAAATTACTGTTTGTGCTTTTACAATATTCATTGATTTTTGCCATTGAAAAACATCATATTATTCATATACCAGAAATGTTTGAAGCTACTGACTGAATGAAAGGACCTGGCATCTCACTCTCTTTGAATCTTCTTTATCATGCTAAGAGGAGCAGGAAAAAGCAAAAAATTTCAGAATTGCACCTTGCAATGCGGAGAAATTACTGTTTGTGCATTTACAATATTCATTGATTTTTGCCATTGAAAAACGTCCAGAAATGATTGAAGCTACTGACTGAATGAAAGGAGCTGGCATCTCACTCTCTTTGAATCTTCTTTATCATGCTAAGAGGAGCAGGAAAAAGCAAAAAATTTCAGAATTGCACCTTGCAATGCGGAGAAATTACTGTTTGTGCATTTACAATATTCATTGATTTTTGCCATTGAAAAACGTCCAGAAATGATTGAAGCTACTGACTGAATGAAAGGAGCTGGCATCTCACTCTCTTTGAATCTTCTTTATCATGCTAAGAGGAGCAGGAAAAAGCAAAAAATTTCAGAATTGCACCTTGCAATGCGGAGAAATTACTGTTTGTGCATTTACAATATTCATTGATTTTTGCCATTGAAAAACATCATGTTATTCATATACCAGAAATGATTGAAGCTACTGACTGAATGAAAGGAGCTGGCATCTTACTCTCTTTGAATCTTCTTTGTCATGCTAAGAGGAGCAGGAAAAAGCAAAAAATTTCAGAATTGCACCTTGCAATGCGGAGAAATTACTGTTTGTGCATTTACAATATTCATTGATTTTTGCCATTGAAAAACGTCCAGAAATGATTGAAGCTACTGACTGAATGAAAGGAGCTGGCATCTCACTCTCTTTGAGTCTTCTTTATCATGCTAAGAGGAGCAGGAAAAAGCAAAAAATTTCAGAATTGCAACTTGCAATGCGGAGAAATTACTGTTTGTGCATTTACAATATTCATTGATTTTTGCCATTGAAAAACGTCATGTTATTCATATACCAGAAATGATTGAAGCTACTGACTGAATGAAAGGAGCTGGCATCTCACTCTCTTTGAATCTTCTTTATCATGCTAAGAGGAGCAGGAAAAAGCAAAAAATTTCAGAATTGCACCTTGCAATGCGGAGAAATTACTGTTTGTGCATTTACAATATTCATTGATTTTTGCCATTGAAAAACGTCCAGAAATGATTGAAGCTACTGACTGAATGAAAGGAGCTGGCATCTCACTCTCTTTGAATCTTCTTTATCATGCTAAGAGGAGCAGGAAAAAGCAAAAAATTTCAGAATTGCACCTTGCAATTCGGAGAAATTACTGTTTGTGCTTTTACAATATTCATTGATTTTTGCCATTGAAAAACATCATATTATTCATATACCAGAAATGTTTGAAGCTACTGACTGAATGAAAGGACCTGGCATCTCACTCTCTTTGAATCTTCTTTATCATGCTAAGAGGAGCAGGAAAAAGCAAAAAATTTCAGAATTGCACCTTGCAATGCGGAGAAATTACTGTTTGTGCATTTACAATATTCATTGATTTTTGCCATTGAAAAACGTCCAGAAATGATTGAAGCTACTGACTGAATGAAAGGAGCTGGCATCTCACTCTCTTTGAATCTTCTTTATCATGCTAAGAGGAGCAGGAAAAAGCAAAAAATTTCAGAATTGCACCTTGCAATGCGGAGAAATTACTGTTTGTGCATTTACAATATTCATTGATTTTTGCCATTGAAAAACGTCCAGAAATGATTGAAGCTACTGACTGAATGAAAGGAGCTGGCATCTCACTCTCTTTGAATCTTCTTTATCATGCTAAGAGGAGCAGGAAAAAGCAAAAAATTTCAGAATTGCACCTTGCAATGCGGAGAAATTACTGTTTGTGCATTTACAATATTCATTGATTTTTGCCATTGAAAAACATCATGTTATTCATATACCAGAAATGATTGAAGCTACTGACTGAATGAAAGGAGCTGGCATCTTACTCTCTTTGAATCTTCTTTGTCATGCTAAGAGGAGCAGGAAAAAGCAAAAAATTTCAGAATTGCACCTTGCAATGCGGAGAAATTACTGTTTGTGCATTTACAATATTCATTGATTTTTGCCATTGAAAAACGTTCAGAAATGATTGAAGCTACTGACTGAATGAAAGGAGCTGGCATCTCACTCTCTTTGAATCTTCTTTATCATGCTAAGAGGAGCAGGAAAAAGCAAAAAATTTCAGAATTGCACCTTGCAATGCGGAGAAATTACTGTTTGTGCATTTACAATATTCATTGATTTTTGCCATTGAAAAACGTCCAGAAATGATTGAAGCTACTGACTGAATGAAAGGAGCTGGCATCTCACTCTCTTTGAATCTTCTTTATCATGCTAAGAGGAGCAGGAAAAAGCAAAAAATTTCAGAATTGCAACTTGCAATGCGGAGAAATTACTGTTTGTGCATTTACAATATTCATTGATTTTTGCCATTGAAAAACATCATGTTATTCATATACCAGAAATGATTGAAGCTACTGACTGAATGAAAGGAGCTGGCATCTCACTCTCTTTGAATCTTCTTTATCATGCTAAGAGGAGCAGGAAAAAGCAAAAAATTTCAGAATTGCACCTTGCAATGCGGAGAAATTACTGTTTGTGCATTTACAATATTCATTGATTTTTGCCATTGAAAAACGTCCAGAAATGATTGAAGCTACTGACTGAATGAAAGGAGCTGGCATCTCACTCTCTTTGAATCTTCTTTATCATGCTAAGAGGAGCAGGAAAAAGCAAAAAATTTCAGAATTGCACCTTGCAATGCGGAGAAATTACTGTTTGTGCTTTTACAATATTCATTGATTTTTGCCATTGAAAAACATCATATTATTCATATACCAGAAATGTTTGAAGCTACTGACTGAATGAAAGGACCTGGCATCTCACTCTCTTTGAATCTTCTTTATCATGCTAAGAGGAGCAGGAAAAAGCAAAAAATTTCAGAATTGCACCTTGCAATGCGGAGAAATTACTGTTTGTGCATTTACAATATTCATTGATTTTTGCCATTGAAAAACGTCCAGAAATGATTGAAGCTACTGACTGAATGAAAGGAGCTGGCATCTCACTCTCTTTGAATCTTCTTTATCATGCTAAGAGGAGCAGGAAAAAGCAAAAAATTTCAGAATTGCACCTTGCAATGCGGAGAAATTACTGTTTGTGCATTTACAATATTCATTGATTTTTGCCATTGAAAAACGTCCAGAAATGATTGAAGCTACTGACTGAATGAAAGGAGCTGGCATCTCACTCTCTTTGAATCTTCTTTATCATGCTAAGAGGAGCAGGAAAAAGCAAAAAATTTCAGAATTGCACCTTGCAATGCGGAGAAATTACTGTTTGTGCATTTACAATATTCATTGATTTTTGCCATTGAAAAACATCATGTTATTCATATACCAGAAATGATTGAAGCTACTGACTGAATGAAAGGAGCTGGCATCTTACTCTCTTTGAATCTTCTTTGTCATGCTAAGAGGAGCAGGAAAAAGCAAAAAAATTCAGAATTGCACCTTGCAATGCGGAGAAATTACTGTTTGTGCATTTACAATATTCATTGATTTTTGCCATTGAAAAACGTCCAGAAATGATTGAAGCTACTGACTGAATGAAAGGAGCTGGCATCTCACTCTCTTTGAATCTTCTTTATCATGCTAAGAGGAGCAGGAAAAAGCAAAAAATTTCAGAATTGCACCTTGCAATGCGGAGAAATTACTGTTTGTGCATTTACAATATTCATTGATTTTTGCCATTGAAAAACATCATGTTATTCATATACCAGAAATGTTTGTAGCTACTGACTGAATGAAAGGAGCTGGCATCTCACTCTCTTTGAATCTTCTTTATCATGCTAAGAGGAGCAGGAAAAAGCAAAAAATTTCAGAATTGCACCTTGCAATGCGGAGAAATTACTGTTTGTGCATTTACAATATTCATTGATTTTTGCCATTGAAAAACGTCCAGAAATGATTGAAGCTACTGACTGAATGAAAGGAGCTGGCATCTCACTCTCTTTGAATCTTCTTTATCATGCTAAGAGGAGCAGGAAAAAGCAAAAAATTTCAGAATTGCACCTTACAATGTGGAGAAATTACTGTTTGTGCATTTACAATATTCATTGATTTTTGCCATTGAAAAACATCATGTTATTCATATACCAGAAATGATTGAAGCTACTGACTGAATGAAAGCAGCTGGCATCTCACTCTCTTTGAATCTTCTTTATCATGCTAAGAGGAGCAGGAAAAAGCAAAAAATTTCAGAATTGCACCTTGCAATGCGGAGAAATTACTGTTTGTGCATTTACAATATTCATTGATTTTTGCCATTGAAAAACATCATGTTATTCATATACCAGAAATGTTTGAAGCTACTGACTGAATGAAAGGAGCTGGCATCTCACTCTCTTTGAATCTTCTTTATCATGCTAAGAGGAGCAGGAAAAAGCAAAAAATTTCAGAATTGCACCTTGCAATGCGGAGAAATTACTGTTTGTGCATTTACAATATTCATTGATTTTTGCCATTGAAAAACGTCCAGAAATGATTGAAGCTACTGACTGAATGAAAGGAGCTGGCATCTCACTCTCTTTGAATCTTCTTTATCATGCTAAGAGGAGCAGGAAAAAGCAAAAAATTTCAGAATTGCACCTTGCAATGCGGAGAAATTACTGTTTGTGCATTTACAATATTCATTGATTTTTGCCATTGAAAAACGTCCAGAAATGATTGAAGCTACTGACTGAATGAAAGGAGCTGGCATCTCACTCTCTTTGAGTCTTCTTTATCATGCTAAGAGGAGCAGGAAAAAGCAAAAAATTTCAGAATTGCAACTTGCAATGCGGAGAAATTACTGTTTGTGCATTTACAATATTCATTGATTTTTGCCATTGAAAAACATCATGTTATTCATATACCAGAAATGATTGAAGCTACTGACTGAATGAAAGGAGCTGGCATCTCACTCTCTTTGAATCTTCTTTATCATGCTAAGAGGAGCAGGAAAAAGCAAAAAATTTCAGAATTGCACCTTGCAATGCGGAGAAATTACTGTTTGTGCATTTACAATATTCATTGATTTTTGCCATTGAAAAACGTCCAGAAATGATTGAAGCTACTGACTGAATGAAAGGAGCTGGCATCTCACTCTCTTTGAATCTTCTTTATCATGCTAAGAGGAGCAGGAAAAAGCAAAAAATTTCAGAATTGCACCTTGCAATGCGGAGAAATTACTGTTTGTGCTTTTACAATATTCATTGATTTTTGCCATTGAAAAACATCATATTATTCATATACCAGAAATGTTTGAAGCTACTGACTGAATGAAAGGACCTGGCATCTCACTCTCTTTGAATCTTCTTTATCATGCTAAGAGGAGCAGGAAAAAGCAAAAAATTTCAGAATTGCACCTTGCAATGCGGAGAAATTACTGTTTGTGCATTTACAATATTCATTGATTTTTGCCATTGAAAAACGTCCAGAAATGATTGAAGCTACTGACTGAATGAAAGGAGCTGGCATCTCACTCTCTTTGAATCTTCTTTATCATGCTAAGAGGAGCAGGAAAAAGCAAAAAATTTCAGAATTGCACCTTGCAATGCGGAGAAATTACTGTTTGTGCATTTACAATATTCATTGATTTTTGCCATTGAAAAACGTCCAGAAATGATTGAAGCTACTGACTGAATGAAAGGAGCTGGCATCTCACTCTCTTTGAATCTTCTTTATCATGCTAAGAGGAGCAGGAAAAAGCAAAAAATTTCAGAATTGCACCTTGCAATGCGGAGAAATTACTGTTTGTGCATTTACAATATTCATTGATTTTTGCCATTGAAAAACATCATGTTATTCATATACCAGAAATGATTGAAGCTACTGACTGAATGAAAGGAGCTGGCATCTTACTCTCTTTGAATCTTCTTTGTCATGCTAAGAGGAGCAGGAAAAAGCAAAAAATTTCAGAATTGCACCTTGCAATGCGGAGAAATTACTGTTTGTGCATTTACAATATTCATTGATTTTTGCCATTGAAAAACGTCCAGAAATGATTGAAGCTACTGACTGAATGAAAGGAGCTGGCATCTCACTCTCTTTGAATCTTCTTTATCATGCTAAGAGGAGCAGGAAAAAGCAAAAAATTTCAGAATTGCACCTTGCAATGCGGAGAAATTACTGTTTGTGCATTTACAATATTCATTGATTTTTGCCATTGAAAAACGTCCAGAAATGATTGAAGCTACTGACTGAATGAAAGGAGCTGGCATCTCACTCTCTTTGAATCTTCTTTATCATGCTAAGAGGAGCAGGAAAAAGCAAAAAATTTCAGAATTGCAAATTGCAATGCGGAGAAATTACTGTTTGTGCATTTACAATATTCATTGATTTTTGCCATTGAAAAACATCATGTTATTCATATACCAGAAATGATTGAAGCTACTGACTGAATGAAAGGAGCTGGCATCTCACTCTCTTTGAATCTTCTTTATCATGCTAAGAGGAGCAGGAAAAAGCAAAAAATTTCAGAATTGCACCTTGCAATGCGGAGAAATTACTGTTTGTGCATTTACAATATTCATTGATTTTTGCCATTGAAAAACGTCCAGAAATGATTGAAGCTACTGACTGAATGAAAGGAGCTGGCATCTCACTCTCTTTGAATCTTCTTTATCATGCTAAGAGGAGCAGGAAAAAGCAAAAAATTTCAGAATTGCACCTTGCAATGCGGAGAAATTACTGTTTGTGCTTTTACAATATTCATTGATTTTTGCCATTGAAAAACATCATATTATTCATATACCAGAAATGTTTGAAGCTACTGACTGAATGAAAGGACCTGGCATCTCACTCTCTTTGAATCTTCTTTATCATGCTAAGAGGAGCAGGAAAAAGCAAAAAATTTCAGAATTGCACCTTGCAATGCGGAGAAATTACTGTTTGTGCATTTACAATATTCATTGATTTTTGCCATTGAAAAACGTCCAGAAATGATTGAAGCTACTGACTGAATGAAAGGAGCTGGCATCTCACTCTCTTTGAATCTTCTTTATCATGCTAAGAGGAGCAGGAAAAAGCAAAAAATTTCAGAATTGCACCTTGCAATGCGGAGAAATTACTGTTTGTGCATTTACAATATTCATTGATTTTTGCCATTGAAAAACGTCCAGAAATGATTGAAGCTACTGACTGAATGAAAGGAGCTGGCATCTCACTCTCTTTGAATCTTCTTTATCATGCTAAGAGGAGCAGGAAAAAGCAAAAAATTTCAGAATTGCACCTTGCAATGCGGAGAAATTACTGTTTGTGCATTTACAATATTCATTGATTTTTGCCATTGAAAAACATCATGTTATTCATATACCAGAAATGATTGAAGCTACTGACTGAATGAAAGGAGCTGGCATCTTACTCTCTTTGAATCTTCTTTGTCATGCTAAGAGGAGCAGGAAAAAGCAAAAAATTTCAGAATTGCACCTTGCAATGCGGAGAAATTACTGTTTGTGCATTTACAATATTCATTGATTTTTGCCATTGAAAAACGTCCAGAAATGATTGAAGCTACTGACTGAATGAAAGGAGCTGGCATCTCACTCTCTTTGAATCTTCTTTATCATGCTAAGAGGAGCAGGAAAAAGCAAAAAATTTCAGAATTGCACCTTGCAATGCGGAGAAATTACTGTTTGTGCATTTACAATATTCATTGATTTTTGCCATTGAAAAACGTCCAGAAATGATTGAAGCTACTGACTGAATGAAAGGAGCTGGCATCTCACTCTCTTTGAATCTTCTTTATCATGCTAAGAGGAGCAGGAAAAAGCAAAAAATTTCAGAATTGCACCTTGCAATGCGGAGAAATTACTGTTTGTGCATTTACAATATTCATTGATTTTTGCCATTGAAAAACATCATGTTATTCATATACCAGAAATGTTTGTAGCTACTGACTGAATGAAAGGAGCTGGCATCTCACTCTCTTTGAATCTTCTTTATCATGCTAAGAGGAGCAGGAAAAAGCAAAAAATTTCAGAATTGCACCTTGCAATGCGGAGAAATTACTGTTTGTGCATTTACAATATTCATTGATTTTTGCCATTGAAAAACGTCCAGAAATGATTGAAGCTACTGACTGAATGAAAGGAGCTGGCATCTCACTCTCTTTGAATCTTCTTTATCATGCTAAGAGGAGCAGGAAAAAGCAAAAAAATTCAGAATTGCACCTTGCAATGCGGAGAAATTACTGTTTGTGCATTTACAATATTCATTGATTTTTGCCATTGAAAAACGTCCAGAAATGATTGAAGCTACTGACTGAATGAAAGGAGCTGGCATCTCACTCTCTTTGAATCTTCTTTATCATGCTAAGAGGAGCAGGAAAAAGCAAAAAATTTCAGAATTGCACCTTGCAATGCGGAGAAATTACTCTTTGTGCATTTACAATATTCATTGATTTTTGCCATTGAAAAACATCATGTTATTCATATACCAGAAATGTTTGAAGCTACTGACTGAATGAAAGGAGCTGGCATCTCACTCTCTTTGAATCTTCTTTATCATGCTAAGAGGAGCAGGAAAAAGCAAAAAATTTCAGAATTGCACCTTGCAATGCGGAGAAATTACTGTTTGTGCATTTACAATATTCATTGATTTTTGCCATTGAAAAACATCATGTTATTCATATACCAGAAATGTTTGAAGCTACTGACTGAATGAAAGGAGCTGGCATCTCACTCTCTTTGAATCTTCTTTATCATGCTAAGAGGAGCAGGAAAAAGCAAAAAATTTCAGAATTGCACCTTGCAATGTGGAGAAATTACTGTTTGTGCATTTACAATATTCATTGATTTTTACCATTGAAAAACGTCCAGAAATGATTGAAGCTACTGACTGAATGAAAGTAGCTGGCATCTCACTCTCTTTGAATCTTCTTTATCATGCTAAGAGGAGCAGGAAAAAGCAAAAAATTTCAGACTTGCACCTTGCAATGCGGAGAAATTACTGTTTGTGCATTTACAATATTCATTGATTTTTGCCATTGAAAAACATCATGTTATTCATATACCAGAAATGTTTGAAGCTACTGACTGAATGAAAGGAGCTGGCATCTCACTCTCTTTGAATCTTCTTTATCATGCTAAGAGGAGCAGGAAAAAGCAAAAAATTTCAGAATTGCACCTTGCAATGCGGAGAAATTACTGTTTGTGCATTTACAATATTCATTGATTTTTGCCATTGAAAAACGTCCAGAAATGATTGAAGCTACTGACTGAATGAAAGGAGCTGGCATCTCACTCTCTTTGAATCTTCTTTATCATGCTAAGAGGAGCAGGAAAAAGCAAAAAATTTCAGAATTGCACCTTGCAATGCGGAGAAATTACTGTTTGTGCATTTACAATATTCATTGATTTTTGCCATTGAAAAACGTCCAGAAATGATTGAAGCTACTGACTGAATGAAAGGAGCTGGCATCTCACTCTCTTTGAATCTTCTTTATCATGCTAAGAGGAGCAGGAAAAATCAAAAAATTTCAGAATTGCACCTTGCAATGCGGAGAAATTACTGTTTGTGCATTTACAATATTCAATGATTTTTGCCATTGAAAAACATGTTATTCATATACCAGAAATGTTTGAAGCTACTGACTGAATGAAAGGAGCTGGCACCTCACTCTCTTTGAATCTTCTTTATCATGCTAAGAGGAGCGGGAAAAAGCAAAAAATTTCAGAATTGCACCTTGCAATGCGGAGAAATTACTGTTTGTGCATTTACAATATTCATTGATTTTTGCCATTGAAAAACATCCAGAAATGATTGAAGGTACTGACTGAATGAAAGGAGCTGGCATCTCACTCTCTTTGAATCTTCTTTATCATGCTAAGAGGAGCAGGAAAAAGCAAAAAATTTCAGAATTGCACCTTGCAATGCGGAGAAATTACTGTTTGTGCATTTACAATATTCATTGATTTTTGCCATTGAAAAACGTCCAGAAATGATTGAAGCTACTGACTGAATGAAAGGAGCTGGCATCTCACTCTCTTTGAATCTTCTTTATCATGCTAAGAGGAGCAGGAAAAAGCCAAAAATTTCAGAATTGCACCTTGCAATGCGGAGAAATTACAGTTTGTGCATTTACAATATTCATTGATTTTTGCCATTGAAAAACATCCAGAAATGATTGAAGCTACTGACTGAATGAAATGAGCTGGCATCTCACTCTCTTTGAATATTCTTTATCATGCTAAGAGGAGCAGGAAAAAGCAAAAAATTTCAGAATTGCACATTGCAATGCGGAGAAATTACTGTTTGTGCATTTACAATATTCATTGATTTTTGCCATTGAAAAACATCATGTTATTCATATACCAGAAATGTTTGAAGCTACTGACTGAATGAAAGGAGCTGGCATCTCACTCTCTTTGAATCTTCTTTATCATGCTAAGAGGAGCAGGAAAAAGCAAAAAATTTCAGAATTGCACCTTGCAATGCGGAGCAATTACTGTTTGTGCATTTACAATATTCATTGATTTTTGCCATTGAAAAACATCATGTTATTCATATACCAGAAATGTTTGAAGCTACTGACTGAATGAAAGGAGCTGGCATCTCACTCTCTTTGAATCTTCTTTATCATGCTAAGAGGAGCAGGAAAAAGCAAAAAATTTCAGAATTGCACCTTGCAATGTGGAGAAATTACTGTTTGTGCATTTACAATATTCATTGATTTTTACCATTGAAAAACGTCCAGAAATGATTGAAGCTACTGACTGAATGAAAGTAGCTGGCATCTCACTCTCTTTGAATCTTCTTTATCATGCTAAGAGGAGCAGGAAAAAGCAAAAAATTTCAGAATTGCACCTTGCAATGCAGAGAAATTACTGTTTGTGCATTTACAATATTCATTGATTTTTGCCATTGAAAAACATCATGTTATTCATATACCAGAAATGTTTGAAGCTACTGACTGAATGAAAGGAGCTGGCATCTCACTCTCTTTGAATCTTCTTTATCATGCTAAGAGGAGCAGGAAAAAGCAAAAAATTTCAGAATTGCACCTTGCAATGTGGAGAAATTACTGTTTGTGCATTTACAATATTCATTGATTTTTACCATTGAAAAACGTCCAGAAATGATTGAAGCTACTGACTGAATGAAAGTAGCTGGCATCTCACTCTCTTTGAATCTTCTTTATCATGCTAAGAGGAGCAGGAAAAAGCAAAAAATTTCAGACTTGCACCTTGCAATGCGGAGAAATTACTGTTTGTGCATTTACAATATTCATTGATTTTTGCCATTGAAAAACATCATGTTATTCATATACCAGAAATGTTTGAAGCTACTGACTGAATGAAAGGAGCTGGCATCTCACTCTCTTTGAATCTTCTTTATCATGCTAAGAGGAGCAGGAAAAAGCAAAAAATTTCAGAATTGCACCTTGCAATGCGGAGAAATTACTGTTTGTGCATTTACAATATTCATTGATTTTTGCCATTGAAAAACGTCCAGAAATGATTGAAGCTACTGACTGAATGAAAGGAGCTGGCATCTCACTCTCTTTGAATCTTGTTTATCTATCATGCTAAGAGGAGCAGGAAAAAGCAAAAAATTTCAGAATTGCACCTTGCAATGCGGAGAAATTACTGTTTGTGCATTTACAATATTCATTGATTTTTGCCATTGAAAAACGTCCAGAAATGATTGAAGCTACTGACTGAATGAAAGGAGCTGGCATCTCACTCTCTTTGAATCTTCTTTATCATGCTAAGAGGAGCAGGAAAAAGCAAAAAATTTCAGAATTGCACCTTGCAATGCGGAGAAATTACTGTTTGTGCATTTACAATATTCATTGATTTTTGCCATTGAAAAACATCATGTTATTCATATACCAGAAATGATTGAAGCTACTGACTGAATGAAAGGAGCTGGCATCTCACTCTCTTTGAATCTTCTTTATCATGCTAAGAGGAGCAGGAAAAAGCAAAAAATTTCAGAATTGCACCTTGCAATGCGGAGAAATTACTGTTTGTGCATTTACAAAATTCATTGATTTTTGCCATTGAAAAACATCATGTTATTCATATACCAGAAATGTTTGAAGCTACTGACTGAATGAAAGGAGCTGACATCTCACTCTCTTTGAATCTTCTTTATCATGCTAAGAGGAGCAGGAAAAAGCAAAAAATTTCAGAATTGCACCTTGCAATGCGGAGAAATTACTGTTTGTGCATTTACAATATTCATTGATTTTTGCCATTGAAAAACGTCCAGAAATGATTGAAGCTACTGACTGAATGAAAGGAGCTGACATCTCACTCTCTTTGAATCTTCTTTATCATGCTAAGAGGAGCAGGAAAAAGCAAAAAATTTCAGAATTGCACCTTGCAATGCGGAGAAATTACTGTTTGTGCATTTACAATATTCATTGATTTTTGCCATTGAAAAACGTCCAGAAATGATTGAAGCTACTGACTGAATGAAAGGAGCTGGCATATCACTCTCTTTGAATCTTCTTTATCATGCTAAGAGGAGCAGGAAAAAGCAAAAAATTTCAGAATTGCACCTTGCAATGTGGAGAAATTACTGTTTGTGCATTTACAATATTCATTGATTTTTACCATTGAAAAACGTCCAGAAATGATTGAAGCTACTGACTGAATGAAAGTAGCTGGCATCTCACTCTCTTTGAATCTTCTTTATCATGCTAAGAGGAGCAGGAAAAAGCAAAAAATTTCAGACTTGCACCTTGCAATGCGGAGAAATTACTGTTTGTGCATTTACAATATTCATTGATTTTTGCCATTGAAAAACATCATGTTATTCATATACCAGAAATGTTTGAAGCTACTGACTGAATGAAAGGAGCTGGCATCTCACTCTCTTTGAATCTTCTTTATCATGCTAAGAGGAGCAGGAAAAAGCAAAAAATTTCAGAATTGCACCTTGCAATGCGGAGAAATTACTGTTTGTGCATTTACAATATTCATTGATTTTTGCCATTGAAAAACGTCCAGAAATGATTGAAGCTACTGACTGAATGAAAGGAGCTGGCATCTCACTCTCTTTGAATCTTCTTTATCATGCTAAGAGGAGCAGGAAAAAGCAAAAAATTTCAGAATTGCACCTTGCAATGCGGAGAAATTACTGTTTGTGCATTTACAATATTCATTGATTTTTGCCATTGAAAAACGTCCAGAAATGATTGAAGCTACTGACTGAATGAAAGGAGCAGGCATCTCACTCTCTTTGAATCTTCTTTATCATGCTAAGAGGAGCAGGAAAAATCAAAAAATTTCAGAATTTCACCTTGCAATGCGGAGAAATTACTGTTTGTGCATTTACAATATTCAATGATTTTTGCCATTGAAAAACATGTTATTCATATACCAGAAATGTTTGAAGCTACTGACTGAATGAAAGGAGCTGGCACCTCACTCTCTTTGAATCTTCTTTATCATGCTAAGAGGAGCGGGAAAAAGCAAAAAATTTCAGAATTGCACCTTGCAATGCGGAGAAATTACTGTTTGTGCATTTACAATATTCATTGATTTTTGCCATTGAAAAACATCCAGAAATGATTGAAGGTACTGACTGAATGAAAGGAGCTGGCATCTCACTCTCTTTGAATCTTCTTTATCATGCTAAGAGGAGCAGGAAAAAGCAAAAAATTTCAGAATTGCACCTTGCAATGCGGAGAAATTACTGTTTGTGCATTTACAATATTCATTGATTTTTGCCATTGAAAAACGTCCAGAAATGATTGAAGCTACTGACTGAATGAAAGGAGCTGGCATCTCACTCTCTTTGAATCTTCTTTATCATGCTAAGAGGAGCAGGAAAAAGCCAAAAATTTCAGAATTGCACCTTGCAATGCGGAGAAATTACAGTTTGTGCATTTACAATATTCATTGATTTTTGCCATTGAAAAACATCCAGAAATGATTGAAGCTACTGACTGAATGAAAGGAGCTGGCATCTCACTCTCTTTGAATATTCTTTATCATGCTAAGAGGAGCAGGAAAAAGCAAAAAATTTCAGAATTGCACCTTGCAATGCGGAGAAATTACTGTTTGTGCATTTACAATATTCATTGATTTTTGCCATTGAAAAACATCATGTTATTCATATACCAGAAATGTTTGAAGCTACTGACTGAATGAAAGGAGCTGGCATCTCACTCTCTTTGAATCTTCTTTATCATGCTAAGAGGAGCAGGAAAAAGCAAAAAATTTCAGAATTGCACTTTGCAATGCGGAGAAATTACTGTTTGTGCATTTACAATATTCATTGATTTTTGCCATTGAAAAACATCATGTTATTCATATACCAGAAATGTTTGAAGCTACTGACTGAATGAAAGGAGCTGGCATCTCACTCTCTTTGAATCTTCTTTATCATGCTAAGAGGAGCAGGAAAAAGCAAAAAATTTCAGAATTGCACCTTGCAATGTGGAGAAATTACTGTTTGTGCATTTACAATATTCATTGATTTTTACCATTGAAAAACGTCCAGAAATGATTGAAGCTACTGACTGAATGAAAGTAGCTGGCATCTCACTCTCTTTGAATCTTCTTTATCATGCTAAGAGGAGCAGGAAAAAGCAAAAAATTTCAGAATTGCACCTTGCAATGCAGAGAAATTACTGTTTGTGCATTTACAATATTCATTGATTTTTGCCATTGAAAAACATCATGTTATTCATATACCAGAAATGTTTGAAGCTACTGACTGAATGAAAGGAGCTGGCATCTCACTCTCTTTGAATCTTCTTTATCATGCTAAGAGGAGCAGGAAAAAGCAAAAAATTTCAGAATTGCACCTTGCAATGTGGAGAAATTACTGTTTGTGCATTTACAATATTCATTGATTTTTACCATTGAAAAACGTCCAGAAATGATTGAAGCTACTGACTGAATGAAAGTAGCTGGCATCTCACTCTCTTTGAATCTTCTTTATCATGCTAAGAGGAGCAGGAAAAAGCAAAAAATTTCAGACTTGCACCTTGCAATGCGGAGAAATTACTGTTTGTGCATTTACAATATTCATTGATTTTTGCCATTGAAAAACATCATGTTATTCATATACCAGAAATGTTTGAAGCTACTGACTGAATGAAAGGAGCTGGCATCTCACTCTCTTTGAATCTTCTTTATCATGCTAAGAGGAGCAGGAAAAAGCAAAAAATTTCAGAATTGCACCTTGCAATGCGGAGAAATTACTGTTTGTGCATTTACAATATTCATTGATTTTTGCCATTGAAAAACGTCCAGAAATGATTGAAGCTACTGACTGAATGAAAGGAGCTGGCATCTCACTCTCTTTGAATCTTGTTTATCATGCTAAGAGGAGCAGGAATAAGCAAAAAATTTCAGAATTGCACCTTGCAATGCGGAGAAATTACTGTTTGTGCATTTACAATATTCATTGATTTTTGCCATTGAAAAACGTCCAGAAATGATTGAAGCTACTGACTGAATGAAAGGAGCTGGCATCTCACTCTCTTTGAATCTTCTTTATCATGCTAAGAGGAGCAGGAAAAAGCAAAAAATTTCAGAATTGCACCTTGCAATGCGGAGAAATTACTGTTTGTGCATTTACAATATTCATTGATTTTTGCCATTGAAAAACATCATGTTATTCATATACCAGAAATGATTGAAGCTACTGACTGAATGAAAGGAGCTGGCATCTCACTCTCTTTGAATCTTCTTTATCATGCTAAGAGGAGCAGGAAAAAGCAAAAAATTTCAGAATTGCACCTTGCAATGCGGAGAAATTACTGTTTGTGCATTTACAAAATTCATTGATTTTTGCCATTGAAAAACATCATGTTATTCATATACCAGAAATGTTTGAAGCTACTGACTGAATGAAAGGAGCTGACATCTCACTCTCTTTGAATCTTCTTTATCATGCTAAGAGGAGCAGGAAAAAGCAAAAAATTTCAGAATTGCACCTTGCAATGCGGAGAAATTACTGTTTGTGCATTTACAATATTCATTGATTTTTGCCATTGAAAAACGTCCAGAAATGATTGAAGCTACTGACTGAATGAAAGGAGCTGACATCTCACTCTCTTTGAATCTTCTTTATCATGCTAAGAGGAGCAGGAAAAAGCAAAAAATTTCAGAATTGCACCTTGCAATGCGGAGAAATTACTGTTTGTGCATTTACAATATTCATTGATTTTTGCCATTGAAAAACGTCCAGAAATGATTGAAGCTACTGACTGAATGAAAGGAGCTGGCATATCACTCTCTTTGAATCTTCTTTATCATGCTAAGAGGAGCAGGAAAAAGCAAAAAATTTCAGAATTGCACCTTGCAATGTGGAGAAATTACTGTTTGTGCATTTACAATATTCATTGATTTTTACCATTGAAAAACGTCCAGAAATGATTGAAGCTACTGACTGAATGAAAGTAGCTGGCATCTCACTCTCTTTGAATCTTCTTTATCATGCTAAGAGGAGCAGGAAAAAGCAAAAAATTTCAGACTTGCACCTTGCAATGCGGAGAAATTACTGTTTGTGCATTTACAATATTCATTGATTTTTGCCATTGAAAAACATCATGTTATTCATATACCAGAAATGTTTGAAGCTACTGACTGAATGAAAGGAGCTGGCATCTCACTCTCTTTGAATCTTCTTTATCATGCTAAGAGGAGCAGGAAAAAGCAAAAAATTTCAGAATTGCACCTTGCAATGCGGAGAAATTACTGTTTGTGCATTTACAATATTCATTGATTTTTGCCATTGAAAAACGTCCAGAAATGATTGAAGCTACTGACTGAATGAAAGGAGCTGGCATCTCACTCTCTTTGAATCTTCTTTATCATGCTAAGAGGAGCAGGAAAAAGCAAAAAATTTCAGAATTGCACCTTGCAATGCGGAGAAATTACTGTTTGTGCATTTACAATATTCATTGATTTTTGCCATTGAAAAACATCATGTTATTCATATACCAGAAATGATTGAAGCTACTGACTGAATGAAAGGAGCTGGCATCTCACTCTCTTTGAATCTTCTTTATCATGCTAAGAGGAGCAGGAAAAAGCAAAAAATTTCAGAATTGCACCTTGCAATGCGGAGAAATTACTGTTTGTGCATTTACAAAATTCATTGATTTTTGCCATTGAAAAACATCATGTTATTCATATACCAGAAATGTTTGAAGCTACTGACTGAATGAAAGGAGCTGACATCTCACTCTCTTTGAATCTTCTTTATCATGCTAAGAGGAGCAGGAAAAAGCAAAAAATTTCAGAATTGCACCTTGCAATGCGGAGAAATTACTGTTTGTGCATTTACAATATTCATTGATTTTTGCCATTGAAAAACGTCCAGAAATGATTGAAGCTACTGACTGAATGAAAGGAGCTGACATCTCACTCTCTTTGAATCTTCTTTATCATGCTAAGAGGAGCAGGAAAAAGCAAAAAATTTCAGAATTGCACCTTGCAATGCGGAGAAATTACTGTTTGTGCATTTACAATATTCATTGATTTTTGCCATTGAAAAACGTCCAGAAATGATTGAAGCTACTGACTGAATGAAAGGAGCTGGCATATCACTCTCTTTGAATCTTCTTTATCATGCTAAGAGGAGCAGGAAAAAGCAAAAAATTTCAGAATTGCACCTTGCAATGTGGAGAAATTACTGTTTGTGCATTTACAATATTCATTGATTTTTACCATTGAAAAACGTCCAGAAATGATTGAAGCTACTGACTGAATGAAAGTAGCTGGCATCTCACTCTCTTTGAATCTTCTTTATCATGCTAAGAGGAGCAGGAAAAAGCAAAAAATTTCAGACTTGCACCTTGCAATGCGGAGAAATTACTGTTTGTGCATTTACAATATTCATTGATTTTTGCCATTGAAAAACATCATGTTATTCATATACCAGAAATGTTTGAAGCTACTGACTGAATGAAAGGAGCTGGCATCTCACTCTCTTTGAATCTTCTTTATCATGCTAAGAGGAGCAGGAAAAAGCAAAAAATTTCAGAATTGCACCTTGCAATGCGGAGAAATTACTGTTTGTGCATTTACAATATTCATTGATTTTTGCCATTGAAAAACGTCCAGAAATGATTGAAGCTACTGACTGAATGAAAGGAGCTGGCATCTCACTCTCTTTGAATCTTCTTTATCATGCTAAGAGGAGCAGGAAAAAGCAAAAAATTTCAGAATTGCACCTTGCAATGCGGAGAAATTACTGTTTGTGCATTTACAATATTCATTGATTTTTGCCATTGAAAAACGTCCAGAAATGATTGAAGCTACTGACTGAATGAAAGGAGCAGGCATCTCACTCTCTTTGAATCTTCTTTATCATGCTAAGAGGAGCAGGAAAAATCAAAAAATTTCAGAATTTCACCTTGCAATGCGGAGAAATTACTGTTTGTGCATTTACAATATTCAATGATTTTTGCCATTGAAAAACATGTTATTCATATACCAGAAATGTTTGAAGCTACTGACTGAATGAAAGGAGCTGGCACCTCACTCTCTTTGAATCTTCTTTATCATGCTAAGAGGAGCGGGAAAAAGCAAAAAATTTCAGAATTGCACCTTGCAATGCGGAGAAATTACTGTTTGTGCATTTACAATATTCATTGATTTTTGCCATTGAAAAACATCCAGAAATGATTGAAGGTACTGACTGAATGAAAGGAGCTGGCATCTCACTCTCTTTGAATCTTCTTTATCATGCTAAGAGGAGCAGGAAAAAGCAAAAAATTTCAGAATTGCACCTTGCAATGCGGAGAAATTACTGTTTGTGCATTTACAATATTCATTGATTTTTGCCATTGAAAAACGTCCAGAAATGATTGAAGCTACTGACTGAATGAAAGGAGCTGGCATCTCACTCTCTTTGAATCTTCTTTATCATGCTAAGAGGAGCAGGAAAAAGCCAAAAATTTCAGAATTGCATCTTGCAATGCGGAGAAATTACAGTTTGTGCATTTACAATATTCATTGATTTTTGCCATTGAAAAACATCCAGAAATGATTGAAGCTACTGACTGAATGAAAGGAGCTGGCATCTCACTCTCTTTGAATATTCTTTATCATGCTAAGAGGAGCAGGAAAAAGCAAAAAATTTCAGAATTGCACCTTGCAATGCGGAGAAATTACTGTTTGTGCATTTACAATATTCATTGATTTTTGCCATTGAAAAACATCATGTTATTCATATACCAGAAATGTTTGAAGCTACTGACTGAATGAAAGGAGCTGGCATCTCACTCTCTTTGAATCTTCTTTATCATGCTAAGAGGAGCAGGAAAAAGCAAAAAATTTCAGAATTGCACTTTGCAATGCGGAGAAATTACTGTTTGTGCATTTACAATATTCATTGATTTTTGCCATTGAAAAACATCATGTTATTCATATACCAGAAATGTTTGAAGCTACTGACTGAATGAAAGGAGCTGGCATCTCACTCTCTTTGAATCTTCTTTATCATGCTAAGAGGAGCAGGAAAAAGCAAAAAATTTCAGAATTGCACCTTGCAATGCGGAGAAATTACTGTTTGTGCATTTACAATATTCATTGATTTTTGCCATTGAAAAACGTCCAGAAATGATTGAAGCTACTGACTGAATGAAAGTAGCTGGCATCTCACTCTCTTTGAATCTTCTTTATCATGCTAAGAGGAGCAGGAAAAAGCAAAAAATTTCAGACTTGCACCTTGCAATGCGGAGAAATTACTGTTTGTGCATTTACAATATTCATTGATTTTTGCCATTGAAAAACATCATGTTATTCATATACCAGAAATGTTTGAAGCTACTGACTGAATGAAAGGAGCTGGCATCTCACTCTCTTTGAATCTTCTTTATCATGCTAAGAGGAGCAGGAAAAAGCAAAAAATTTCAGAATTGCACCTTGCAATGCGGAGAAATTACTGTTTGTGCATTTACAATATTCATTGATTTTTGCCATTGAAAAACGTCCAGAAATGATTGAAGCTACTGACTGAATGAAAGGAGCTGGCATCTCACTCTCTTTGAATCTTGTTTATCTATCATGCTAAGAGGAGCAGGAAAAAGCAAAAAATTTCAGAATTGCACCTTGCAATGCGGAGAAATTACTGTTTGTGCATTTACAATATTCATTGATTTTTGCCATTGAAAAACGTCCAGAAATGATTGAAGCTACTGACTGAATGAAAGGAGCTGGCATCTCACTCTCTTTGAATCTTCTTTATCATGCTAAGAGGAGCAGGAAAAAGCAAAAAATTTCAGAATTGCACCTTGCAATGCGGAGAAATTACTGTTTGTGCATTTACAATATTCATTGATTTTTGCCATTGAAAAACATCATGTTATTCATATACCAGAAATGATTGAAGCTACTGACTGAATGAAAGGAGCTGGCATCTCACTCTCTTTGAATCTTCTTTATCATGCTAAGAGGAGCAGGAAAAAGCAAAAAATTTCAGAATTGCACCTTGCAATGCGGAGAAATTACTGTTTGTGCATTTACAAAATTCATTGATTTTTGCCATTGAAAAACATCATGTTATTCATATACCAGAAATGTTTGAAGCTACTGACTGAATGAAAGGAGCTGACATCTCACTCTCTTTGAATCTTCTTTATCATGCTAAGAGGAGCAGGAAAAAGCAAAAAATTTCAGAATTGCACCTTGCAATGCGGAGAAATTACTGTTTGTGCATTTACAATATTCATTGATTTTTGCCATTGAAAAACGTCCAGAAATGATTGAAGCTACTGACTGAATGAAAGGAGCTGACATCTCACTCTCTTTGAATCTTCTTTATCATGCTAAGAGGAGCAGGAAAAAGCAAAAAATTTCAGAATTGCACCTTGCAATGCGGAGAAATTACTGTTTGTGCATTTACAATATTCATTGATTTTTGCCATTGAAAAACGTCCAGAAATGATTGAAGCTACTGACTGAATGAAAGGAGCTGGCATATCACTCTCTTTGAATCTTCTTTATCATGCTAAGAGGAGCAGGAAAAAGCAAAAAATTTCAGAATTGCACCTTGCAATGTGGAGAAATTACTGTTTGTGCATTTACAATATTCATTGATTTTTACCATTGAAAAACGTCCAGAAATGATTGAAGCTACTGACTGAATGAAAGTAGCTGGCATCTCACTCTCTTTGAATCTTCTTTATCATGCTAAGAGGAGCAGGAAAAAGCAAAAAATTTCAGACTTGCACCTTGCAATGCGGAGAAATTACTGTTTGTGCATTTACAATATTCATTGATTTTTGCCATTGAAAAACATCATGTTATTCATATACCAGAAATGTTTGAAGCTACTGACTGAATGAAAGGAGCTGGCATCTCACTCTCTTTGAATCTTCTTTATCATGCTAAGAGGAGCAGGAAAAAGCAAAAAATTTCAGAATTGCACCTTGCAATGCGGAGAAATTACTGTTTGTGCATTTACAATATTCATTGATTTTTGCCATTGAAAAACGTCCAGAAATGATTGAAGCTACTGACTGAATGAAAGGAGCTGGCATCTCACTCTCTTTGAATCTTCTTTATCATGCTAAGAGGAGCAGGAAAAAGCAAAAAATTTCAGAATTGCACCTTGCAATGCGGAGAAATTACTGTTTGTGCATTTACAATATTCATTGATTTTTGCCATTGAAAAACGTCCAGAAATGATTGAAGCTACTGACTGAATGAAAGGAGCAGGCATCTCACTCTCTTTGAATCTTCTTTATCATGCTAAGAGGAGCAGGAAAAATCAAAAAATTTCAGAATTTCACCTTGCAATGCGGAGAAATTACTGTTTGTGCATTTACAATATTCAATGATTTTTGCCATTGAAAAACATGTTATTCATATACCAGAAATGTTTGAAGCTACTGACTGAATGAAAGGAGCTGGCACCTCACTCTCTTTGAATCTTCTTTATCATGCTAAGAGGAGCGGGAAAAAGCAAAAAATTTCAGAATTGCACCTTGCAATGCGGAGAAATTACTGTTTGTGCATTTACAATATTCATTGATTTTTGCCATTGAAAAACATCCAGAAATGATTGAAGGTACTGACTGAATGAAAGGAGCTGGCATCTCACTCTCTTTGAATCTTCTTTATCATGCTAAGAGGAGCAGGAAAAAGCAAAAAATTTCAGAATTGCACCTTGCAATGCGGAGAAATTACTGTTTGTGCATTTACAATATTCATTGATTTTTGCCATTGAAAAACGTCCAGAAATGATTGAAGCTACTGACTGAATGAAAGGAGCTGGCATCTCACTCTCTTTGAATCTTCTTTATCATGCTAAGAGGAGCAGGAAAAAGCCAAAAATTTCAGAATTGCACCTTGCAATGCGGAGAAATTACAGTTTGTGCATTTACAATATTCATTGATTTTTGCCATTGAAAAACATCCAGAAATGATTGAAGCTACTGACTGAATGAAAGGAGCTGGCATCTCACTCTCTTTGAATATTCTTTATCATGCTAAGAGGAGCAGGAAAAAGCAAAAAATTTCAGAATTGCACCTTGCAATGCGGAGAAATTACTGTTTGTGCATTTACAATATTCATTGATTTTTGCCATTGAAAAACATCATGTTATTCATATACCAGAAATGTTTGAAGCTACTGACTGAATGAAAGGAGCTGGCATCTCACTCTCTTTGAATCTTCTTTATCATGCTAAGAGGAGCAGGAAAAAGCAAAAAATTTCAGAATTGCACTTTGCAATGCGGAGAAATTACTGTTTGTGCATTTACAATATTCATTGATTTTTGCCATTGAAAAACATCATGTTATTCATATACCAGAAATGTTTGAAGCTACTGACTGAATGAAAGGAGCTGGCATCTCACTCTCTTTGAATCTTCTTTATCATGCTAAGAGGAGCAGGAAAAAGCAAAAAATTTCAGAATTGCACCTTGCAATGTGGAGAAATTACTGTTTGTGCATTTACAATATTCATTGATTTTTACCATTGAAAAACGTCCAGAAATGATTGAAGCTACTGACTGAATGAAAGTAGCTGGCATCTCACTCTCTTTGAATCTTCTTTATCATGCTAAGAGGAGCAGGAAAAAGCAAAAAATTTCAGAATTGCACCTTGCAATGCAGAGAAATTACTGTTTGTGCATTTACAATATTCATTGATTTTTGCCATTGAAAAACATCATGTTATTCATATACCAGAAATGTTTGAAGCTACTGACTGAATGAAAGGAGCTGGCATCTCACTCTCTTTGAATCTTCTTTATCATGCTAAGAGGAGCAGGAAAAAGCAAAAAATTTCAGAATTGCACCTTGCAATGTGGAGAAATTACTGTTTGTGCATTTACAATATTCATTGATTTTTACCATTGAAAAACGTCCAGAAATGATTGAAGCTACTGACTGAATGAAAGTAGCTGGCATCTCACTCTCTTTGAATCTTCTTTATCATGCTAAGAGGAGCAGGAAAAAGCAAAAAATTTCAGACTTGCACCTTGCAATGCGGAGAAATTACTGTTTGTGCATTTACAATATTCATTGATTTTTGCCATTGAAAAACATCATGTTATTCATATACCAGAAATGTTTGAAGCTACTGACTGAATGAAAGGAGCTGGCATCTCACTCTCTTTGAATCTTCTTTATCATGCTAAGAGGAGCAGGAAAAAGCAAAAAATTTCAGAATTGCACCTTGCAATGCGGAGAAATTACTGTTTGTGCATTTACAATATTCATTGATTTTTGCCATTGAAAAACGTCCAGAAATGATTGAAGCTACTGACTGAATGAAAGGAGCTGGCATCTCACTCTCTTTGAATCTTGTTTATCATGCTAAGAGGAGCAGGAATAAGCAAAAAATTTCAGAATTGCACCTTGCAATGCGGAGAAATTACTGTTTGTGCATTTACAATATTCATTGATTTTTGCCATTGAAAAACGTCCAGAAATGATTGAAGCTACTGACTGAATGAAAGGAGCTGGCATCTCACTCTCTTTGAATCTTCTTTATCATGCTAAGAGGAGCAGGAAAAAGCAAAAAATTTCAGAATTGCACCTTGCAATGCGGAGAAATTACTGTTTGTGCATTTACAATATTCATTGATTTTTGCCATTGAAAAACATCATGTTATTCATATACCAGAAATGATTGAAGCTACTGACTGAATGAAAGGAGCTGGCATCTCACTCTCTTTGAATCTTCTTTATCATGCTAAGAGGAGCAGGAAAAAGCAAAAAATTTCAGAATTGCACCTTGCAATGCGGAGAAATTACTGTTTGTGCATTTACAAAATTCATTGATTTTTGCCATTGAAAAACATCATGTTATTCATATACCAGAAATGTTTGAAGCTACTGACTGAATGAAAGGAGCTGACATCTCACTCTCTTTGAATCTTCTTTATCATGCTAAGAGGAGCAGGAAAAAGCAAAAAATTTCAGAATTGCACCTTGCAATGCGGAGAAATTACTGTTTGTGCATTTACAATATTCATTGATTTTTGCCATTGAAAAACGTCCAGAAATGATTGAAGCTACTGACTGAATGAAAGGAGCTGACATCTCACTCTCTTTGAATCTTCTTTATCATGCTAAGAGGAGCAGGAAAAAGCAAAAAATTTCAGAATTGCACCTTGCAATGCGGAGAAATTACTGTTTGTGCATTTACAATATTCATTGATTTTTGCCATTGAAAAACGTCCAGAAATGATTGAAGCTACTGACTGAATGAAAGGAGCTGGCATATCACTCTCTTTGAATCTTCTTTATCATGCTAAGAGGAGCAGGAAAAAGCAAAAAATTTCAGAATTGCACCTTGCAATGTGGAGAAATTACTGTTTGTGCATTTACAATATTCATTGATTTTTACCATTGAAAAACGTCCAGAAATGATTGAAGCTACTGACTGAATGAAAGTAGCTGGCATCTCACTCTCTTTGAATCTTCTTTATCATGCTAAGAGGAGCAGGAAAAAGCAAAAAATTTCAGACTTGCACCTTGCAATGCGGAGAAATTACTGTTTGTGCATTTACAATATTCATTGATTTTTGCCATTGAAAAACATCATGTTATTCATATACCAGAAATGTTTGAAGCTACTGACTGAATGAAAGGAGCTGGCATCTCACTCTCTTTGAATCTTCTTTATCATGCTAAGAGGAGCAGGAAAAAGCAAAAAATTTCAGAATTGCACCTTGCAATGCGGAGAAATTACTGTTTGTGCATTTACAATATTCATTGATTTTTGCCATTGAAAAACGTCCAGAAATGATTGAAGCTACTGACTGAATGAAAGGAGCTGGCATCTCACTCTCTTTGAATCTTCTTTATCATGCTAAGAGGAGCAGGAAAAAGCAAAAAATTTCAGAATTGCACCTTGCAATGCGGAGAAATTACTGTTTGTGCATTTACAATATTCATTGATTTTTGCCATTGAAAAACGTCCAGAAATGATTGAAGCTACTGACTGAATGAAAGGAGCAGGCATCTCACTCTCTTTGAATCTTCTTTATCATGCTAAGAGGAGCAGGAAAAATCAAAAAATTTCAGAATTTCACCTTGCAATGCGGAGAAATTACTGTTTGTGCATTTACAATATTCAATGATTTTTGCCATTGAAAAACATGTTATTCATATACCAGAAATGTTTGAAGCTACTGACTGAATGAAAGGAGCTGGCACCTCACTCTCTTTGAATCTTCTTTATCATGCTAAGAGGAGCGGGAAAAAGCAAAAAATTTCAGAATTGCACCTTGCAATGCGGAGAAATTACTGTTTGTGCATTTACAATATTCATTGATTTTTGCCATTGAAAAACATCCAGAAATGATTGAAGGTACTGACTGAATGAAAGGAGCTGGCATCTCACTCTCTTTGAATCTTCTTTATCATGCTAAGAGGAGCAGGAAAAAGCATAAAATTTCAGAATTGCACCTTGCAATGCGGAGAAATTACTGTTTGTGCATTTACAATATTCATTGATTTTTGCCATTGAAAAACGTCCAGAAATGATTGAAGCTACTGACTGAATGAAAGGAGCTGGCATCTCACTCTCTTTGAATCTTCTTTATCATGCTAAGAGGAGCAGGAAAAAGCCAAAAATTTCAGAATTGCACCTTGCAATGCGGAGAAATTACAGTTTGTGCATTTACAATATTCATTGATTTTTGCCATTGAAAAACATCCAGAAATGATTGAAGCTACTGACTGAATGAAAGGAGCTGGCATCTCACTCTCTTTGAATATTCTTTATCATGCTAAGAGGAGCAGGAAAAAGCAAAAAATTTCAGAATTGCACCTTGCAATGCGGAGAAATTACTGTTTGTGCATTTACAATATTCATTGATTTTTGCCATTGAAAAACATCATGTTATTCATATACCAGAAATGTTTGAAGCTACTGACTGAATGAAAGGAGCTGGCATCTCACTCTCTTTGAATCTTCTTTATCATGCTAAGAGGAGCAGGAAAAAGCAAAAAATTTCAGAATTGCACTTTGCAATGCGGAGAAATTACTGTTTGTGCATTTACAATATTCATTGATTTTTGCCATTGAAAAACATCATGTTATTCATATACCAGAAATGTTTGAAGCTACTGACTGAATGAAAGGAGCTGGCATCTCACTCTCTTTGAATCTTCTTTATCATGCTAAGAGGAGCAGGAAAAAGCAAAAAATTTCAGAATTGCACCTTGCAATGTGGAGAAATTACTGTTTGTGCATTTACAATATTCATTGATTTTTACCATTGAAAAACGTCCAGAAATGATTGAAGCTACTGACTGAATGAAAGTAGCTGGCATCTCACTCTCTTTGAATCTTCTTTATCATGCTAAGAGGAGCAGGAAAAAGCAAAAAATTTCAGAATTGCACCTTGCAATGCAGAGAAATTACTGTTTGTGCATTTACAATATTCATTGATTTTTGCCATTGAAAAACATCATGTTATTCATATACCAGAAATGTTTGAAGCTACTGACTGAATGAAAGGAGCTGGCATCTCACTCTCTTTGAATCTTCTTTATCATGCTAAGAGGAGCAGGAAAAAGCAAAAAATTTCAGAATTGCACCTTGCAATGTGGAGAAATTACTGTTTGTGCATTTACAATATTCATTGATTTTTACCATTGAAAAACGTCCAGAAATGATTGAAGCTACTGACTGAATGAAAGTAGCTGGCATCTCACTCTCTTTGAATCTTCTTTATCATGCTAAGAGGAGCAGGAAAAAGCAAAAAATTTCAGACTTGCACCTTGCAATGCGGAGAAATTACTGTTTGTGCATTTACAATATTCATTGATTTTTGCCATTGAAAAACATCATGTTATTCATATACCAGAAATGTTTGAAGCTACTGACTGAATGAAAGGAGCTGGCATCTCACTCTCTTTGAATCTTCTTTATCATGCTAAGAGGAGCAGGAAAAAGCAAAAAATTTCAGAATTGCACCTTGCAATGCGGAGAAATTACTGTTTGTGCATTTACAATATTCATTGATTTTTGCCATTGAAAAACGTCCAGAAATGATTGAAGCTACTGACTGAATGAAAGGAGCTGGCATCTCACTCTCTTTGAATCTTGTTTATCATGCTAAGAGGAGCAGGAAAAAGCAAAAAATTTCAGAATTGCACCTTGCAATGCGGAGAAATTACTGTTTGTGCATTTACAATATTCATTGATTTTTGCCATTGAAAAACGTCCAGAAATGATTGAAGCTACTGACTGAATGAAAGGAGCTGGCATCTTACTCTCTTTGAATCTTCTTTATCATGCTAAGAGGAGCAGGAAAAAGCAAAAAATTTCAGAATTTCACCTTGCAATGCGGAGAAATTACTGTTTGTGCATTTACAATATTCATTGATTTTTGCCATTGAAAAACATCATGTTATTCATATACCAGAAATGATTGAAGCTACTGACTGAATGAAAGGAGCTGGCATCTCACTCTCTTTGAATCTTCTTTATCATGCTAAGAGGAGCAGGAAAAAGCAAAAAATTTCAGAATTGCACCTTGCAATGCGGAGAAATTACTGTTTGTGCATTTACAATATTCATTGATTTTTGCCATTGAAAAACGTCCAGAAATGATTGAAGCTACTGACTGAATGAAAGGAGCTGGCATCTCACTCTCTTTGAATCTTCTTTATCATGCTAAGAGGAGCAGGAAAAAGCAAAAAATTTCAGAATTGCACCTTGCAATGCGGAGAAATTACTGTTTGTGCTTTTACAATATTCATTGATTTTTGCCATTGAAAAACATCATATTATTCATATACCAGAAATGTTTGAAGCTACTGACTGAATGAAAGGAGCTGGCATCTCACTCTCTTTGAATCTTCTTTATCATGCTAAGAGGAGCAGGAAAAAGCAAAAAATTTCAGAATTGCACCTTGCAATGCGGAGAAATTACTGTTTGTGCATTTACAATATTCATTGATTTTTGCCATTGAAAAACGTCCAGAAATGATTGAAGCTACTGACTGAATGAAAGGAGCTGGCATCTCACTCTCTTTGAATCTTCTTTATCATGCTAAGAGGAGCAGGAAAAAGCAAAAAATTTCAGAATTGCACCTTGCAATGCGGAGAAATTACTGTTTGTGCATTTACAATATTCATTGATTTTTGCCATTGAAAAACGTCCAGAAATGATTGAAGCTACTGACTGAATGAAAGGAGCTGGCATCTCACTCTCTTTGAATCTTCTTTATCATGCTAAGAGGAGCAGGAAAAAGCAAAAAATTTCAGAATTGCACCTTGCAATGCGGAGAAATTACTGTTTGTGCATTTACAATATTCATTGATTTTTGCCATTGAAAAACATCATGTTATTCATATACCAGAAATGATTGAAGCTACTGACTGAATGAAAGGAGCTGGCATCTTACTCTCTTTGAATCTTCTTTGTCATGCTAAGAGGAGCAGGAAAAAGCAAAAAATTTCAGAATTGCACCTTGCAATGCGGAGAAATTACTGTTTGTGCATTTACAATATTCATTGATTTTTGCCATTGAAAAACGTCCAGAAATGATTGAAGCTACTGACTGAATGAAAGGAGCTGGCATCTCACTCTCTTTGAATCTTCTTTATCATGCTAAGAGGAGCAGGAAAAAGCAAAAAATTTCAGAATTGCACCTTGCAATGCGGAGAAATTACTGTTTGTGCATTTACAATATTCATTGATTTTTGCCATTGAAAAACGTCCAGAAATGATTGAAGCTACTGACTGAATGGAAGGAGCTGGCATCTCACTCTCTTTGAATCTTCTTTATCATGCTAAGAGGAGCAGGAAAAAGCAAAAAATTTCAGAATTGCACCTTGCAATGCGGAGAAATTACTGTTTGTGCATTTACAATATTCATTGATTTTTGCCATTGAAAAACATCATGTTATTCATATACCAGAAATGTTTGTAGCTACTGACTGAATGAAAGGAGCTGGCATCTCACTCTCTTTGAATCTTCTTTATCATGCTAAGAGGAGCAGGAAAAAGCAAAAAATTTCAGAATTGCACCTTGCAATGCGGAGAAATTACTGTTTGTGCATTTACAATATTCATTGATTTTTGCCATTGAAAAACGTCCAGAAATGATTGAAGCTACTGACTGAATGAAAGGAGCTGGCATCTCACTCTCTTTGAATCTTCTTTATCATGCTAAGAGGAGCAGGAAAAAGCAAAAAATTTCAGAATTGCACCTTACAATGTGGAGAAATTACTGTTTGTGCATTTACAATATTCATTGATTTTTGCCATTGAAAAACATCATGTTATTCATATACCAGAAATGATTGAAGCTACTGACTGAATGAAAGCAGCTGGCATCTCACTCTCTTTGAATCTTCTTTATCATGCTAAGAGGAGCAGGAAAAAGCAAAAAATTTCAGAATTGCACCTTGCAATGCGGAGAAATTACTGTTTGTGCATTTACAATATTCATTGATTTTTGCCATTGAAAAACATCATGTTATTCATATACTAGAAATGTTTGAAGCTACTGACTGAATGAAAGGAGCTGGCATCTCACTCTCTTTGAATCTTCTTTATCATGCTAAGAGGAGCAGGAAAAAGCAAAAAATTTCAGAATTGCACCTTGCAATGCGGAGAAATTACTGTTTGTGCATTTACAATATTCATTGATTTTTGCCATTGAAAAACGTCCAGAAATGATTGAAGCTACTGACTGAATGAAAGGAGCTGGCATCTCACTCTCTTTGAATCTTCTTTATCATGCTAAGAGGAGCAGGAAAAAGCAAAAAATTTCAGAATTGCACCTTGCAATGCGGAGAAATTACTGTTTGTGCATTTACAATATTCATTGATTTTTGCCATTGAAAAACGTCCAGAAATGATTGAAGCTACTGACTGAATGAAAGGAGCTGGCATCTCACTCTCTTTGAGTCTTCTTTATCATGCTAAGAGGAGCAGGAAAAAGCAAAAAATTTCAGAATTGCAACTTGCAATGCGGAGAAATTACTGTTTGTGCATTTACAATATTCATTGATTTTTGCCATTGAAAAACATCATGTTATTCATATACCAGAAATGATTGAAGCTACTGACTGAATGAAAGGAGCTGGCATCTCACTCTCTTTGAATCTTCTTTATCATGCTAAGAGGAGCAGGAAAAAGCAAAAAATTTCAGAATTGCACCTTGCAATGCGGAGAAATTACTGTTTGTGCATTTACAATATTCATTGATTTTTGCCATTGAAAAACGTCCAGAAATGATTGAAGCTACTGACTGAATGAAAGGAGCTGGCATCTCACTCTCTTTAAATCTTCTTTATCATGCTAAGAGGAGCAGGAAAAAGCAAAAAATTTCAGAATTGCACCTTGCAATGCGGAGAAATTACTGTTTGTGCTTTTACAATATTCATTGATTTTTGCCATTGAAAAACATCATATTATTCATATACCAGAAATGTTTGAAGCTACTGACTGAATGAAAGGACCTGGCATCTCACTCTCTTTGAATCTTCTTTATCATGCTAAGAGGAGCAGGAAAAAGCAAAAAATTTCAGAATTGCACCTTGCAATGCGGAGAAATTACTGTTTGTGCATTTACAATATTCATTGATTTTTGCCATTGAAAAACGTCCAGAAATGATTGAAGCTACTGACTGAATGAAAGGAGCTGGCATCTCACTCTCTTTGAATCTTCTTTATCATGCTAAGAGGAGCAGGAAAAAGCAAAAAATTTCAGAATTGCACCTTGCAATGCGGAGAAATTACTGTTTGTGCATTTACAATATTCATTGATTTTTGCCATTGAAAAACGTCCAGAAATGATTGAAGCTACTGACTGAATGAAAGGAGCTGGCATCTCACTCTCTTTGAGTCTTCTTTATCATGCTAAGAGGAGCAGGAAAAAGCAAAAAATTTCAGAATTGCAACTTGCAATGCGGAGAAATTACTGTTTGTGCATTTACAATATTCATTGATTTTTGCCATTGAAAAACATCATGTTATTCATATACCAGAAATGATTGAAGCTACTGACTGAATGAAAGGAGCTGGCATCTCACTCTCTTTGAATCTTCTTTATCATGCTAAGAGGAGCAGGAAAAAGCAAAAAATTTCAGAATTGCACCTTGCAATGCGGAGAAATTACTGTTTGTGCATTTACAATATTCATTGATTTTTGCCATTGAAAAACGTCCAGAAATGATTGAAGCTACTGACTGAATGAAAGGAGCTGGCATCTCACTCTCTTTGAATCTTCTTTATCATGCTAAGAGGAGCAGGAAAAAGCAAAAAATTTCAGAATTGCACCTTGCAATGCGGAGAAATTACTGTTTGTGCTTTTACAATATTCATTGATTTTTGCCATTGAAAAACATCATATTATTCATATACCAGAAATGTTTGAAGCTACTGACTGAATGAAAGGACCTGGCATCTCACTCTCTTTGAATCTTCTTTATCATGCTAAGAGGAGCAGGAAAAAGCAAAAAATTTCAGAATTGCACCTTGCAATGCGGAGAAATTACTGTTTGTGCATTTACAATATTCATTGATTTTTGCCATTGAAAAACGTCCAGAAATGATTGAAGCTACTGACTGAATGAAAGGAGCTGGCATCTCACTCTCTTTGAATCTTCTTTATCATGCTAAGAGGAGCAGGAAAAAGCAAAAAATTTCAGAATTGCACCTTGCAATGCGGAGAAATTACTGTTTGTGCATTTACAATATTCATTGATTTTTGCCATTGAAAAACGTCCAGAAATGATTGAAGCTACTGACTGAATGAAAGGAGCTGGCATCTCACTCTCTTTGAATCTTCTTTATCATGCTAAGAGGAGCAGGAAAAAGCAAAAAATTTCAGAATTGCACCTTGCAATGCGGAGAAATTACTGTTTGTGCATTTACAATATTCATTGATTTTTGCCATTGAAAAACATCATGTTATTCATATACCAGAAATGATTGAAGCTACTGACTGAATGAAAGGAGCTGGCATCTTACTCTCTTTGAATCTTCTTTGTCATGCTAAGAGGAGCAGGAAAAAGCAAAAAATTTCAGAATTGCACCTTGCAATGCGGAGAAATTACTGTTTGTGCATTTACAATATTCATTGATTTTTGCCATTGAAAAACGTCCAGAAATGATTGAAGCTACTGACTGAATGAAAGGAGCTGGCATCTCACTCTCTTTGAATCTTCTTTATCATGCTAAGAGGAGCAGGAAAAAGCAAAAAATTTCAGAATTGCACCTTGCAATGCGGAGAAATTACTGTTTGTGCATTTACAATATTCATTGATTTTTGCCATTGAAAAACGTCCAGAAATGATTGAAGCTACTGACTGAATGAAAGGAGCTGGCATCTCACTCTCTTTGAATCTTCTTTATCATGCTAAGAGGAGCAGGAAAAAGCAAAAAATTTCAGAATTGCAACTTGCAATGCGGAGAAATTACTGTTTGTGCATTTACAATATTCATTGATTTTTGCCATTGAAAAACATCATGTTATTCATATACCAGAAATGATTGAAGCTACTGACTGAATGAAAGGAGCTGGCATCTCACTCTCTTTGAATCTTCTTTATCATGCTAAGAGGAGCAGGAAAAAGCAAAAAATTTCAGAATTGCACCTTGCAATGCGGAGAAATTACTGTTTGTGCATTTACAATATTCATTGATTTTTGCCATTGAAAAACGTCCAGAAATGATTGAAGCTACTGACTGAATGAAAGGAGCTGGCATCTCACTCTCTTTGAATCTTCTTTATCATGCTAAGAGGAGCAGGAAAAAGCAAAAAATTTCAGAATTGCACCTTGCAATGCGGAGAAATTACTGTTTGTGCTTTTACAATATTCATTGATTTTTGCCATTGAAAAACATCATATTATTCATATACCAGAAATGTTTGAAGCTACTGACTGAATGAAAGGACCTGGCATCTCACTCTCTTTGAATCTTCTTTATCATGCTAAGAGGAGCAGGAAAAAGCAAAAAATTTCAGAATTGCACCTTGCAATGCGGAGAAATTACTGTTTGTGCATTTACAATATTCATTGATTTTTGCCATTGAAAAACGTCCAGAAATGATTGAAGCTACTGACTGAATGAAAGGAGCTGGCATCTCACTCTCTTTGAATCTTCTTTATCATGCTAAGAGGAGCAGGAAAAAGCAAAAAATTTCAGAATTGCACCTTGCAATGCGGAGAAATTACTGTTTGTGCATTTACAATATTCATTGATTTTTGCCATTGAAAAACGTCCAGAAATGATTGAAGCTACTGACTGAATGAAAGGAGCTGGCATCTCACTCTCTTTGAATCTTCTTTATCATGCTAAGAGGAGCAGGAAAAAGCAAAAAATTTCAGAATTGCACCTTGCAATGCGGAGAAATTACTGTTTGTGCATTTACAATATTCATTGATTTTTGCCATTGAAAAACATCATGTTATTCATATACCAGAAATGATTGAAGCTACTGACTGAATGAAAGGAGCTGGCATCTTACTCTCTTTGAATCTTCTTTGTCATGCTAAGAGGAGCAGGAAAAAGCAAAAAATTTCAGAATTGCACCTTGCAATGCGGAGAAATTACTGTTTGTGCATTTACAATATTCATTGATTTTTGCCATTGAAAAACGTCCAGAAATGATTGAAGCTACTGACTGAATGAAAGGAGCTGGCATCTCACTGTCTTTGAATCTTCTTTATCATGCTAAGAGGAGCAGGAAAAAGCAAAAAATTTCAGAATTGCACCTTGCAATGCGGAGAAATTACTGTTTGTCCATTTACAATATTCATTGATTTTTGCCATTGAAAAACGTCCAGAAATGATTGAAGCTACTGACTGAATGAAAGGAGCTGGCATCTCACTCTCTTTGAATCTTCTTTATCATGCTAAGAGGAGCAGGAAAAAGCAAAAAATTTCAGAATTGCACCTTGCAATGCGGAGAAATTACTGTTTGTGCATTTACAATATTCATTGATTTTTGCCATTGAAAAACATCATGTTATTCATATACCAGAAATGTTTGTAGCTACTGACTGAATGAAAGGAGCTGGCATCTCACTCTCTTTGAATCTTCTTTATCATGCTAAGAGGAGCAGGAAAAAGCAAAAAATTTCAGAATTGCACCTTGCAATGCGGAGAAATTACTGTTTGTGCATTTACAATATTCATTGATTTTTGCCATTGAAAAACGTCCAGAAATGATTGAAGCTACTGACTGAATGAAAGGAGCTGGCATCTCACTCTCTTTGAATCTTCTTTATCATGCTAAGAGGAGCAGGAAAAAGCAAAAATATTCAGAATTGCACCTTGCAATGCGGAGAAATTACTGTTTGTGCATTTACAATATTCATTGATTTTTGCCATTGAAAAACGTCCAGAAATGATTGAAGCTACTGACTGAATGAAAGGAGCTGGCATCTCACTCTCTTTGAATCTTCTTTATCATGCTAAGAGGAGCAGGAAAAAGCAAAAAATTTCAGAATTGCACCTTGCAATGCGGAGAAATTACTCTTTGTGCATTTACAATATTCATTGATTTTTGCCATTGAAAAACATCATGTTATTCATATACCAGAAATGTTTGAAGCTACTGACTGAATGAAAGGAGCTGGCATCTCACTCTCTTTGAATCTTCTTTATCATGCTAAGAGGAGCAGGAAAAAGCAAAAAATTTCAGAATTGCACCTTGCAATGCGGAGAAATTACTGTTTGTGCATTTACAATATTCATTGATTTTTGCCATTGAAAAACATCATGTTATTCATATACCAGAAATGTTTGAAGCTACTGACTGAATGAAAGGAGCTGGCATCTCACTCTCTTTGAATCTTCTTTATCATGCTAAGAGGAGCAGGAAAAAGCAAAAAATTTCAGAATTGCACCTTGCAATGTGGAGAAATTACTGTTTGTGCATTTACAATATTCATTGATTTTTACCATTGAAAAACGTCCAGAAATGATTGAAGCTACTGACTGAATGAAAGTAGCTGGCATCTCACTCTCTTTGAATCTTCTTTATCATGATAAGAGGAGCAGGAAAAAGCAAAAAATTTCAGACTTGCACCTTGCAATGCGGAGAAATTACTGTTTGTGCATTTACAATATTCATTGATTTTTGCCATTGAAAAACATCATGTTATTCATATACCAGAAATGTTTGAAGCTACTGACTGAATGAAAGGAGCTGGCATCTCACTCTCTTTGAATCTTCTTTATCATGCTAAGAGGAGCAGGAAAAAGCAAAAAATTTCAGAATTGCACCTTGCAATGCGGAGAAATTACTGTTTGTGCATTTACAATATTCATTGATTTTTGCCATTGAAAAACGTCCAGAAATGATTGAAGCTACTGACTGAATGAAAGGAGCTGGCATCTCACTCTCTTTGAATCTTCTTTATCATGCTAAGAGGAGCAGGAAAAAGCAAAAAATTTCAGAATTGCACCTTGCAATGCGGAGAAATTACTGTTTGTGCATTTACAATATTCATTGATTTTTGCCATTGAAAAACGTCCAGAAATGATTGAAGCTACTGACTGAATGAAAGGAGCTGGCATCTCACTCTCTTTGAATTTTCTTTATCATGCTAAGAGGAGCAGGAAAAATCAAAAAATTTCAGAATTGCACCTTGCAATGCGGAGAAATTACTGTTTGTGCATTTACAATATTCAATGATTTTTGCCATTGAAAAACATGTTATTCATATACCAGAAATGTTTGAAGCTACTGACTGAATGAAAGGAGCTGGCACCTCACTCTCTTTGAATCTTCTTTATCATGCTAAGAGGAGCGGGAAAAAGCAAAAAATTTCAGAATTGCACCTTGCAATGCGGAGAAATTACTGTTTGTGCATTTACAATATTCATTGATTTTTGCCATTGAAAAACATCCAGAAATGATTGAAGGTACTGACTGAATGAAAGGAGCTGGCATCTCACTCTCTTTGAATCTTCTTTATCATGCTAAGAGGAGCAGGAAAAAGCAAAAAATTTCAGACTTGCACCTTGCAATGCGGAGAAATTACTGTTTGTGCATTTACAATATTCATTGATTTTTGCCATTGAAAAACATCATGTTATTCATATACCAGAAATGTTTGAAGCTACTGACTGAATGAAAGGAGCTGGCATCTCACTCTCTTTGAATCTTCTTTATCATGCTAAGAGGAGCAGGAAAAAGCAAAAAATTTCAGAATTGCACCTTGCAATGCGGAGAAATTACTGTTTGTGCATTTACAATATTCATGGATTTTTGCCATTGAAAAACGTCCAGAAATGATTGAAGCTACTGACTGAATGAAAGGAGCTGGCATCTCACTCTCTTTGAATCTTGTTTATCATGCTAAGAGGAGCAGGAAAAAGCAAAAAATTTCAGAATTGCACTTTGCAATGCGGAGAAATTACTGTTTGTGCATTTACAATATTCATTGATTTTTGCCATTGAAAAACGTCCAGAAATGATTGAAGCTACTGACTGAATGAAAGGAGCTGGCATCTCACTCTCTTTGAATCTTCTTTATCATGCTAAGAGGAGCAGGAAAAAGCAAAAAAATTCAGAATTGCACCTTGCAATGCGGAGAAATTACTGTTTGTGCATTTACAATATTCATTGATTTTTGCCATTGAAAAACATCATGTTATTCATATACCAGAAATGATTGAAGCTACTGACTGAATGAAAGGAGCTGGCATCTCACTCTCTTTGAATCTTCTTTATCATGCTAAGAGGAGCAGGAAAAAGCAAAAAATTTCAGAATTGCACCTTGCAATGCGGAGAAATTACTGTTTGTGCATTTACAATATTCATTGATTTTTGCCATTGAAAAACGACCAGAAATGATTGAAGCTACTGACTGAATGAAAGGAACTGGCATCTCACTCTCTTTGAATCTTCTTTATCATGCTAAGAGGAGCAGGAAAAAGCAAAAAATTTCAGAATTGCACCTTGCAATGCGGAGAAATTACTGTTTGTGCATTTACAAAATTCATTGATTTTTGCCATTGAAAAACATCATGTTATTCATATACCAGAAATGTTTGAAGCTACTGACTGAATGAAAGGAGCTGACATCTCACTCTCTTTGAATCTTCTTTATCATGCTAAGAGGAGCAGGAAAAAGCAAAAAATTTCAGAATTGCACCTTGCAATGCGGAGAAATTACTGTTTGTGCATTTACAATATTCATTGATTTTTGCCATTGAAAAACGTCCAGAAATGATTGAAGCTACTGACTGAATGAAAGGAGCTGGCATCTCACTCTCTTTGAATCTTCTTTATCATGCTAAGAGGAGCAGGAAAAAGCAAAAAATTTCAGACTTGCACCTTGCAATGCGGAGAAATTACTGTTTGTGCATTTACAATATTCATTGATTTTTGCCATTGAAAAACATCATGTTATTCATATACCAGAAATGTTTGAAGCTACTGACTGAATGAAAGGAGCTGGCATCTCACTCTCTTTGAATCTTCTTTATCATGCTAAGAGGAGCAGGAAAAAGCAAAAAATTTCAGAATTGCACCTTGCAATGCGGAGAAATTACTGTTTGTGCATTTACAATATTCATTGATTTTTGCCATTGAAAAACGTCCAGAAATGATTGAAGCTACTGACTGAATGAAAGGAGCTGGCATCTCACTCTCTTTGAATCTTGTTTATCATGCTAAGAGGAGCAGGAAAAAGCAAAAAATTTCAGAATTGCACCTTGCAATGCGGAGAAATTACTGTTTGTGCATTTACAATATTCATTGATTTTTGCCATTGAAAAACGTCCAGAAATGATTGAAGCTACTGACTGAATGAAAGGAGCTGGCATCTCACTCTCTTTGAATCTTCTTTATCATGCTAAGAGGAGCAGGAAAAAGCAAAAAATTTCAGAATTGCACCTTGCAATGCGGAGAAATTACTGTTTGTGCATTTACAATATTCATTGATTTTTGCCATTGAAAAACATCATGTTATTCATATACCAGAAATGATTGAAGCTACTGACTGAATGAAAGGAGCTGGCATCTCACTCTCTTTGAATCTTCTTTATCATGCTAAGAGGAGCAGGAAAAAGCAAAAAATTTCAGAATTGCACCTTGCAATGCGGAGAAATTACTGTTTGTGCATTTACAATATTCATTGATTTTTGCCATTGAAAAACATCATGTTATTCATATACCAGAAATGATTGAAGCTACTGACTGAATGAAAGGAGCTGGCATCTCACTCTCTTTGAATCTTCTTTATCATGCTAAGAGGAGCAGGAAAAAGCAAAAAATTTCAGAATTGCACCTTGCAATGCGGAGAAATTACTGTTTGTGCATTTACAATATTCATTGATTTTTGCCATTGAAAAACGTCCAGAAATGATTGAAGCTACTGACTGAATGAAAGGAACTGGCATCTCACTCTCTTTGAATCTTCTTTATCATGCTAAGAGGAGCAGGAAAAAGCAAAAAATTTCAGAATTGCACCTTGCAATGCGGAGAAATTACTGTTTGTGCATTTACAAAATTCATTGATTTTTGCCATTGAAAAACATCATGTTATTCATATACCAGAAATGTTTGAAGCTACTGACTGAATGAAAGGAGCTGACATCTCACTCTCTTTGAATCTTCTTTATCATGCTAAGAGGAGCAGGAAAAAGCAAAAAATTTCAGAATTGCACCTTGCAATGCGGAGAAATTACTGTTTGTGCATTTACAATATTCATTGATTTTTGCCATTGAAAAACGTCCAGAAATGATTGAAGCTACTGACTGAATGAAAGGAGCTGACATCTCACTCTCTTTGAATCTTCTTTATCATGCTAAGAGGAGCAGGAAAAAGCAAAAAATTTCAGAATTGCACCTTGCAATGCGGAGAAATTACTGTTTGTGCATTTACAATATTCATTGATTTTTGCCATTGAAAAACGTCCAGAAATGATTGAAGCTACTGACTGAATGAAAGGAGCTGGCATCTCACTCTCTTTGAATCTTCTTTATCATGCTAAGAGGAGCAGGAAAAAGCAAAAAATTTCAGAATTGCACCTTGCAATGTGGAGAAATTACTGTTTGTGCATTTACAATATTCATTGATTTTTACCATTGAAAAACGTCCAGAAATGATTGAAGCTACTGACTGAATGAAAGTAGCTGGCATCTCACTCTCTTTGAATCTTCTTTATCATGCTAAGAGGAGCAGGAAAAAGCAAAAAATTTCAGACTTGCACCTTGCAATGCGGAGAAATTACTGTTTGTGCATTTACAATATTCATTGATTTTTGCCATTGAAAAACATCATGTTATTCATATACCAGAAATGTTTGAAGCTACTGACTGAATGAAAGGAGCTGGCATCTCACTCTCTTTGAATCTTCTTTATCATGCTAAGAGAAGCAGGAAAAAGCAAAAAATTTCAGAATTGCACCTTGCAATGCGGAGAAATTACTGTTTGTGCATTTACAATATTCATTGATTTTTGCCATTGAAAAACGTCCAGAAATGATTGAAGCTACTGACTGAATGAAAGGAGCTGGCATCTCACTCTCTTTGAATCTTCTTTATCATGCTAAGAGGAGCAGGAAAAAGCAAAAAATTTCAGAATTGCACCTTGCAATGCGGAGAAATTACTGTTTGTGCATTTACAATATTCATTGATTTTTGCCATTGAAAAACGTCCAGAAATGATTGAAGCTACTGACTGAATGAAAGGAGCAGGCATCTCACTCTCTTTGAATCTTCTTTATCATGCTAAGAGGAGCAGGAAAAAGCAAAAAATTTCAGAATTGCACCTTGCAATGCGGAGAAATTACTGTTTGTGCATTTACAATATTCATGGATTTTTGCCATTGAAAAACGTCCAGAAATGATTGAAGCTACTGACTGAATGAAAGGAGCTGGCATCTCACTCTCTTTGAATCTTCTTTTTCATGCTAAGAGGAGCAGGAAAAAGCAAAAAATTTCAGACTTGCACCTTGCAATGCGGAGAAATTACTGTTTGTGCATTTACAATATTCATTGATTTTTGCCATTGAAAAACATCATGTTATTCATATACCAGAAATGTTTGAAGCTACTGACTGAATGAAAGGAGCTTGCATCTCACTCTCTTTGAATCTTCTTTATCATGCTAAGAGGAGCAGGAAAAAGCAAAAAATTTCAGAATTGCACCTTGCAATGCGGAGAAATTACTGTTTGTGCATTTACAATATTCATTGATTTTTGCCATTGAAAAACGTCCAGAAATGATTGAAGCTACTGACTGAATGAAAGGAGCTGGCATCTCACTCTCTTTGAATCTTCTTTATCATGCTAAGAGGAGCAGGAAAAAGCAAAAAATTTCAGAATTGCACCTTGCAATGCGGAGAAATTACTGTTTGTGAATTTACAATATTCATTGATTTTTGCCATTGAAAAACGTCCAGAAATGATTGAAGCTACTGACTGAATGAAAGGAGCTGGCATCTCACTCTCTTTGAATCTTCTTTATCATGCTAAGAGGAGCAGGAAAAATCAAAAAATTTCAGAATTGCACCTTGCAATGCGGAGAAATTACTGTTTGTGCATTTACAATATTCAATGATTTTTGCCATTGAAAAACATGTTATTCATATACCAGAAATGTTTGAAGCTACTGACTGAATGAAAGGAGCTGGCACCTCACTCTCTTTGAATCTTCTTTATCATGCTAAGAGGAGCGGGAAAAAGCAAAAAATTTCAGAATTGCACCTTGCAATGCGGAGAAATTACTGTTTGTGCATTTACAATATTCATTGATTTTTGCCATTGAAAAACATCCAGAAATGATTGAAGCTACTGACTGAATGAAAGGAGCTGGCATCTCACTCTCTTTGAATCTTCTTTATCATGCTAAGAGGAGCAGGAAAAAGCAAAAAATTTCAGAATTGCACCTTGCAATGCGGAGAAATTACTGTTTGTGCATTTACAATATTCATTGATTTTTGCCATTGAAAAACGTCCAGAAATGATTGAAGCTACTGACTGATTGAAAGGAGCTGGCATCTCACTCTCTTTGAATCTTCTTTATCATGCTAAGAGGAGCAGGAAAAAGCCAAAAATTTCAGAATTGCACCTTGCAATGCGGAGAAATTACAGTTTGTGCATTTACAATATTCATTGATTTTTGCCATTGAAAAACATCCAGAAATGATTGAAGCTACTGACTGAATGAAAGGAGCTGGCATCTCACTCTCTTTGAATATTCTTTATCATGCTAAGAGGAGCAGGAAAAAGCAAAAAATTTCAGAATTGCACCTTGCAATGCGGAGAAATTACTGTTTGTGCATTTACAATATTCATTGATTTTTGCCATTGAAAAACATCATGTTATTCATATACCAGAAATGTTTGAAGCTACTGACTGAATGAAAGGAGCTGGCATCTCACTCTCTTTGAATCTTCTTTATCATGCTAAGAGGAGCAGGAAAAAGCAAAAAATTTCAGAATTGCACCTTGCAATGCGGAGAAATTACTGTTTGTGCATTTACAATATTCATTGATTTTTGCCATTGAAAAACATCATGTTATTCATATACCAGAAATGTTTGAAGCTACTGACTGAATGAAAGGAGCTGGCATCTCACTCTCTTTGAATCTTCTTTATCATGCTAAGAGGAGCAGGAAAAAGCAAAAAATTTCAGAATTGCACCTTGCAATGTGGAGAAATTACTGTTTGTGCATTTACAATATTCATTGATTTTTACCATTGAAAAACGTCCAGAAATGATTGAAGCTACTGACTGAATGAAAGTAGCTGGCATCTCACTCTCTTTGAATCTTCTTTATCATGCTAAGAGGAGCAGGAAAAAGCAAAAAATTTCAGAATTGCACCTTGCAATGCAGAGAAATTACTGTTTGTGCATTTACAATATTCATTGATTTTTGCCATTGAAAAACATCATGTTATTCATATACCAGAAATGTTTCAAGCTACTGACTGAATGAAAGGAGCTGGCATCTCACTCTCTTTGAATCTTCTTTATCATGCTAAGAGGAGCAGGAAAAAGCAAAAAATTTCAGAATTGCACCTTGCAATGTGGAGAAATTACTGTTTGTGCATTTACAATATTCATTGATTTTTACCATTGAAAAACGTCCAGAAATGATTGAAGCTACTGACTGAATGAAAGTAGCTGGCATCTCACTCTCTTTGAATCTTCTTTATCATGCTAAGAGGAGCAGGAAAAAGCAAAAAATTTCAGACTTGCACCTTGCAATGCGGAGAAATTACTGTTTGTGCATTTACAATATTCATTGATTTTTGCCATTGAAAAACATCATGTTATTCATATACCAGAAATGTTTGAAGCTACTGACTGAATGAAAGGAGCTGGCATCTCACTGTCTTTGAATCTTCTTTATCATGCTAAGAGGAGCAGGAAAAAGCAAAAAATTTCAGAATTGCACCTTGCAATGCGGAGAAATTACTGTTTGTGCATTTACAATATTCATTGATTTTTGCCATTGAAAAACGTCCAGAAATGATTGAAGCTACTGACTGAATGAAAGGAGCTGGCATCTCACTCTCTTTGAATCTTGTTTATCATGCTAAGAGGAGCAGGAAAAAGCAAAAAATTTCAGAATTGCACCTTGCAATGCGGAGAAATTACTGTTTGTGCATTTACAATATTCATTGATTTTTGCCATTGAAAAACGTCCAGAAATGATTGAAGCTACTGACTGAATGAAAGGAGCTGGCATCTCACTCTCTTTGAATCTTCTTTATCATGCTAAGAGGAGCAGGAAAAAGCAAAAAATTTCAGAATTGCACCTTGCAATGCGGAGAAATTACTGTTTGTGCATTTACAATATTCATTGATTTTTGCCATTGAAAAACATCATGTTATTCATATACCAGAAATGATTGAAGCTACTGACTGAATGAAAGGAGCTGGCATCTCACTCTCTTTGAATCTTCTTTATCATGCTAAGAGGAGCAGGAAAAAGCAAAAAATTTCAGAATTGCACCTTGCAATGCGGAGAAATTACTGTTTGTGCATTTACAATATTCATTGATTTTTGCCATTGAAAAACGTCCAGAAATGATTGAAGCTACTGACTGAATGAAAGGAACTGGCATCTCACTCTCTTTGAATCTTCTTTATCATGCTAAGAGGAGCAGGAAAAAGCAAAAAATTTCAGAATTGCAACTTGCAATGCGGAGAAATTACTGTTTGTGCATTTACAAAATTCATTGATATTTGCCATTGAAAAACATCATGTTATTCATATACCAGAAATGTTTGAAGCTACTGACTGAATGAAAGGAGCTGACATCTCACTCTCTTTGAATCTTCTTTATCATGCTAAGAGGAGCAGGAAAAAGCAAAAAATTTCAGAATTGCACCTTGCAATGCGGAGAAATTACTGTTTGTGCATTTACAATATTCATTGATTTTTGCCATTGAAAAACGTCCAGAAATGATTGAAGCTACTGACTGAATGAAAGGAGCTGGCATCTCACTCTCTTTGAATCTTCTTTATCATGCTAAGAGGAGCAGGAAAAAGCAAAAAATTTCAGAATTGCACCTTGCAATGCGGAGAAATTACTGTTTGTGCATTTACAATATTCATTGATTTTTGCCATTGAAAAACATCATGTTATTCATATACCAGAAATGTTTGTAGCTACTGACTGAATGAAAGGAGCTGGCATCTCACTCTCTTTGAATCTTCTTTATCATGCTAAGAGGAGCAGGAAAAAGCAAAAAATTTCAGAATTGCACCTTGCAATGCGGAGAAATTACTGTTTGTGCATTTACAATATTCATTGATTTTTGCCATTGAAAAACGTCCAGAAATGATTGAAGCTACTGACTGAATGAAAGGAGCTGGCATCTCACTCTCTTTGAATCTTCTTTATCATGCTAAGAGGAGCAGGAAAAAGCAAAAAATTTCAGAATTGCACCTTGCAATGCGGAGAAATTACTGTTTGTGCATTTACAATATTCATTGATTTTTGCCATTGAAAAACGTCCAGAAATGATTGAAGCTACTGACTGAATGAAAGGAGCTGGCATCTCACTCTCTTTGAATCTTCTTTATCATGCTAAGAGGAGCAGGAAAAAGCAAAAAATTTCAGAATTGCACCTTCCAATGCGGAGAAATTACTCTTTGTGCATTTACAATATTCATTGATTTTTGCCATTGAAAAACATCATGTTATTCATATACCAGAAATGTTTGAAGCTACTGACTGAATGAAAGGAGCTGGCATCTCACTCTCTTTGAATCTTCTTTATCATGCTAAGAGGAGCAGGAAAAAGCAAAAAATTTCAGAATTGCACCTTGCAATGCGGAGAAATTACTGTTTGTGCATTTACAATATTCATTGATTTTTGCCATTGAAAAACATCATGTTATTCATATACCAGAAATGTTTGAAGCTACTGACTGAATGAAAGGAGCTGGCATCTCACTCTCTTTGAATCTTCTTTATCATGCTAAGAGGAGCAGGAAAAAGCAAAAAATTTCAGAATTGCACCTTGCAATGTGGAGAAATTACTGTTTGTGCATTTACAATATTCATTGATTTTTACCATTGAAAAACGTCCAGAAATGATTGAAGCTACTGACTGAATGAAAGTAGCTGGCATCTCACTCTCTTTGAATCTTCTTTATCATGCTAAGAGGAGCAGGAAAAAGCAAAAAATTTCAGACTTGCACCTTGCAATGCGGAGAAATTACTGTTTGTGCATTTACAATATTCATTGATTTTTGCCATTGAAAAACATCATGTTATTCATATACCAGAAATGTTTGAAGCTACTGACTGAATGAAAGGAGCTGGCATCTCACTCTCTTTGAATCTTCTTTATCATGCTAAGAGGAGCAGGAAAAAGCAAAAAATTTCAGAATTGCACCTTGCAATGCGGAGAAATTACTGTTTGTGCATTTACAATATTCATTGATTTTTGCCATTGAAAAACGTCCAGAAATGATTGAAGCTACTGACTGAATGAAAGGAGCTGGCATCTCACTCTCTTTGAATCTTCTTTATCATGCTAAGAGGAGCAGGAAAAAGCAAAAAATTTCAGAATTGCACCTTGCAATGCGGAGAAATTACTGTTTGTGCATTTACAATATTCATTGATTTTTGCCATTGAAAAACATCATGTTATTCATATACCAGAAATGTTTGTAGCTACTGACTGAATGAAAGGAGCTGGCATCTCACTCTCTTTGAATCTTCTTTATCATGCTAAGAGGAGCAGGAAAAAGCAAAAAATTTCAGAATTGCACCTTGCAATGCGGAGAAATTACTGTTTGTGCATTTACAATATTCATTGATTTTTGCCATTGAAAAACGTCCAGAAATGATTGAAGCTACTGACTGAATGAAAGGAGCTGGCATCTCACTCTCTTTGAATCTTCTTTATCATGCTAAGAGGAGCAGGAAAAAGCAAAAAATTTCAGAATTGCACCTTGCAATGCGGAGAAATTACTGTTTGTGCATTTACAATATTCATTGATTTTTGCCATTGAAAAACGTCCAGAAATGATTGAAGCTACTGACTGAATGAAAGGAGCTGGCATCTCACTCTCTTTGAATCTTCTTTATCATGCTAAGAGGAGCAGGAAAAAGCAAAAAATTTCAGAATTGCACCTTGCAATGCGGAGAAATTACTCTTTGTGCATTTACAATATTCATTGATTTTTGCCATTGAAAAACATCATGTTATTCATATACCAGAAATGTTTGAAGCTACTGACTGAATGAAAGGAGCTGGCATCTCACTCTCTTTGAATCTTCTTTATCATGCTAAGAGGAGCAGGAAAAAGCAAAAAATTTCAGAATTGCACCTTGCAATGCGGAGAAATTACTGTTTGTGCATTTACAATATTCATTGATTTTTGCCATTGAAAAACATCATGTTATTCATATACCAGAAATGTTTGAAGCTACTGACTGAATGAAAGGAGCTGGCATCTCACTCTCTTTGAATCTTCTTTATCATGCTAAGAGGAGCAGGAAAAAGCAAAAAATTTCAGAATTGCACCTTGCAATGTGGAGAAATTACTGTTTGTGCATTTACAATATTCATTGATTTTTACCATTGAAAAACGTCCAGAAATGATTGAAGCTACTGACTGAATGAAAGTAGCTGGCATCTCACTCTCTTTGAATCTTCTTTATCATGCTAAGAGGAGCAGGAAAAAGCAAAAAATTTCAGACTTGCACCTTGCAATGCGGAGAAATTACTGTTTGTGCATTTACAATATTCATTGATTTTTGCCATTGAAAAACATCATGTTATTCATATACCAGAAATGTTTGAAGCTACTGACTGAATGAAAGGAGCTGGCATCTCACTCTCTTTGAATCTTCTTTATCATGCTAAGAGGAGCAGGAAAAAGCAAAATATTTCAGAATTGCACCTTGCAATGCGGAGAAATTACTGTTTGTGCATTTACAATATTCATTGATTTTTGCCATTGAAAAACGTCCAGAAATGATTGAAGCTACTGACTGAATGAAAGGAGCTGGCATCTCACTCTCTTTGAATCTTCTTTATCATGCTAAGAGGAGCAGGAAAAAGCAAAAAATTTCAGAATTGCACCTTGCAATGCGGAGAAATTACTGTTTGTGCATTTACAATATTCATTGATTTTTGCCATTGAAAAACGTCCAGATATGATTGAAGCTACTGACTGAATGAAAGGAGCTGGCATCTCACTCTCTTTGAATCTTCTTTATCATGCTAAGAGGAGCAGGAAAAATCAAAAAATTTCAGAATTGCACCTTGCAATGCGGAGAAATTACTGTTTGTGCATTTACAATATTCAATGATTTTTGCCATTGAAAAACATGTTATTCATATACCAGAAATGTTTGAAGCTACTGACTGAATGAAAGGAGCTGGCACCTCACTCTCTTTGAATCTTCTTTATCATGCTAAGAGGAGCGGGAAAAAGCAAAAAATTTCAGAATTGCACCTTGCAATGCGGAGAAATTACTGTTTGTGCATTTACAATATTCATTGATTTTTGCCATTGAAAAACATCCAGAAATGATTGAAGCTACTGACTGAATGAAAGGAGCTGGCATCTCACTCTCTTTGAATCTTCTTTATCATGCTAAGAGGAGCAGGAAAAAGCAAAAAATTTCAGAATTGCACCTTGCAATGCGGAGAAATTACTGTTTGTGCATTTACAATATTCATTGATTTTTGCCATTGAAAAACGTCCAGAAATGATTGAAGCTACTGACTGAATGAAAGGAGCTGGCATCTCACTCTCTTTGAATCTTCTTTATCATGCTAAGAGGAGCAGGAAAAAGCCAAAAATTTCAGAATTGCACCTTGCAATGCGGAGAAATTACAGTTTGTGCATTTACAATATTCATTGATTTTTGCCATTGAAAAACATCCAGAAATGATTGAAGCTACTGACTGAATGAAAGGAGCTGGCATCTCACTCTCTTTGAATATTCTTTATCATGCTAAGAGGAGCAGGAAAAAGCAAAAAATTTCAGAATTGCACCTTGCAATGCGGAGAAATTACTGTTTGTGCATTTACAATATTCATTGATTTTTGCCATTGAAAAACATCATGTTATTCATATACCAGAAATGTTTGAAGCTACTGACTGAATGAAAGGAGCTGGCATCTCACTCTCTTTGAATCTTCTTTATCATGCTAAGAGGAGCAGGAAAAAGCAAAAAATTTCAGAATTGCACCTTGCAATGCGGAGAAATTACTGTTTGTGCATTTACAATATTCATTGATTTTTGCCATTGAAAAACATCATGTTATTCATATACCAGAAATGTTTGAAGCTACTGACTGAATGAAAGGAGCTGGCATCTCACTCTCTTTGAATCTTCTTTATCATGCTAAGAGGAGCAGGAAAAAGCAAAAAATTTCAGAATTGCACCTTGCAATGTGGAGAAATTACTGTTTGTGCATTTACAATATTCATTGATTTTTACCATTGAAAAACGTCCAGAAATGATTGAAGCTACTGACTGAATGAAAGTAGCTGGCATCTCACTCTCTTTGAATCTTCTTTATCATGCTAAGAGGAGCAGGAAAAAGCAAAAAATTTCAGAATTGCACCTTGCAATGCAGAGAAATTACTGTTTGTGCATTTACAATATTCATTGATTTTTGCCATTGAAAAACATCATGTTATTCATATACCAGAAATGTTTGAAGCTACTGACTGAATGAAAGGAGCTGGCATCTCACTCTCTTTGAATCTTCTTTATCATGCTAAGAGGAGCAGGAAAAAGCAAAAAATTTCAGAATTGCACCTTGCAATGTGGAGAAATTACTGTTTGTGCATTTACAATATTCATTGATTTTTACCATTGAAAAACGTCCAGAAATGATTGAAGCTACTGACTGAATGAAAGGAGCTGGCATCTCACTCTCTTTGAATCTTCTTTATCATGCTAAGAGGAGCAGGAAAAAGCAAAAAATTTCAGAATTGCACCTTGCAATGCGGAGAAATTACTGTTTGTGCATTTACAATATTCATTGATTTTTGCCATTGAAAAACATCATGTTATTCATATACCAGAAATGTTTGTAGCTACTGACTGAATGAAAGGAGCTGGCATCTCACTCTCTTTGAATCTTCTTTATCATGCTAAGAGGAGCAGGAAAAAGCAAAAAATTTCAGAATTGCACCTTGCAATGCGGAGAAATTACTGTTTGTGCATTTACAATATTCATTGATTTTTGCCATTGAAAAACGTCCAGAAATGATTGAAGCTACTGACTGAATGAAAGGAGCTGGCATCTCACTCTCTTTGAATCTTCTTTATCATGCTAAGAGGAGCAGGAAAAAGCAAAAAATTTCAGAATTGCACCTTGCAATGCGGAGAAATTACTGTTTGTGCATTTACAATATTCATTGATTTTTGCCATTGAAAAACGTCCAGAAATGATTGAAGCTACTGACTGAATGAAAGGAGCTGGCATCTCACTCTCTTTGAATCTTCTTTATCATGCTAAGAGGAGCAGGAAAAAGCAAAAAATTTCAGAATTGCACCTTGCAATGCGGAGAAATTACTCTTTGTGCATTTACAATATTCATTGATTTTTGCCATTGAAAAACATCATGTTATTCATATACCAGAAATGTTTGAAGCTACTGACTGAATGAAAGGAGCTGGCATCTCACTCTCTTTGAATCTTCTTTATCATGCTAAGAGGAGCAGGAAAAAGAAAAAAATTTCAGAATTGCACCTTGCAATGCGGAGAAATTACTGTTTGTGCATTTACAATATTCATTGATTTTTGCCATTGAAAAACATCATGTTATTCATATACCAGAAATGTTTGAAGCTACTGACTGAATGAAAGGAGCTGGCATCTCACTCTCTTTGAATCTTCTTTATCATGCTAAGAGGAGCAGGAAAAAGCAAAAAATTTCAGAATTGCACCTTGCAATGTGGAGAAATTACTGTTTGTGCATTTACAATATTCATTGATTTTTACCATTGAAAAACGTCCAGAAATGATTGAAGCTACTGACTGAATGAAAGTAGCTGGCATCTCACTCTCTTTGAATCTTCTTTATCATGCTAAGAGGAGCAGGAAAAAGCAAAAAATTTCAGACTTGCACCTTGCAATGCGGAGAAATTACTGTTTGTGCATTTACAATATTCATTGATTTTTGCCATTGAAAAACATCATGTTATTCATATACCAGAAATGTTTGAAGCTACTGACTGAATGAAAGGAGCTGGCATCTCACTCTCTTTGAATCTTCTTTATCATGCTAAGAGGAGCAGGAAAAAGCAAAAAATTTCAGAATTGCACCTTGCAATGCGGAGAAATTACTGTTTGTGCATTTACAATATTCATTGATTTTTGCCATTGAAAAACGTCCAGAAATGATTGAAGCTACTGACTGAATGAAAGGAGCTGGCATCTCACTCTCTTTGAATCTTCTTTATCATGCTAAGAGGAGCAGGAAAAAGCAAAAAATTTCAGAATTGCACCTTGCAATGCGGAGAAATTACTGTTTGTGCATTTACAATATTCATTGATTTTTGCCATTGAAAAACGTCCAGATATGATTGAAGCTACTGACTGAATGAAAGGAGCTGGCATCTCACTCTCTTTGAATCTTCTTTATCATGCTAAGAGGAGCAGGAAAAATCAAAAAATTTCAGAATTGCACCTTGCAATGCGGAGAAATTACTGTTTGTGCATTTACAATATTCAATGATTTTTGCCATTGAAAAACATGTTATTCATATACCAGAAATGTTTGAAGCTACTGACTGAATGAAAGGAGCTGGCACCTCACTCTCTTTGAATCTTCTTTATCATGCTAAGAGGAGCGGGAAAAAGCAAAAAATTTCAGAATTGCACCTTGCAATGCGGAGAAATTACTGTTTGTGCATTTACAATATTCATTGATTTTTGCCATTGAAAAACATCCAGAAATGATTGAAGCTACTGACTGAATGAAAGGAGCTGGCATCTCACTCTCTTTGAATCTTCTTTATCATGCTAAGAGGAGCAGGAAAAAGCAAAAAATTTCAGAATTGCACCTTGCAATGCGGAGAAATTACTGTTTGTGCATTTACAATATTCATTGATTTTTGCCATTGAAAAACGTCCAGAAATGATTGAAGCTACTGACTGAATGAAAGGAGCTGGCATCTCACTCTCTTTGAATCTTCTTTATCATGCTAAGAGGAGCAGGAAAAAGCCAAAAATTTCAGAATTGCACCTTGCAATGCGGAGAAATTACAGTTTGTGCATTTACAATATTCATTGATTTTTGCCATTGAAAAACATCCAGAAATGATTGAAGCTACTGACTGAATGAAAGGAGCTGGCATCTCACTCTCTTTGAATATTCTTTATCATGCTAAGAGGAGCAGGAAAAAGCAAAAAATTTCAGAATTGCACCTTGCAATGCGGAGAAATTACTGTTTGTGCATTTACAATATTCATTGATTTTTGCCATTGAAAAACATCATGTTATTCATATACCAGAAATGTTTGAAGCTACTGACTGAATGAAAGGAGCTGGCATCTCACTCTCTTTGAATCTTCTTTATCATGCTAAGAGGAGCAGGAAAAAGCAAAAAATTTCAGAATTGCACCTTGCAATGCGGAGAAATTACTGTTTGTGCATTTACAATATTCATTGATTTTTGCCATTGAAAAACATCATGTTATTCATATACCAGAAATGTTTGAAGCTACTGACTGAATGAAAGGAGCTGGCATCTCACTCTCTTTGAATCTTCTTTATCATGCTAAGAGGAGCAGGAAAAAGCAAAAAATTTCAGAATTGCACCTTGCAATGTGGAGAAATTACTGTTTGTGCATTTACAATATTCATTGATTTTTACCATTGAAAAACGTCCAGAAATGATTGAAGCTACTGACTGAATGAAAGTAGCTGGCATCTCACTCTCTTTGAATCTTCTTTATCATGCTAAGAGGAGCAGGAAAAAGCAAAAAATTTCAGAATTGCCCCTTGCAATGCAGAGAAATTACTGTTTGTGCATTTACAATATTCATTGATTTTTGCCATTGAAAAACATCATGTTATTCATATACCAGAAATGTTTGAAGCTACTGACTGAATGAAAGGAGCTGGCATCTCACTCTCTTTGAATCTTCTTTATCATGCTAAGAGGAGCAGGAAAAAGCAAAAAATTTCAGAATTGCACCTTGCAATGTGGAGAAATTACTGTTTGTGCATTTACAATATTCATTGATTTTTACCATTGAAAAACGTCCAGAAATGATTGAAGCTACTGACTGAATGAAAGGAGCTGGCATCTCACTCTCTTTGAATCTTCTTTATCATGCTAAGAGGAGCAGGAAAAAGCAAAAAATTTCAGAATTGCACCTTGCAATGCGGAGAAATTACTGTTTGTGCATTTACAATATTCATTGATTTTTGCCATTGAAAAACGTCCAGATATGATTGAAGCTACTGACTGAATGAAAGGAGCTGGCATCTCACTCTCTTTGAATCTTCTTTATCATGCTAAGAGGAGCAGGAAAAATCAAAAAATTTCAGAATTGCACCTTGCAATGCGGAGAAATTACTGTTTGTGCATTTACAATATTCAATGATTTTTGCCATTGAAAAACATGTTATTCATATACCAGAAATGTTTGAAGCTACTGACTGAATGAAAGGAGCTGGCACCTCACTCTCTTTGAATCTTCTTTATCATGCTAAGAGGAGCGGGAAAAAGCAAAAAATTTCAGAATTGCACCTTGCAATGCGGAGAAATTACTGTTTGTGCATTTACAATATTCATTGATTTTTGCCATTGAAAAACATCCAGAAATGATTGAAGCTACTGACTGAATGAAAGGAGCTGGCATCTCACTCTCTTTGAATCTTCTTTATCATGCTAAGAGGAGCAGGAAAAAGCAAAAAATTTCAGAATTGCACCTTGCAATGCGGAGAAATTACTGTTTGTGCATTTACAATATTCATTGATTTTTGCCATTGAAAAACGTCCAGAAATGATTGAAGCTACTGACTGAATGAAAGGAGCTGGCATCTCACTCTCTTTGAATCTTCTTTATCATGCTAAGAGGAGCAGGAAAAAGCCAAAAATTTCAGAATTGCACCTTGCAATGCGGAGAAATTACAGTTTGTGCATTTACAATATTCATTGATTTTTGCCATTGAAAAACATCCAGAAATGATTGAAGCTACTGACTGAATGAAAGGAGCTGGCATCTCACTCTCTTTGAATATTCTTTATCATGCTAAGAGGAGCAGGAAAAAGCAAAAAATTTCAGAATTGCACCTTGCAATGCGGAGAAATTACTGTTTGTGCATTTACAATATTCATTGATTTTTGCCATTGAAAAACATCATGTTATTCATATACCAGAAATGTTTGAAGCTACTGACTGAATGAAAGGAGCTGGCATCTCACTCTCTTTGAATCTTCTTTATCATGCTAAGAGGAGCAGGAAAAAGCAAAAAATTTCAGAATTGCACCTTGCAATGCGGAGAAATTACTGTTTGTGCATTTACAATATTCATTGATTTTTGCCATTGAAAAACATCATGTTATTCATATACCAGAAATGTTTGAAGCTACTGACTGAATGAAAGGAGCTGGCATCTCACTCTCTTTGAATCTTCTTTATCATGCTAAGAGGAGCAGGAAAAAGCAAAAAATTTCAGAATTGCACCTTGCAATGTGGAGAAATTACTGTTTGTGCATTTACAATATTCATTGATTTTTACCATTGAAAAACGTCCAGAAATGATTGAAGCTACTGACTGAATGAAAGTAGCTGGCATCTCACTCTCTTTGAATCTTCTTTATCATGCTAAGAGGAGCAGGAAAAAGCAAAAAATTTCAGAATTGCACCTTGCAATGCAGAGAAATTACTGTTTGTGCATTTACAATATTCATTGATTTTTGCCATTGAAAAACATCATGTTATTCATATACCAGAAATGTTTGAAGCTACTGACTGAATGAAAGGAGCTGGCATCTCACTCTCTTTGAATCTTCTTTATCATGCTAAGAGGAGCAGGAAAAAGCAAAAAATTTCAGAATTGCACCTTGCAATGTGGAGAAATTACTGTTTGTGCATTTACAATATTCATTGATTTTTACCATTGAAAAACGTCCAGAAATGATTGAAGCTACTGACTGAATGAAAGTAGCTGGCATCTCACTCTCTTTGAATCTTCTTTATCATGCTAAGAGGAGCAGGAAAAAGCAAAAAATTTCAGACTTGCACCTTGCAATGCGGAGAAATTACTGTTTGTGCATTTACAATATTCATTGATTTTTGCCATTGAAAAACATCATGTTATTCATATACCAGAAATGTTTGAAGCTACTGACTGAATGAAAGGAGCTGGCATCTCACTCTCTTTGAATCTTCTTTATCATGCTAAGAGGAGCAGGAAAAAGCAAAAAATTTCAGAATTGCACCTTGCAATGCGGAGAAATTACTGTTTGTGCATTTACAATATTCATTGATTTTTGCCATTGAAAAACGTCCAGAAATGATTGAAGCTACTGACTGAATGAAAGGAGCTGGCATCTCACTCTCTTTGAATCTTGTTTATCATGCTAAGAGGAGCAGGAAAAAGCAAAAAATTTCAGAATTGCACCTTGCAATGCGGAGAAATTACTGTTTGTGCATTTACAATATTCATTGATTTTTGCCATTGAAAAACGTCCAGAAATGATTGAAGCTACTGACTGAATGAAAGGAGCTGGCATCTCACTCTCTTTGAATCTTCTTTATCATGCTAAGAGGAGCAGGAAAAAGCAAAAAATTTCAGAATTGCACCTTGCAATGCGGAGAAATTACTGTTTGTGCATTTACAATATTCATTGATTTTTGCCATTGAAAAACATCATGTTATTCATATACCAGAAATGATTGAAGCTACTGACTGAATGAAAGGAGCTGGCATCTCACTCTCTTTGAATCTTCTTTATCATGCTAAGAGGAGCAGGAAAAAGCAAAAAATTTCAGAATTGCACCTTGCAATGCGGAGAAATTACTGTTTGTGCATTTACAATATTCATTGATTTTTGCCATTGAAAAACGTCCAGAAATGATTGAAGCTACTGACTGAATGAAAGGAACTGGCATCTCACTCTCTTTGAATCTTCTTTATCATGCTAAGAGGAGCAGGAAAAAGCAAAAAATTTCAGAATTGCACCTTGCAATGCGGAGAAATTACTGTTTGTGCATTTACAAAATTCATTGATTTTTGCCATTGAAAAACATCATGTTATTCATATACCAGAAATGTTTGAAGCTACTGACTGAATGAAAGGAGCTGACGTCTCACTCTCTTTGAATCTTCTTTATCATGCTAAGAGGAGCAGGAAAAAGCAAAAAATTTCAGAATTGCACCTTGCAATGCGGAGAAATTACTGTTTGTGCATTTACAATATTCATTGATTTTTGCCATTGAAAAACGTCCAGAAATGATTGAAGCTACTGACTGAATGAAAGGAGCTGGCATCTCACTCTCTTTGAATCTTCTTTATCATGCTAAGAGGAGCAGGAAAAAGCAAAAAATTTCAGAATTGCACCTTGCAATGCGGAGAAATTACTGTTTGTGCATTTACAATATTCATTGATTTTTGCCATTGAAAAACGTCCAGAAATGATTGAAGCTACTGACTGAATGAAAGGAGCTGGCATCTCACTCTCTTTGAATCTTCTTTATCATGCTAAGAGGAGCAGGAAAAAGCAAAAAATTTCAGAATTGCACCTTGCAATGCGGAGAAATTACTGTTTGTGCATTTACAATATTCATTGATTTTTGCCATTGAAAAACGTCCAGAAATGATTGAAGCTACTGACTGAATGAAAGGAACTGGCATCTCACTCTCTTTGAATCTTCTTTATCATGCTAAGAGGAGCAGGAAAAAGCAAAAAATTTCAGAATTGCACCTTGCAATGCGGAGAAATTACTGTTTGTGCATTTACAAAATTCATTGATTTTTGCCATTGAAAAACATCATGTTATTCATATACCAGAAATGTTTGAAGCTACTGACTGAATGAAAGGAGCTGACATCTCACTCTCTTTGAATCTTCTTTATCATGCTAAGAGGAGCAGGAAAAAGCAAAAAATTTCAGAATTGCACCTTGCAATGCGGAGAAATTACTGTTTGTGCATTTACAATATTCATTGATTTTTGCCATTGAAAAACGTCCAGAAATGATTGAAGCTACTGACTGAATGAAAGGAGCTGGCATCTCACTCTCTTTGAATCTTCTTTATCATGCTAAGAGGAGCAGGAAAAAGCAAAAAATTTCAGAATTGCACCTTGCAATGCGGAGAAATTACTGTTTGTGCATTTACAATATTCATTGATTTTTGCCATTGAAAAACATCATGTTATTCATATACCAGAAATGATTGAAGCTACTGACTGAATGAAAGGAGCTGGCATCTCACTCTCTTTGAATCTTCTTTATCATGCTAAGAGGAGCAGGAAAAAGCAAAAAATTTCAGAATTGCACCTTGCAATGTGGAGAAATTACTGTTTGTGCATTTACAATATTCATTGATTTTTACCATTGAAAAACGTCCAGAAATGATTGAAGCTACTGACTGAATGAAAGTAGCTGGCATCTCACTCTCTTTGAATCTTCTTTATCATGCTAAGAGGAGCAGGAAAAAGCAAAAAATTTCAGACTTGCACCTTGCAATGCGGAGAAATTACTGTTTGTGCATTTACAATATTCATTGATTTTTGCCATTGAAAAACATCATGTTATTCATATACCAGAAATGTTTGAAGCTACTGACTGAATGAAAGGAGCTGGCATCTCACTCTCTTTGAATCTTCTTTATCATGCTAAGAGGAGCAGGAAAAAGCAAAAAATTTCAGAATTGCACCTTGCAATGCGGAGAAATTACTGTTTGTGCATTTACAATATTCATTGATTTTTGCCATTGAAAAACGTCCAGAAATGATTGAAGCTACTGACTGAATGAAAGGAGCTGGCATCTCACTCTCTTTGAATCTTGTTTATCATGCTAAGAGGAGCAGGAAAAAGCAAAAAATTTCAGAATTGCACCTTGCAATGCGGAGAAATTACTGTTTGTGCATTTACAATATTCATTGATTTTTGCCATTGAAAAACGTCCAGAAATGATTGAAGCTACTGACTGAATGAAAGGAGCTGGCATCTCACTCTCTTTGAATCTTCTTTATCATGCTAAGAGGAGCAGGAAAAAGCAAAAAAATTCAGAATTGCACCTTGCAATGCGGAGAAATTACTGTTTGTGCATTTACAATATTCATTGATTTTTGCCATTGAAAAACATCATGTTATTCATATACCAGAAATGATTGAAGCTACTGACTGAATGAAAGGAGCTGGCATCTCACTCTCTTTGAATCTTCTTTATCATGCTAAGAGGAGCAGGAAAAAGCAAAAAATTTCAGAATTGCACCTTGCAATGCGGAGAAATTACTGTTTGTGCATTTACAATATTCATTGATTTTTGCCATTGAAAAACGTCCAGAAATGATTGAAGCTACTGACTGAATGAAAGGAACTGGCATCTCACTCTCTTTGAATCTTCTTTATCATGCTAAGAGGAGCAGGAAAAAGCAAAAAATTTCAGAATTGCACCTTGCAATGCGGAGAAATTACTGTTTGTGCATTTACAAAATTCATTGATTTTTGCCATTGAAAAACATCATGTTATTCATATACCAGAAATGTTTGAAGCTACTGACTGAATGAAAGGAGCTGACATCTCACTCTCTTTGAATCTTCTTTATCATGCTAAGAGGAGCAGGAAAAAGCAAAAAATTTCAGAATTGCACCTTGCAATGCGGAGAAATTACTGTTTGTGCATTTACAATATTCATTGATTTTTGCCATTGAAAAACGTCCAGAAATGATTGAAGCTACTGACTGAATGAAAGGAGCTGGCATCTCACTCTCTTTGAATCTTCTTTATCATGCTAAGAGGAGCAGGAAAAAGCAAAAAATTTCAGAATTGCACCTTGCAATGCGGAGAAATTACTGTTTGTGCATTTACAATATTCATTGATTTTTGCCATTGAAAAACGTCCAGAAATGATTGAAGCTACTGACTGAATGAAAGGAGCTGGCATCTCACTCTCTTTGAATCTTCTTTATCATGCTAAGAGGAGCAGGAAAAAGCAAAAAATTTCAGAATTGCACCTTGCAATGCGGAGAAATTACTGTTTGTGCATTTACAATATTCATTGATTTTTGCCATTGAAAAACATCATGTTATTCATATACCAGAAATGATTGAAGCTACTGACTGAATGAAAGGAGCTGGCATCTCACTCTCTTTGAATCTTCTTTATCATGCTAAGCGGAGCAGGAAAAAGCAAAAAATTTCAGAATTGCACCTTGCAATGCGGAGAAATTACTGTTTGTGCATTTACAATATTCATTGATTTTTACCATTGAAAAACGTCCAGAAATGATTGAAGCTACTGACTGAATGAAAGTAGCTGGCATCTCACTCTCTTTGAATCTTCTTTATCATGCTAAGAGGAGCAGGAAAAAGCAAAAAATTTCAGAATTGCACCTTGCAATGCAGAGAAATTACTGTTTGTGCATTTACAATATTCATTGATTTTTGCCATTGAAAAACATCATGTTATTCATATACCAGAAATGTTTGAAGCTACTGACTGAATGAAAGGAGCTGGCATCTCACTCTCTTTGAATCTTCTTTATCATGCTAAGAGGAGCAGGAAAAAGCAAAAAATTTCAGAATTGCACCTTGCAATGTGGAGAAATTACTGTTTGTGCATTTACAATATTCATTGATTTTTACCATTGAAAAACGTCCAGAAATGATTGAAGCTACTGACTGAATGAAAGTAGCTGGCATCTCACTCTCTTTGAATCTTCTTTATCATGCTAAGAGGAGCAGGAAAAAGCAAAAAATTTCAGACTTGCACCTTGCAATGCGGAGAAATTACTGTTTGTGCATTTACAATATTCATTGATTTTTGCCATTGAAAAACATCATGTTATTCATATACCAGAAATGTTTGAAGCTACTGACTGAATGAAAGGAGCTGGCATCTCACTCTCTTTGAATCTTCTTTATCATGCTAAGAGGAGCAGGAAAAAGCAAAAAATTTCAGAATTGCACCTTGCAATGCGGAGAAATTACTGTTTGTGCATTTACAATATTCATTGATTTTTGCCATTGAAAAACGTCCAGAAATGATTGAAGCTACTGACTGAATGAAAGGAGCTGGCATCTCACTCTCTTTGAATCTTGTTTATCATGCTAAGAGGAGCAGGAAAAAGCAAAAAATTTCAGAATTGCACCTTGCAATGCGGAGAAATTACTGTTTGTGCATTTACAATATTCATTGATTTTTGCCATTGAAAAACGTCCAGAAATGATTGAAGCTACTGACTGAATGAAAGGAGCTGGCATCTCACTCTCTTTGAATCTTCTTTATCATGCTAAGAGGAGCAGGAAAAAGCAAAAAATTTCAGAATTGCACCTTGCAATGCGGAGAAATTACTGTTTGTGCATTTACAATATTCATTGATTTTTGCCATTGAAAAACATCATGTTATTCATATACCAGAAATGATTGAAGCTACTGACTGAATGAAAGGAGCTGGCATCTCACTCTCTTTGAATCTTCTTTATCATGCTAAGAGGAGCAGGAAAAAGCAAAAAATTTCAGAATTGCACCTTGCAATGCGGAGAAATTACTGTTTGTGCATTTACAATATTCATTGATTTTTGCCATTGAAAAACGTCCAGAAATGATTGAAGCTACTGACTGAATGAAAGGAACTGGCATCTCACTCTCTTTGAATCTTCTTTATCATGCTAAGAGGAGCAGGAAAAAGCAAAAAATTTCAGAATTGCACCTTGCAATGCGGAGAAATTACTGTTTGTGCATTTACAAAATTCATTGATTTTTGCCATTGAAAAACATCATGTTATTCATATACCAGAAATGTTTGAAGCTACTGACTGAATGAAAGGAGCTGACATCTCACTCTCTTTGAATCTTCTTTATCATGCTAAGAGGAGCAGGAAAAAGCAAAAAATTTCAGAATTGCACCTTGCAATGCGGAGAAATTACTGTTTGTGCATTTACAATATTCATTGATTTTTGCCATTGAAAAACGTCCAGAAATGATTGAAGCTACTGACTGAATGAAAGGAGCTGGCATCTCACTCTCTTTGAATCTTCTTTATCATGCTAAGAGGAGCAGGAAAAAGCAAAAAATTTCAGAATTGCACCTTGCAATGCGGAGAAATTACTGTTTGTGCATTTACAATATTCATTGATTTTTGCCATTGAAAAACGTCCAGAAATGATTGAAGCTACTGACTGAATGAAAGGAGCTGGCATCTCACTCTCTTTGAATCTTCTTTATCATGCTAAGAGGAGCAGGAAAAAGCAAAAAATTTCAGAATTGCACCTTGCAATGCGGAGAAATTACTGTTTGTGCATTTACAATATTCATTGATTTTTGCCATTGAAAAACATCATGTTATTCATATACCAGAAATGATTGAAGCTACTGACTGAATGAAAGGAGCTGGCATCTCACTCTCTTTGAATCTTCTTTATCATGCTAAGCGGAGCAGGAAAAAGCAAAAAATTTCAGAATTGCACCTTGCAATGCGGAGAAATTACTGTTTGTGCATTTACAATATTCATTGATTTTTGCCATTGAAAAACGTCCAGAAATGATTGAAGCTACTGACTGAATGAAAGGAACTGGCATCTCACTCTCTTTGAATCTTCTTTATCATGCTAAGAGGAGCAGGAAAAAGCAAAAAATTTCAGAATTGCACCTTGCAATGCGGAGAAATTACTGTTTGTGCATTTACAATATTCATTGATTTTTGCCATTGAAAAACATCATGTTATTCATATACCAGAAATGATTGAAGCTACTGACTGAATGAAAGGAGCTGGCATCTCACTCTCTTTGAATCTTCTTTATCATGCTAAGAGGAGCAGGAAAAAGCAAAAAATTTCAGAATTGCACCTTGCAATGCGGAGAAATTACTGTTTGTGCATTTACAATATTCATTGATTTTTGCCATTGAAAAACGTCCAGAAATGATTGAAGCTACTGACTGAATGAAAGGAACTGGCATCTCACTCTCTTTGAATCTTCTTTATCATGCTAAGAGGAGCAGGAAAAAGCAAAAAATTTCAGAATTGCACCTTGCAATGCGGAGAAATTACTGTTTGTGCATTTACAAAATTCATTGATTTTTGCCATTGAAAAACATCATGTTATTCATATACCAGAAATGTTTGAAGCTACTGACTGAATGAAAGGAGCTGACATCTCACTCTCTTTGAATCTTCTTTATCATGCTAAGAGGAGCAGGAAAAAGCAAAAAATTTCAGAATTGCACCTTGCAATGCGGAGAAATTACTGTTTGTGCATTTACAATATTCATTGATTTTTGCCATTGAAAAACGTCCAGAAATGATTGAAGCTACTGACTGAATGAAAGGAGCTGGCATCTCACTCTCTTTGAATCTTCTTTATCATGCTAAGAGGAGCAGGAAAAAGCAAAAAATTTCAGAATTGCACCTTGCAATGCGGAGAAATTACTGTTTGTGCATTTACAATATTCATTGATTTTTGCCATTGAAAAACGTCCAGAAATGATTGAAGCTACTGACTGAATGAAAGGAGCTGGCATCTCACTCTCTTTGAATCTTCTTTATCATGCTAAGAGGAGCAGGAAAAAGCAAAAAATTTCAGAATTGCACCTTGCAATGCGGAGAAATTACTGTTTGTGCATTTACAATATTCATTGATTTTTGCCATTGAAAAACATCATGTTATTCATATACCAGAAATGATTGAAGCTACTGACTGAATGAAAGGAGCTGGCATCTCACTCTCTTTGAATCTTCTTTATCATGCTAAGCGGAGCAGGAAAAAGCAAAAAATTTCAGAATTGCACCTTGCAATGCGGAGAAATTACTGTTTGTGCATTTACAATATTCATTGATTTTTACCATTGAAAAACGTCCAGAAATGATTGAAGCTACTGACTGAATGAAAGTAGCTGGCATCTCACTCTCTTTGAATCTTCTTTATCATGCTAAGAGGAGCAGGAAAAAGCAAAAAATTTCAGAATTGCACCTTGCAATGCAGAGAAATTACTGTTTGTGCATTTACAATATTCATTGATTTTTGCCATTGAAAAACATCATGTTATTCATATACCAGAAATGTTTGAAGCTACTGACTGAATGAAAGGAGCTGGCATCTCACTCTCTTTGAATCTTCTTTATCATGCTAAGAGGAGCAGGAAAAAGCAAAAAATTTCAGAATTGCACCTTGCAATGTGGAGAAATTACTGTTTGTGCATTTACAATATTCATTGATTTTTACCATTGAAAAACGTCCAGAAATGATTGAAGCTACTGACTGAATGAAAGTAGCTGGCATCTCACTCTCTTTGAATCTTCTTTATCATGCTAAGAGGAGCAGGAAAAAGCAAAAAATTTCAGACTTGCACCTTGCAATGCGGAGAAATTACTGTTTGTGCATTTACAATATTCATTGATTTTTGCCATTGAAAAACATCATGTTATTCATATACCAGAAATGTTTGAAGCTACTGACTGAATGAAAGGAGCTGGCATCTCACTCTCTTTGAATCTTCTTTATCATGCTAAGAGGAGCAGGAAAAAGCAAAAAATTTCAGAATTGCACCTTGCAATGCGGAGAAATTACTGTTTGTGCATTTACAATATTCATTGATTTTTGCCATTGAAAAACGTCCAGAAATGATTGAAGCTACTGACTGAATGAAAGGAGCTGGCATCTCACTCTCTTTGAATCTTGTTTATCATGCTAAGAGGAGCAGGAAAAAGCAAAAAATTTCAGAATTGCACCTTGCAATGCGGAGAAATTACTGTTTGTGCATTTACAATATTCATTGATTTTTGCCATTGAAAAACGTCCAGAAATGATTGAAGCTACTGACTGAATGAAAGGAGCTGGCATCTCACTCTCTTTGAATCTTCTTTATCATGCTAAGAGGAGCAGGAAAAAGCAAAAAATTTCAGAATTGCACCTTGCAATGCGGAGAAATTACTGTTTGTGCATTTACAATATTCATTGATTTTTGCCATTGAAAAACATCATGTTATTCATATACCAGAAATGATTGAAGCTACTGACTGAATGAAAGGAGCTGGCATCTCACTCTCTTTGAATCTTCTTTATCATGCTAAGAGGAGCAGGAAAAAGCAAAAAATTTCAGAATTGCACCTTGCAATGCGGAGAAATTACTGTTTGTGCATTTACAATATTCATTGATTTTTGCCATTGAAAAACGTCCAGAAATGATTGAAGCTACTGACTGAATGAAAGGAACTGGCATCTCACTCTCTTTGAATCTTCTTTATCATGCTAAGAGGAGCAGGAAAAAGCAAAAAATTTCAGAATTGCACCTTGCAATGCGGAGAAATTACTGTTTGTGCATTTACAAAATTCATTGATTTTTGCCATTGAAAAACATCATGTTATTCATATACCAGAAATGTTTGAAGCTACTGACTGAATGAAAGGAGCTGACATCTCACTCTCTTTGAATCTTCTTTATCATGCTAAGAGGAGCAGGAAAAAGCAAAAAATTTCAGAATTGCACCTTGCAATGCGGAGAAATTACTGTTTGTGCATTTACAATATTCATTGATTTTTGCCATTGAAAAACGTCCAGAAATGATTGAAGCTACTGACTGAATGAAAGGAGCTGGCATCTCACTCTCTTTGAATCTTCTTTATCATGCTAAGAGGAGCAGGAAAAAGCAAAAAATTTCAGAATTGCACCTTGCAATGCGGAGAAATTACTGTTTGTGCATTTACAATATTCATTGATTTTTGCCATTGAAAAACGTCCAGAAATGATTGAAGCTACTGACTGAATGAAAGGAGCTGGCATCTCACTCTCTTTGAATCTTCTTTATCATGCTAAGAGGAGCAGGAAAAAGCAAAAAATTTCAGAATTGCACCTTGCAATGCGGAGAAATTACTGTTTGTGCATTTACAATATTCATTGATTTTTGCCATTGAAAAACATCATGTTATTCATATACCAGAAATGATTGAAGCTACTGACTGAATGAAAGGAGCTGGCATCTCACTCTCTTTGAATCTTCTTTATCATGCTAAGCGGAGCAGGAAAAAGCAAAAAATTTCAGAATTGCACCTTGCAATGCGGAGAAATTACTGTTTGTGCATTTACAATATTCATTGATTTTTGCCATTGAAAAACGTCCAGAAATGATTGAAGCTACTGACTGAATGAAAGGAACTGGCATCTCACTCTCTTTGAATCTTCTTTATCATGCTAAGAGGAGCAGGAAAAAGCAAAAAATTTCAGAATTGCACCTTGCAATGCGGAGAAATTACTGTTTGTGCATTTACAAAATTCATTGATTTTTGCCATTGAAAAACATCATGTTATTCATATACCAGAAATGTTTGAAGCTACTGACTGAATGAAAGGAGCTGACATCTCACTCTCTTTGAATCTTCTTTATCATGCTAAGAGGAGCAGGAAAAAGCAAAAAATTTCAGAATTGCACCTTGCAATGCGGAGAAATTACTGTTTGTGCATTTACAATATTCATTGATTTTTGCCATTGAAAAACGTCCAGAAATGATTGAAGCTACTGACTGAATGAAAGGAGCTGGCATCTCACTCTCTTTGAATCTTCTTTATCATGCTAAGAGGAGCAGGAAAAAGCAAAAAATTTCAGAATTGCACCTTGCAATGCGGAGAAATTACTGTTTGTGCATTTACAATATTCATTGATTTTTGCCATTGAAAAACATCATGTTATTCATATACCAGAAATGATTGAAGCTACTGACTGAATGAAAGGAGCTGGCATCTCACTCTCTTTGAATCTTCTTTATCATGCTAAGAGGAGCAGGAAAAAGCAAAAAATTTCAGAATTGCACCTTGCAATGCGGAGAAATTACTGTTTGTGCATTTACAATATTCATTGATTTTTGCCATTGAAAAACATCATGTTATTCATATACCAGAAATGATTGAAGCTACTGACTGAATGAAAGGAGCTGGCATCTCACTCTCTTTGAATCTTCTTTATCATGCTAAGCGGAGCAGGAAAAAGCAAAAAATTTCAGAATTGCACCTTGCAATGCGGAGAAATTACTGTTTGTGCATTTACAATATTCATTGATTTTTGCCATTGAAAAACGTCCAGAAATGATTGAAGCTACTGACTGAATGAAAGGAGCTGGCATCTCACTCTCTTTGAATCTTCTTTATCATGCTAAGAGGAGCAGGAAAAAGCAAAAAATTTCAGAATTGCACCTTGCAATGCGGAGAAATTACTGTTTGTGCATTTACAATATTCATTGATTTTTGCCATTGAAAAACATCATGTTATTCATATACCAGAAATGATTGAAGCTACTGACTGAATGAAAGGAGCTGGCATCTCACTCTCTTTGAATCTTCTTTATCATGCTAAGCGGAGCAGGAAAAAGCAAAAAATTTCAGAATTGCACCTTGCAATGCGGAGAAATTACTGTTTGTGCATTTACAATATTCATTGATTTTTGCCATTGAAAAACGTCCAGAAATGATTGAAGCTACTGACTGAATGAAAGGAACTGGCATCTCACTCTCTTTGAATCTTCTTTATCATGCTAAGAGGAGCAGGAAAAAGCAAAAAATTTCAGAATTGCACCTTGCAATGCGGAGAAATTACTGTTTGTGCATTTACAAAATTCATTGATTTTTGCCATTGAAAAACATCATGTTATTCATATACCAGAAATGTTTGAAGCTACTGACTGAATGAAAGGAGCTGACATCTCACTCTCTTTGAATCTTCTTTATCATGCTAAGAGGAGCAGGAAAAAGCAAAAAATTTCAGAATTGCACCTTGCAATGCGGAGAAATTACTGTTTGTGCATTTACAATATTCATTGATTTTTGCCATTGAAAAACGTCCAGAAATGATTGAAGCTACTGACTGAATGAAAGGAGCTGGCATCTCACTCTCTTTGAATCTTCTTTATCATGCTAAGAGGAGCAGGAAAAAGCAAAAAATTTCAGAATTGCACCTTGCAATGCGGAGAAATTACTGTTTGTGCATTTACAATATTCATTGATTTTTGCCATTGAAAAACATCATGTTATTCATATACCAGAAATGATTGAAGCTACTGACTGAATGAAAGGAGCTGGCATCTCACTCTCTTTGAATCTTCTTTATCATGCTAAGAGGAGCAGGAAAAAGCAAAAAATTTCAGAATTGCACCTTGCAATGCGGAGAAATTACTGTTTGTGCATTTACAATATTCATTGATTTTTGCCATTGAAAAACATCATGTTATTCATATACCAGAAATGATTGAAGCTACTGACTGAATGAAAGGAGCTGGCATCTCACTCTCTTTGAATCTTCTTTATCATGCTAAGCGGAGCAGGAAAAAGCAAAAAATTTCAGAATTGCACCTTGCAATGCGGAGAAATTACTGTTTGTGCATTTACAATATTCATTGATTTTTACCATTGAAAAACGTCCAGAAATGATTGAAGCTACTGACTGAATGAAAGTAGCTGGCATCTCACTCTCTTTGAATCTTCTTTATCATGCTAAGAGGAGCAGGAAAAAGCAAAAAATTTCAGAATTGCACCTTGCAATGCAGAGAAATTACTGTTTGTGCATTTACAATATTCATTGATTTTTGCCATTGAAAAACATCATGTTATTCATATACCAGAAATGTTTGAAGCTACTGACTGAATGAAAGGAGCTGGCATCTCACTCTCTTTGAATCTTCTTTATCATGCTAAGAGGAGCAGGAAAAAGCAAAAAATTTCAGAATTGCACCTTGCAATGTGGAGAAATTACTGTTTGTGCATTTACAATATTCATTGATTTTTACCATTGAAAAACGTCCAGAAATGATTGAAGCTACTGACTGAATGAAAGTAGCTGGCATCTCACTCTCTTTGAATCTTCTTTATCATGCTAAGAGGAGCAGGAAAAAGCAAAAAATTTCAGACTTGCACCTTGCAATGCGGAGAAATTACTGTTTGTGCATTTACAATATTCATTGATTTTTGCCATTGAAAAACATCATGTTATTCATATACCAGAAATGTTTGAAGCTACTGACTGAATGAAAGGAGCTGGCATCTCACTCTCTTTGAATCTTCTTTATCATGCTAAGAGGAGCAGGAAAAAGCAAAAAATTTCAGAATTGCACCTTGCAATGCGGAGAAATTACTGTTTGTGCATTTACAATATTCATTGATTTTTGCCATTGAAAAACGTCCAGAAATGATTGAAGCTACTGACTGAATGAAAGGAGCTGGCATCTCACTCTCTTTGAATCTTGTTTATCATGCTAAGAGGAGCAGGAAAAAGCAAAAAATTTCAGAATTGCACCTTGCAATGCGGAGAAATTACTGTTTGTGCATTTACAATATTCATTGATTTTTGCCATTGAAAAACGTCCAGAAATGATTGAAGCTACTGACTGAATGAAAGGAGCTGGCATCTCACTCTCTTTGAATCTTCTTTATCATGCTAAGAGGAGCAGGAAAAAGCAAAAAATTTCAGAATTGCACCTTGCAATGCGGAGAAATTACTGTTTGTGCATTTACAATATTCATTGATTTTTGCCATTGAAAAACATCATGTTATTCATATACCAGAAATGATTGAAGCTACTGACTGAATGAAAGGAGCTGGCATCTCACTCTCTTTGAATCTTCTTTATCATGCTAAGAGGAGCAGGAAAAAGCAAAAAATTTCAGAATTGCACCTTGCAATGCGGAGAAATTACTGTTTGTGCATTTACAATATTCATTGATTTTTGCCATTGAAAAACGTCCAGAAATGATTGAAGCTACTGACTGAATGAAAGGAACTGGCATCTCACTCTCTTTGAATCTTCTTTATCATGCTAAGAGGAGCAGGAAAAAGCAAAAAATTTCAGAATTGCACCTTGCAATGCGGAGAAATTACTGTTTGTGCATTTACAAAATTCATTGATTTTTGCCATTGAAAAACATCATGTTATTCATATACCAGAAATGTTTGAAGCTACTGACTGAATGAAAGGAGCTGACATCTCACTCTCTTTGAATCTTCTTTATCATGCTAAGAGGAGCAGGAAAAAGCAAAAAATTTCAGAATTGCACCTTGCAATGCGGAGAAATTACTGTTTGTGCATTTACAATATTCATTGATTTTTGCCATTGAAAAACGTCCAGAAATGATTGAAGCTACTGACTGAATGAAAGGAGCTGGCATCTCACTCTCTTTGAATCTTCTTTATCATGCTAAGAGGAGCAGGAAAAAGCAAAAAATTTCAGAATTGCACCTTGCAATGCGGAGAAATTACTGTTTGTGCATTTACAATATTCATTGATTTTTGCCATTGAAAAACGTCCAGAAATGATTGAAGCTACTGACTGAATGAAAGGAGCTGGCATCTCACTCTCTTTGAATCTTCTTTATCATGCTAAGAGGAGCAGGAAAAAGCAAAAAATTTCAGAATTGCACCTTGCAATGCGGAGAAATTACTGTTTGTGCATTTACAATATTCATTGATTTTTGCCATTGAAAAACATCATGTTATTCATATACCAGAAATGATTGAAGCTACTGACTGAATGAAAGGAGCTGGCATCTCACTCTCTTTGAATCTTCTTTATCATGCTAAGCGGAGCAGGAAAAAGCAAAAAATTTCAGAATTGCACCTTGCAATGCGGAGAAATTACTGTTTGTGCATTTACAATATTCATTGATTTTTGCCATTGAAAAACGTCCAGAAATGATTGAAGCTACTGACTGAATGAAAGGAACTGGCATCTCACTCTCTTTGAATCTTCTTTATCATGCTAAGAGGAGCAGGAAAAAGCAAAAAATTTCAGAATTGCACCTTGCAATGCGGAGAAATTACTGTTTGTGCATTTACAAAATTCATTGATTTTTGCCATTGAAAAACATCATGTTATTCATATACCAGAAATGTTTGAAGCTACTGACTGAATGAAAGGAGCTGACATCTCACTCTCTTTGAATCTTCTTTATCATGCTAAGAGGAGCAGGAAAAAGCAAAAAATTTCAGAATTGCACCTTGCAATGCGGAGAAATTACTGTTTGTGCATTTACAATATTCATTGATTTTTGCCATTGAAAAACGTCCAGAAATGATTGAAGCTACTGACTGAATGAAAGGAGCTGGCATCTCACTCTCTTTGAATCTTCTTTATCATGCTTAGAGGAGCAGGAAAAAGCAAAAAATTTCAGAATTGCACCTTGCAATGCGGAGAAATTACTGTTTGTGCATTTACAATATTCATTGATTTTTGCCATTGAAAAACATCATGTTATTCATATACCAGAAATGATTGAAGCTACTGACTGAATGAAAGGAGCTGGCATCTCACTCTCTTTGAATCTTCTTTATCATGCTAAGAGGAGCAGGAAAAAGCAAAAAATTTCAGAATTGCACCTTGCAATGTGGAGAAATTACTGTTTGTGCATTTACAATATTCATTGATTTTTACCATTGAAAAACGTCCAGAAATGATTGAAGCTACTGACTGAATGAAAGTAGCTGGCATCTCACTCTCTTTGAATCTTCTTTATCATGCTAAGAGGAGCAGGAGAAAGCAAAAAATTTCAGACTTGCACCTTGCAATGCGGAGAAATTACTGTTTGTGCATTTACAATATTCATTGATTTTTGCCATTGAAAAACATCATGTTATTCATATACCAGAAATGTTTGAAGCTACTGACTGAATGAAAGGAGCTGGCATCTCACTCTCTTTGAATCTTCTTTATCATGCTAAGAGGAGCAGGAAAAAGCAAAAAATTTCAGAATTGCACCTTGCAATGCGGAGAAATTACTGTTTGTGCATTTACAATATTCATTGATTTTTGCCATTGAAAAACGTCCAGAAATGATTGAAGCTACTGACTGAATGAAAGGAGCTGGCATCTCACTCTCTTTGAATCTTGTTTATCATGCTAAGAGGAGCAGGAAAAAGCAAAAAATTTCAGAATTGCACCTTGCAATGCGGAGAAATTACTGTTTGTGCATTTACAATATTCATTGATTTTTGCCATTGAAAAACGTCCAGAAATGATTGAAGCTACTGACTGAATGAAAGGAGCTGGCATCTCACTCTCTTTGAATCTTCTTTATCATGCTAAGAGGAGCAGGAAAAAGCAAAAAAATTCAGAATTGCACCTTGCAATGCGGAGAAATTACTGTTTGTGCATTTACAATATTCATTGATTTTTGCCATTGAAAAACATCATGTTATTCATATACCAGAAATGATTGAAGCTACTGACTGAATGAAAGGAGCTGGCATCTCACTCTCTTTGAATCTTCTTTATCATGCTAAGAGGAGCAGGAAAAAGCAAAAAATTTCAGAATTGCACCTTGCAATGCGGAGAAATTACTGTTTGTGCATTTACAATATTCATTGATTTTTGCCATTGAAAAACGTCCAGAAATGATTGAAGCTACTGACTGAATGAAAGGAACTGGCATCTCACTCTCTTTGAATCTTCTTTATCATGCTAAGAGGAGCAGGAAAAAGCAAAAAATTTCAGAATTGCACCTTGCAATGCGGAGAAATTACTGTTTGTGCATTTACAAAATTCATTGATTTTTGCCATTGAAAAACATCATGTTATTCATATACCAGAAATGTTTGAAGCTACTGACTGAATGAAAGGAGCTGACATCTCACTCTCTTTGAATCTTCTTTATCATGCTAAGAGGAGCAGGAAAAAGCAAAAAATTTCAGAATTGCACCTTGCAATGCGGAGAAATTACTGTTTGTGCATTTACAATATTCATTGATTTTTGCCATTGAAAAACGTCCAGAAATGATTGAAGCTACTGACTGAATGAAAGGAGCTGGCATCTCACTCTCTTTGAATCTTCTTTATCATGCTAAGAGGAGCAGGAAAAAGCAAAAAATTTCAGAATTGCACCTTGCAATGCGGAGAAATTACTGTTTGTGCATTTACAATATTCATTGATTTTTGCCATTGAAAAACGTCCAGAAATGATTGAAGCTACTGACTGAATGAAAGGAGCTGGCATCTCACTCTCTTTGAATCTTCTTTATCATGCTAAGAGGAGCAGGAAAAAGCAAAAAATTTCAGAATTGCACCTTGCAATGCGGAGAAATTACTGTTTGTGCATTTACAATATTCATTGATTTTTGCCATTGAAAAACATCATGTTATTCATATACCAGAAATGATTGAAGCTACTGACTGAATGAAAGGAGCTGGCATCTCACTCTCTTTGAATCTTCTTTATCATGCTAAGCGGAGCAGGAAAAAGCAAAAAATTTCAGAATTGCACCTTGCAATGCGGAGAAATTACTGTTTGTGCATTTACAATATTCATTGATTTTTGCCATTGAAAAACGTCCAGAAATGATTGAAGCTACTGACTGAATGAAAGGAACTGGCATCTCACTCTCTTTGAAACTTCTTTATCATGCTAAGAGGAGCAGGAAAAAGCAAAAAATTTCAGAATTGCACCTTGCAATGCGGAGAAATTACTGTTTGTGCATTTACAAAATTCATTGATTTTTGCCATTGAAAAACATCATGTTATTCATATACCAGAAATGTTTGAAGCTACTGACTGAATGAAAGGAGCTGACATCTCACTCTCTTTGAATCTTCTTTATCATGCTAAGAGGAGCAGGAAAAAGCAAAAAATTTCAGAATTGCACCTTGCAATGCGGAGAAATTACTGTTTGTGCATTTACAATATTCATTGATTTTTGCCATTGAAAAACGTCCAGAAATGATTGAAGCTACTGACTGAATGAAAGGAGCTGGCATCTCACTCTCTTTGAATCTTCTTTATCATGCTAAGAGGAGCAGGAAAAAGCAAAAAATTTCAGAATTGCACCTTGCAATGCGGAGAAATTACTGTTTGTGCATTTACAATATTCATTGATTTTTGCCATTGAAAAACATCATGTTATTCATATACCAGAAATGATTGAAGCTACTGACTGAATGAAAGGAGCTGGCATCTCACTCTCTTTGAATCTTCTTTATCATGCTAAGAGGAGCAGGAAAAAGCAAAAAATTTCAGAATTGCACCTTGCAATGTGGAGAAATTACTGTTTGTGCATTTACAATATTCATTGATTTTTACCATTGAAAAACGTCCAGAAATGATTGAAGCTACTGACTGAATGAAAGTAGCTGGCATCTCACTCTCTTTGAATCTTCTTTATCATGCTAAGAGGAGCAGGAAAAAGCAAAAAATTTCAGACTTGCACCTTGCAATGCGGAGAAATTACTGTTTGTGCATTTACAATATTCATTGATTTTTGCCATTGAAAAACATCATGTTATTCATATACCAGAAATGTTTGAAGCTACTGACTGAATGAAAGGAGCTGGCATCTCACTCTCTTTGAATCTTCTTTATCATGCTAAGAGGAGCAGGAAAAAGCAAAAAATTTCAGAATTGCACCTTGCAATGCGGAGAAATTACTGTTTGTGCATTTACAATATTCATTGATTTTTGCCATTGAAAAACGTCCAGAAATGATTGAAGCTACTGACTGAATGAAAGGAGCTGGCATCTCACTCTCTTTGAATCTTGTTTATCATGCTAAGAGGAGCAGGAAAAAGCAAAAAATTTCAGAATTGCACCTTGCAATGCGGAGAAATTACTGTTTGTGCATTTACAATATTCATTGATTTTTGCCATTGAAAAACGTCCAGAAATGATTGAAGCTACTGACTGAATGAAAGGAGCTGGCATCTCACTCTCTTTGAATCTTCTTTATCATGCTAAGAGGAGCAGGAAAAAGCAAAAAAATTCAGAATTGCACCTTGCAATGCGGAGAAATTACTGTTTGTGCATTTACAATATTCATTGATTTTTGCCATTGAAAAACATCATGTTATTCATATACCAGAAATGATTGAAGCTACTGACTGAATGAAAGGAGCTGGCATCTCACTCTCTTTGAATCTTCTTTATCATGCTAAGAGGAGCAGGAAAAAGCAAAAAATTTCAGAATTGCACCTTGCAATGCGGAGAAATTACTGTTTGTGCATTTACAATATTCATTGATTTTTGCCATTGAAAAACGTCCAGAAATGATTGAAGCTACTGACTGAATGAAAGGAACTGGCATCTCACTCTCTTTGAATCTTCTTTATCATGCTAAGAGGAGCAGGAAAAAGCAAAAAATTTCAGAATTGCACCTTGCAATGCGGAGAAATTACTGTTTGTGCATTTACAAAATTCATTGATTTTTGCCATTGAAAAACATCATGTTATTCATATACCAGAAATGTTTGAAGCTACTGACTGAATGAAAGGAGCTGACATCTCACTCTCTTTGAATCTTCTTTATCATGCTAAGAGGAGCAGGAAAAAGCAAAAAATTTCAGAATTGCACCTTGCAATGCGGAGAAATTACTGTTTGTGCATTTACAATATTCATTGATTTTTGCCATTGAAAAACGTCCAGAAATGATTGAAGCTACTGACTGAATGAAAGGAGCTGGCATCTCACTCTCTTTGAATCTTCTTTATCATGCTAAGAGGAGCAGGAAAAAGCAAAAAATTTCAGAATTGCACCTTGCAATGCGGAGAAATTACTGTTTGTGCATTTACAATATTCATTGATTTTTGCCATTGAAAAACATCATGTTATTCATATACCAGAAATGTTTGAAGCTACTGACTGAATGAAAGGAGCTGGCATCTCACTCTCTTTGAATCTTCTTTATCATGCTAAGAGGAGCAGGAAAAAGCAAAAAATTTCAGAATTGCACCTTGCAATGCGGAGAAATTACTGTTTGTGCATTTACAATATTCATTGATTTTTGCCATTGAAAAACGTCCAGAAATGATTGAAGCTACTGACTGAATGAAAGGAGCTGGCATCTCACTCTCTTTGAATCTTCTTTATCATGCTAAGAGGAGCAGGAAAAAGCAAAAAATTTCAGAATTGCACCTTGCAATGCGGAGAAATTACTGTTTGTGCATTTACAATATTCATTGATTTTTGCCATTGAAAAACATCATGTTATTCATATACCAGAAATGTTTGAAGCTACTGACTGAATGAAAGGAGCTGGCATCTCACTCTCTTTGAATCTTCTTTATCATGCTAAGAGGAGCAGGAAAAAGCAAAAAATTTCAGAATTGCACCTTGCAATGCGGAGAAATTACTGTTTGTGCATTTACAATATTCATTGATTTTTGCCATTGAAAAACGTCCAGAAATGATTGAAGCTACTGACTGAATGAAAGGAGCTGGCATCTCACTCTCTTTGAATCTTCTTTATCATGCTAAGAGGAGCAGGAAAAAGCAAAAAATTTCAGAATTGCACCTTGCAATGCGGAGAAATTACTGTTTGTGCATTTACAATATTCATTGATTTTTGCCATTGAAAAACGTCCAGAAATGATTGAAGCTACTGACTGAATGAAAGGAACTGGCATCTCACTCTCTTTGAATCTTCTTTATCATGCTAAGAGGAGCAGGAAAAAGCAAAAAATTTCAGAATTGCACCTTGCAATGCGGAGAAATTACTGTTTGTGCATTTACAAAATTCATTGATTTTTGCCATTGAAAAACATCATGTTATTCATATACCAGAAATGTTTGAAGCTACTGACTGAATGAAAGGAGCTGACATCTCACTCTCTTTGAATCTTCTTTATCATGCTAAGAGGAGCAGGAAAAAGCAAAAAATTTCAGAATTGCACCTTGCAATGCGGAGAAATTACTGTTTGTGCATTTACAATATTCATTGATTTTTGCCATTGAAAAACGTCTAGAAATGATTGAAGCTACTGACTGAATGAAAGGAGCTGGCATCTCACTCTCTTTGAATCTTCTTTATCATGCTAAGAGGAGCAGGAAAAAGCAAAAAATTTCAGAATTGCACCTTGCAATGCGGAGAAATTACTGTTTGTGCATTTACAATATTCATTGATTTTTGCCATTGAAAAACATCATGTTATTCATATACCAGAAATGTTTGAAGCTACTGACTGAATGAAAGGAGCTGGCATCTCACTCTCTTTGAATCTTCTTTATCATGCTAAGAGGAGCAGGAAAAAGCAAAAAATTTCAGAATTGCACCTTGCAATGCGGAGAAATTACTGTTTGTGCATTTACAATATTCATTGATTTTTGCCATTGAAAAACGTCCAGAAATGATTGAAGCTACTGACTGAATGAAAGGAGCTGGCATCTCACTCTCTTTGAATCTTCTTTATCATGCTAAGAGGAGCAGGAAAAAGCAAAAAATTTCAGAATTGCACCTTGCAATGCGGAGAAATTACTGTTTGTGCATTTACAATATTCATTGATTTTTGCCATTGAAAAACGTCCAGAAATGATTGAAGCTACTGACTGAATGAAAGGAACTGGCATCTCACTCTCTTTGAATCTTCTTTATCATGCTAAGAGGAGCAGGAAAAAGCAAAAAATTTCAGAATTGCACCTTGCAATGCGGAGAAATTACTGTTTGTGCATTTACAAAATTCATTGATTTTTGCCATTGAAAAACATCATGTTATTCATATACCAGAAATGTTTGAAGCTACTGACTGAATGAAAGGAGCTGACATCTCACTCTCTTTGAATCTTCTTTATCATGCTAAGAGGAGCAGGAAAAAGCAAAAAATTTCAGAATTGCACCTTGCAATGCGGAGAAATTACTGTTTGTGCATTTACAATATTCATTGATTTTTGCCATTGAAAAACGTCCAGAAATGATTGAAGCTACTGACTGAATGAAAGGAGCTGGCATCTCACTCTCTTTGAATCTTCTTTATCATGCTAAGAGGAGCAGGAAAAAGCAAAAAATTTCAGAATTGCACCTTGCAATGCGGAGAAATTACTGTTTGTGCATTTACAATATTCATTGATTTTTGCCATTGAAAAACATCATGTTATTCATATACCAGAAATGTTTGAAGCTACTGACTGAATGAAAGGAGCTGGCATCTCACTCTCTTTGAATCTTCTTTATCATGCTAAGAGGAGCAGGAAAAAGCAAAAAATTTCAGAATTGCACCTTGCAATGCGGAGAAATTACTGTTTGTGCATTTACAATATTCATTGATTTTTGCCATTGAAAAACATCATGTTATTCATATACCAGAAATGATTGAAGCTACTGACTGAATGAAAGGAGCTGGCATCTCACTCTCTTTGAATCTTCTTTATCATGCTAAGAGGAGCAGGAAAAAGCAAAAAATTTCAGAATTGCACCTTGCAATGCGGAGAAATTACTGTTTGTGCATTTACAATATTCATTGATTTTTGCCATTGAAAAACGTCCAGAAATGATTGAAGCTACTGACTGAATGAAAGGAGCTGGCATCTCACTCTCTTTGAATCTTCTTTATCATGCTAAGAGGAGCAGGAAAAAGCAAAAAATTTCAGAATTGCACCTTGCAATGCGGAGAAATTACTGTTTGTGCATTTACAATATTCATTGATTTTTGCCATTGAAAAACATCATGTTATTCATATACCAGAAATGTTTGAAGCTACTGACTGAATGAAAGGAGCTGGCATCTCACTCTCTTTGAATCTTCTTTATCATGCTAAGAGGAGCAGGAAAAAGCAAAAAATTTCAGAATTGCACCTTGCAATGCGGAGAAATTACTGTTTGTGCATTTACAATATTCATTGATTTTTGCCATTGAAAAACGTCCAGAAATGATTGAAGCTACTGACTGAATGAAAGGAGCTGGCATCTCACTCTCTTTGAATCTTCTTTATCATGCTAAGAGGAGCAGGAAAAAGCAAAAAATTTCAGAATTGCACCTTGCAATGCGGAGAAATTACTGTTTGTGCATTTACAATATTCATTGATTTTTGCCATTGAAAAACATCATGTTATTCATATACCAGAAATGATTGAAGCTACTGACTGAATGAAAGGAGCTGGCATCTCGCTCTCTTTGAATCTTCTTTATCATGCTAAGAGGAGCAGGAAAAAGCAAAAAATTTCAGAATTGCACCTTGCAATGCGGAGAAATTACTGTTTGTGCATTTACAATATTCATTGATTTTTGCCATTGAAAAACGTCCAGAAATGATTGAAGCTACTGACTGAATGAAAGGAGCTGGCATCTCACTCTCTTTGAATCTTCTTTATCATGCTAAGAGGAGCAGGAAAAAGCAAAAAATTTCAGAATTGCACCTTGCAATGTGGAGAAATTACTGTTTGTGCATTTACAATATTCATTGATTTTTGCCATTGAAAAACATCATGTTATTCATATACCAGAAATGATTGAAGCTACTGACTGAATGAAAGGAGCTGGCATCTCACTCTCTTTGAATCTTCTTTATCATGCTAAGAGGAGCAGGAAAAAGCAAAAAATTTCAGAATTGCACCTTGCAATGCGGAGAAATTACTGTTTGTGCATTTACAATATTCATTGATTTTTGCCATTGAAAAACGTCCAGAAATGATTGAAGCTACTGACTGAATGAAAGGAGCTGGCATCTCACTCTCTTTGAATCTTCTTTATCATGCTAAGAGGAGCAGGAAAAAGCAAAAAATTTCAGAATTGCACCTTGCAATGCGGAGAAATTACTGTTTGTGCTTTTACAATATTCATTGATTTTTGCCATTGAAAAACATCATGTTATTCATATACCAGAAATGTTTGAAGATACTGACTGAATGAAAGGAGCTGGCATCTAACTCTCTTTGAATCTTCTTTATCATGCTAAGAGGAGCAGGAAAAAGCAAAAAATTTCAGAATTGCACCTTGCAATGCGGAGAAATTACTGTTTGTGCATTTACAATATTCATTGATTTTTGCCATTGAAAAACGTCCAGAAATGATTGAAGCTACTGACTGAATGAAAGGAGCTGGCATCTCACTCTCTTTGAATCTTCTTTATCATGCTAAGAGGAGCAGGAAAAAGCAAAAAATTTCAGAATTGCACCTTGCAATGCGGAGAAATTACTGTTTGTGCATTTACAATATTCATTGATTTTTGCCATTGAAAAACGTCCAGAAATGATTGAAGCTACTGACTGAATGAAAGGAGCTGGCATCTCACTCTCTTTGAATCTTCTTTATCATGCTAAGAGGAGCAGGAAAAAGCAAAAAATTTCAGAATTGCAACTTGCAATGCGGAGAAATTACTGTTTGTGCATTTACAATATTCATTGATTTTTGCCATTGAAAAACATCATGTTATTCATATACCAGAAATGATTGAAGCTACTGACTGAATGAAAGGAGCTGGCATCTCACTCTCTTTGAATCTTCTTTATCATGCTAAGAGGAGCAGGAAAAAGCAAAAAATTTCAGAATTGCACCTTGCAATGCGGAGAAATTACTGTTTGTGCATTTACAATATTCATTGATTTTTGCCATTGAAAAACGTCAAGAAATGATTGAAGCTACTGACTGAATGAAAGGAGCTGGCAACTCACTCTCTTTGAATCTTCTTTATCATGCTAAGAGGAGCAGGAAAAAGCAAAAAATTTCAGAATTGCACCTTGCAATGCGGAGAAATTACTGTTTGTGCTTTTACAATATTCATTGATTTTTGCCATTGAAAAACATCATGTTATTCATATACAAGAAATGTTTGAAGCTACTGACTGAATGAAAGGAGCTGGCATCTCACTCTCTTTGAATCTTCTTTATCATGCTAAGAGGAGCAGGAAAAAGCAAAAAATTTCAGAATTGCACCTTGCAATGCGGAGAAATTACTGTTTGTGCATTTACAATATTCATTGATTTTTGCCATTGAAAAACGTCCAGAAATGATTGAAGCTACTGACTGAATGAAAGGAGCTGGCATCTCACTCTCTTTGAATCTTCTTTATCATGCTAAGAGGAGCAGGAAAAAGCAAAAAATTTCAGAATTGCACCTTGCAATGCGGAGAAATTACTGTTTGTGCTTTTACAATATTCATTGATTTTTGCCATTGAAAAACATCATGTTATTCATATACCAGAAATGTTTGAAGCTACTGACTGAATGAAAGGAGCTGGCATCTAACTCTCTTTGAATCTTCTTTATCATGCTAAGAGGAGCAGGAAAAAGCAAAAAATTTCAGAATTGCACCTTGCAATGCGGAGAAATTACTGTTTGTGCATTTACAATATTCATTGATTTTTGCCATTGAAAAACGTCCAGAAATGATTGAAGCTACTGACTGAATGAAAGGAGCTGGCATCTCACTCTCTTTGAATCTTCTTTATCATGCTAAGAGGAGCAGGAAAAAGCAAAAAATTTCAGAATTGCACCTTGCAATGCGGAGAAATTACTGTTTGTGCATTTACAATATTCATTGATTTTTGCCATTGAAAAACATCATGTTATTCATATACCAGAAATGATTGAAGCTACTGACTGAATGAAAGGAGCTGGCATCTTACTCTCTTTGAATCTTCTTTGTCATGCTAAGAGGAGCAGGAAAAAGCAAAAAATTTCAGAATTGCACCTTGCAATGCGGAGAAATTACTGTTTGTGCATTTACAATATTCATTGATTTTTGCCATTGAAAAACGTCCAGAAATGATTGAAGCTACTGACTGAATGAAAGGAGCTGGCATCTCACTCTCTTTGAATCTTCTTTATCATGCTAAGAGGAGCAGGAAAAAGCAAAAAATTTCAGAATTGCACCTTGCAATGCGGAGAAATTACTGTTTGTGCATTTACAATATTCATTGATTTTTGCCATTGAAAAACGTCCAGAAATGATTGAAGCTACTGACTGAATGAAAGGAGCTGGCATCTCACTCTCTTTGAATCTTCTTTATCATGCTAAGAGGAGCAGGAAAAAGCAAAAAATTTCAGAATTGCACCTTGCAATGCGGAGAAATTACTGTTTGTGCATTTACAATATTCATTGATTTTTGCCATTGAAAAACATCATGTTATTCATATACCAGAAATGTTTGAAGCTACTGACTGAATGAAAGGAGCTGGCATCTCACTCTCTTTGAATCTTCTTTATCATGCTAAGAGGAGCAGGAAAAAGCAAAAAATTTCAGAATTGCACCTTGCAATGCGGAGAAATTACTGTTTGTGCATTTACAATATTCATTGATTTTTGCCATTGAAAAACGTCCAGAAATGATTGAAGCTACTGACTGAATGAAAGGAGCTGGCATCTCACTCTCTTTGAATCTTCTTTATCATGCTAAGAGGAGCAGGAAAAAGCAAAAAATTTCAGAATTGCACCTTGCAATGCGGAGAAATTACTGTTTGTGCATTTACAATATTCATTGATTTTTGCCATTGAAAAACGTCCAGAAATGATTGAAGCTACTGACTGAATGAAAGGAGCTGGCATCTCACTCTCTTTGAAACTTCTTTATCATGCTAAGAGGAGCAGGAAAAAGCAAAAAATTTCAGAATTGCACCTTGCAATGCGGAGAAATTACTGTTTGTGCATTTACAATATTCATTGATTTTTGCCATTGAAAAACATCATGTTATTCATATACCAGAAATGTTTGAAGCTACTGACTGAATGAAAGGAGCTGGCATCTCACTCTCTTTGAATCTTCTTTATCATGCTAAGAGGAGCAGGAAAAAGCAAAAAATTTCAGAATTGCACCTTGCAATGCGGAGAAATTACTGTTTGTGCATTTACAATATTCATTGATTTTTGCCATTGAAAAACGTCCAGAAATGATTGAAGCTACTGACTGAATGAAAGGAGCTGGCATCTCACTCTCTTTGAATCTTCTTTATCATGCTAAGAGGAGCAGGAAAAAGCAAAAAATTTCAGAATTGCACCTTGCAATGCGGAGAAATTACTGTTTGTGCATTTACAATATTCATTGATTTTTGCCATTGAAAAACGTCCAGAAATGATTGAAGCTACTGACTGAATGAAAGGAGCTGGCATCTCACTCTCTTTGAAACTTCTTTATCATGCTAAGAGGAGCAGGAAAAAGCAAAAAATTTCAGAATTGCACCTTGCAATGCGGAGAAATTACTGTTTGTGCATTTACAATATTCATTGATTTTTGCCATTGAAAAACATCATGTTATTCATATACCAGAAATGTTTGAAGCTACTGACTGAATGAAAGGAGCTGGCATCTCACTCTCTTTGAATCTTCTTTATCATGCTAAGAGGAGCAGGAAAAAGCAAAAAATTTCAGAATTGCACCTTGCAATGCGGAGAAATTACTGTTTGTGCATTTACAATATTCATTGATTTTTGCCATTGAAAAACATCATGTTATTCATATACCAGAAATGTTTGAAGCTACTGACTGAATGAAAGGAGCTGGCATCTCACTCTCTTTGAATCTTCTTTATCATGCTAAGAGGAGCAGGAAAAAGCAAAAAAATTCAGAATTGCACCTTGCAATGTGGAGAAATTACTGTTTGTGCATTTACAATATTCATTGATTTTTACCATTGAAAAACGTCCAGAAATGATTGAAGCTACTGACTGAATGAAAGTAGCTGGCATCTCACTCTCTTTGAATCTTCTTTACCATGCTAAGAGGAGCAGGAAAAAGCAAAAAATTTCAGACTTGCACCTTGCAATGCGGAGAAATTACTGTTTGTGCATTTACAATATTCATTGATTTTTGCCATTGAAAAACATCATGTTATTCATATACCAGAAATGTTTGAAGCTACTGACTGAATGAAAGGAGCTGGCATCTCACTCTCTTTGAATCTTCTTTATCATGCTAAGAGGAGCAGGAAAAAGCAAAAAATTTCAGAATTGCACCTTGCAATGCGGAGAAATTACTGTTTGTGCATTTACAATATTCATTGATTTTTGCCATTGAAAAACGTCCAGAAATGATTGAAGCTACTGACTGAATGAAAGGAGCTGGCATCTCACTCTCTTTGAATCTTCTTTATCATGCTAAGAGGAGCAGGAAAAAGCAAAAAATTTCAGAATTGCACCTTGCAATGCGGAGAAATTACTGTTTGTGCATTTACAATATTCATTGATTTTTGCCATTGAAAAACGTCCAGAAATGATTGAAGCTACTGACTGAATGAAAGGAGCTGGCATCTCACTCTCTTTGAATCTTCTTTATCATGCTAAGAGGAGCAGGAAAAATCAAAAAATTTCAGAATTGCACCTTGCAATGCGGAGAAATTACTGTTTGTGCATTTACAATATTCATTGATTTTTGCCATTGAAAAACATGTTATTCATATACCAGAAATGTTTGAAGCTACTGACTGAATGAAAGGAGCTGGCACCTCACTCTCTTTGAATCTTCTTTATCATGCTAAGAGGAGCGGGAAAAAGCAAAAAATTTCAGAATTGCACCTTGCAATGCGGAGAAATTACTGTTTGTGCATTTACAATATTCATTGATTTTTGCCATTGAAAAACATCCAGAAATGATTGAAGGTACTGACTGAATGAAAGGAGCTGGCATCTCACTCTCTTTGAATCTTCTTTATCATGCTAAGAGGAGCAGGAAAAAGCAAAAAATTTCAGAATTGCACCTTGCAATGCGGAGAAATTACTGTTTGTGCATTTACAATATTCATTGATTTTTGCCATTGAAAAACGTCCAGAAATGATTGAAGCTACTGACTGAATGAAAGGAGCTGGCATCTCACTCTCTTTGAATCTTCTTTATCATGCTAAGAGGAGCAGGAAAAAGCAAAAAATTTCAGAATTGCACCTTGCAATGCGGAGAAATTACTGTTTGTGCTTTTACAATATTCATTGATTTTTGCCATTGAAAAACATCATGTTATTCATATACCAGAAATGTTTGAAGCTACTGACTGAATGAAAGGAGCTGGCATCTAACTCTCTTTGAATCTTCTTTATCATGCTAAGAGGAGCAGGAAAAAGCAAAAAATTTCAGAATTGCACCTTGCAATGCGGAGAAATTACTGTTTGTGCATTTACAATATTCATTGATTTTTGCCGTTGAAAAATGTCCAGAAATGATTGAAGCTACTGACTGAATGAAAGGAGCTGGCATCTCACTCTCTTTGAATCTTCTTTATCATGCTGAGGAGCAGGAAAAAGCAAAAAATTTCAGAATTGCACCTTGCAATGCGGAGAAATTACTGTTTGTGCATTTACAATATTCATTGATTTTTGCCATTGAAAAACGTCCAGAAATGATTGAAGCTACTGACTGAATGAAAGGAGCTGGCATCTCACTCTCTTTGAATCTTCTTTATCATGCTAAGAGGAGCAGGAAAAAGCAAAAAATTTCAGAATTGCACCTTGCAATGCGGAGAAATTACTGTTTGTGCATTTACAATATTCATTGATTTTTGCCATTGAAAAACGTCCAGAAATGATTGAAGTTACTGACTGAATGAAAGGAGCTGGCATCTCACTCTCTTTGAATCTTCTTTATCATGCTAAGAGGAGCAGGAAAAAGCAAAAAATTTCAGAATTGCACCTTGCAATGCGGAGAAATTACTGTTTGTGCATTTACAATATTCATTGATTTTTGCCATTGAAAAACATGTTATTCATATACCAGAAATGTTTGAAGCTACTGACTGAATGAAAGGAGCTGGCACCTCACTCTCTTTGAATCTTCTTTATCATGCTAAGAGGAGCGGGAAAAAGCAAAAAATTTCAGAATTGCACCTTGCAATGCGGAGAAATTACTGTTTGTGCATTTACAATATTCATTGATTTTTGCCATTGAAAAACATCCAGAAATGATTGAAGGTACTGACTGAATGAAAGGAGCTGGCATCTCACTCTCTTTGAATCTTCTTTATCATGCTAAGAGGAGCAGGAAAAAGCAAAAAATTTCAGAATTGCACCTTGCAATGCGGAGAAATTACTGTTTGTGCATTTACAATATTCATTGATTTTTGCCATTGAAAAACGTCCAGAAATGATTGAAGCTACTGACTGAATGAAAGGAGCTGGCATCTCACTCTCTTTGAATCTTCTTTATCATGCTAAGAGGAGCAGGAAAAAGCAAAAAATTTCAGAATTGCACCTTGCAATGCGGAGAAATTACTGTTTGTGCTTTTACAATATTCATTGATTTTTGCCATTGAAAAACATCATGTTATTCATATACCAGAAATGTTTGAAGCTACTGACTGAATGAAAGGAGCTGGCATCTAACTCTCTTTGAATCTTCTTTATCATGCTAAGAGGAGCAGGAAAAAGCAAAAAATTTCAGAATTGCACCTTGCAATGCGGAGAAATTACTGTTTGTGCATTTACAATATTCATTGATTTTTGCCGTTGAAAAATGTCCAGAAATGATTGAAGCTACTGACTGAATGAAAGGAGCTGGCATCTCACTCTCTTTGAATCTTCTTTATCATGCTAAGAGGAGCAGGAAAAAGCAAAAAATTTCAGAATTGCACCTTGCAATGCGGAGAAATTACTGTTTGTGCATTTACAATATTCATTGATTTTTGCCATTGAAAAACGTCCAGAAATGATTGAAGCTACTGACTGAATGAAAGGAGCTGGCATCTCACTCTCTTTGAATCTTCTTTATCATGCTAAGAGGAGCAGGAAAAAGCAAAAAATTTCAGAATTGCAACTTGCAATGCGGAGAAATTACTGTTTGTGCTTTTACAATATTCATTGATTTTTGCCATTGAAAAACATCATGTTATTCATATACCAGAAATTATTGAAGCTACTGACTGAATGAAAGGAGCTGGCATCTCACTCTCTTTGAATCTTCTTTATCATGCTAAGAGGAGCAGGAAAAAGCAAAAAATTTCAGAATTGCACCTTGCAATGCGGAGAAATTACTGTTTGTGCATTTACAATATTCATTGATTTTTGCCATTGAAAAACGTCCAGAAATGATTGAAGTTACTGACTGAATGAAAGGAGCTGGCATCTCACTCTCTTTGAATCTTCTTTATCATGCTAAGAGGAGCAGGAAAAAGCAAAAAATTTCAGAATTGCACCTTGCAATGCGGAGAAATTACTGTTTGTGCTTTTACAATATTCATTGATTTTTGCCATTGAAAAACATCATGTTATTCATATACAAGAAATGTTTGAAGCTACTGACTGAATGAAAGGAGCTGGCATCTCACTCTCTTTGAATCTTCTTTATCATGCTAAGAGGAGCAGGAAAAAGCAAAAAATTTCAGAATTGCACCTTGCAATGCGGAGAAATTACTGTTTGTGCATTTACAATATTCATTGATTTTTGCCATTGAAAAACGTCCAGAAATGATTGAAGCTACTGACTGAATGAAAGGAGCTGGCATCTCACTCTCTTTGAATCTTCTTTATCATGCTAAGAGGAGCAGGAAAAAGCAAAAAATTTCAGAATTGCACCTTGCAATGCGGAGAAATTACTGTTTGTGCATTTACAATATTCATTGATTTTTGCCATTGAAAAACGTCCAGAAATGATTGAAGCTACTGACTGAATGAAAGGAGCTGGCATCTCACTCTCTTTGAATCTTCTTTATCATGCTAAGAGGAGCAGGAAAAAGCAAAAAATTTCAGAATTGCACCTTGCAATGCGGAGAAATTACTGTTTGTGCATTTACAATATTCATTGATTTTTGCCATTGAAAAACATCATGTTATTCATATACCAGAAATGATTGAAGCTACTGACTGAATGAAAGGAGCTGGCATCTTACTCTCTTTGAATCTTCTTTGTCATGCTAAGAGGAGCAGGAAAAAGCAAAAAATTTCAGAATTGCACCTTGCAATGCGGAGAAATTACTGTTTGTGCATTTACAATATTCATTGATTTTTGCCATTGAAAAACGTCCAGAAATGATTGAAGCTACTGACTGAATGAAAGGAGCTGGCATCTCAATCTCTTTGAATCTTCTTTATCATGCTAAGAGGAGCAGGAAAAAGCAAAAAATTTCAGAATTGCACCTTGCAATGCGGAGAAATTACTGTTTGTGCATTTACAATATTCATTGATTTTTGCCATTGAAAAACGTCCAGAAATGATTGAAGCTACTGACTGAATGAAAGGAGCTGGCATCTCACTCTCTTTGAATCTTCTTTATCATGCTAAGAGGAGCAGGAAAAAGCAAAAAATTTCAGAATTGCACCTTGCAATGCGGAGAAATTACTGTTTGTGCATTTACAATATTCATTGATTTTTGCCATTGAAAAACGTCCAGAAATGATTGAAGCTACTGACTGAATGAAAGGAGCTGGCATCTCACTCTCTTTGAATCTTCTTTATCATGCTAAGAGGAGCAGGAAAAACCAAAAAATTTCAGAATTGCACCTTGCAATGCGGAGAAATTACTGTTTGTGCATTTACAATATTCATTGATTTTTGCCATTGAAAAACGTCCAGAAATGATTGAAGCTACTGACTGAATGAAAGGAGCTGGCATCTCACTCTCTTTGAATCTTCTTTATCATGCTAAGAGGAGCAGGAAAAAGCAAAAAATTTCAGAATTGCACCTTGCAATGCGGAGAAATTACTGTTTGTGCATTTACAATATTCATTGATTTTTGCCATTGAAAAACATCATGTTATTCATATACCAGAAATGTTTGAAGCTACTGACTGAATGAAAGGAGCTGGCATCTCACTCTCTTTGAATCTTCTTTATCATGCTAAGAGGAGCAGGAAAAAGCAAAAAATTTCAGAATTGCACCTTGCAATGCGGAGAAATTACTGTTTGTGCATTTACAATATTCATTGATTTTTGCCATTGAAAAACATCATGTTATTCATATACCAGAAATGTTTGAAGCTACTGACTGAATGAAAGGAGCTGGCATCTCACTCTCTTTGAATCTTCTTTATCATGCTAAGAGGAGCAGGAAAAAGCAAAAAATTTCAGAATTGCACCTTGCAATGCGGAGAAATTACTGTTTGTGCATTTACAATATTCATTGATTTTTGCCATTGAAAAACGTCCAGAAATGATTGAAGCTACTGACTGAATGAAAGGAGCTGGCATCTCACTCTCTTTGAATCTTCTTTATCATGCTAAGAGGAGCAGGAAAAATCAAAAAATTTCAGAATTGCACCTTGCAATGCGGAGAAATTACTGTTTGTGCATTTACAATATTCATTGATTTTTGCCATTGAAAAACATGTTATTCATATACCAGAAATGTTTGAAGCTACTGACTGAATGAAAGGAGCTGGCACCTCACTCTCTTTGAATCTTCTTTATCATGCTAAGAGGAGCGGGAAAAAGCAAAAAATTTCAGAATTGCACCTTGCAATGCGGAGAAATTACTGTTTGTGCATTTACAATATTCATTGATTTTTGCCATTGAAAAACATCCAGAAATGATTGAAGGTACTGACTGAATGAAAGGAGCTGGCATCTCACTCTCTTTGAATCTTCTTTATCATGCTAAGAGGAGCAGGAAAAAGCAAAAAATTTCAGAATTGCACCTTGCAATGCGGAGAAATTACTGTTTGTGCATTTACAATATTCATTGATTTTTGCCATTGAAAAACGTCCAGAAATGATTGAAGCTACTGACTGAATGAAAGGAGCTGGCATCTCACTCTCTTTGAATCTTCTTTATCATGCTAAGAGGAGCAGGAAAAAACAAAAAATTTCAGAATTGCACCTTGCAATGCGGAGAAATTACAGTTTGTGCATTTACAATATTCATTGATTTTTGCCATTGAAAAACATCCAGAAATGATTGAAGCTACTGACTGAATGAAAGGAGCTGGCATCTCACTCTCTTTGAATATTCTTTATCATGCTAAGAGGAGCAGGAAAAAGCAAAAAATTTCAGAATTGCACCTTGCAATGCGGAGAAATTACTGTTTGTGCATTTACAATATTCATTGATTTTTGCCATTGAAAAACATCATGTTATTCATATACCAGAAATGTTTGTAGCTACTGACTGAATGAAAGGAGCTGGCATCTCACTCTCTTTGAATCTTCTTTATCATGCTAAGAGGAGCAGGAAAAAGCAAAAAATTTCAGAATTGCACCTTGCAATGCGGAGAAATTACTGTTTGTGCATTTACAATATTCATTGATTTTTGCCATTGAAAAACATCATGTTATTCATATACCAGAAATGTTTGAAGCTACTGACTGAATGAAAGGAGCTGGCATCTCACTCTCTTTGAATCTTCTTTATCATGCTAAGAGGAGCAGGAAAAAGCAAAAAATTTCAGAATTGCACCTTGCAATGTGGAGAAATTACTGTTTGTGCATTTACAATATTCATTGATTTTTACCATTGAAAAACATCCAGAAATGATTGAAGCTACTGACTGAATGAAAGTAGCTGGCATCTCACTCTCTTTGAATCTTCTTTATCATGCTAAGAGGAGCAGGAAAAAGCAAAAAATTTCAGAATTGCACCTTGCAATGCAGAGAAATTACTGTTTGTGCATTTACAATATTCATTGATTTTTGCCATTGAAAAACATCATGTTATTCATATACCAGAAATGTTTGAAGCTACTGACTGAATGAAAGGAGCTGGCATCTCACTCTCTTTGAATCTTCTTTATCATGCTAAGAGGAGCAGGAAAAAGCAAAAAATTTCAGAATTGCACCTTGCAATGTGGAGAAATTACTGTTTGTGCATTTACAATATTCATTGATTTTTACCATTGAAAAACATCCAGAAATGATTGAAGCTACTGACTGAATGAAAGTAGCTGGCATCTCACTCTCTTTGTATCTTCTTTATCATGCTAAGAGGAGCAGGAAAAAGCAAAAAATTTCAGACTTGCACCTTGCAATGCGGAGAAATTACTGTTTGTGCATTTACAATATTCATTGATTTTTGCCATTGAAAAACATCATGTTATTCATATACCAGAAATGTTTGAAGCTACTGACTGAATGAAAGGAGCTGGCATCTCACTCTCTTTGAATCTTCTTTATCATGCTAAGAGGAGCAGGAAAAAGCAAAAAATTTCAGAATTGCACCTTGCAATGCGGAGAAATTACTGTTTGTGCATTTACAATATTCATTGATTTTTGCCATTGAAAAACGTCCAGAAATGATTGAAGCTACTGACTGAATGAAAGGAGCTGGCATCTCACTCTCTTTGAATCTTGTTTATCATGCTAAGAGGAGCAGGAAAAAGCAAAAAATTTCAGAATTGCACCTTGCAATGCGGAGAAATTACTGTTTGTGCATTTACAATATTCATTGATTTTTGCCATTGAAAAACGTCCAGAAATGATTGAAGCTACTGACTGAATGAAAGGAGCTGGCATCTCACTCTCTTTGAATCTTCTTTATCATGCTAAGAGGAGCAGGAAAAAGCAAAAAATTTCAGAATTGCACCTTGCAATGCGGAGAAATTACTGTTTGTGCATTTACAATATTCATTGATTTTTGCCATTGAAAAACATCATGTTAATCATATACCAGAAATGATTGAAGATACTGACTGAATGAAAGGAGCTGGCATCTCACTCTCTTTGAATCTTCTTTATCATGCTAAGAGGAGCAGGAAAAAGCAAAAAATTTCAGAATTGCACCTTGCAATGCGGAGAAATTACTGTTTGTGCATTTACAATATTCATTGATTTTTGCCATTGAAAAACGTCCAGAAATGATTGAAGCTACTGACTGAATGAAAGGAACTGGCATCTCACTCTCTTTGAATCTTCTTTATCATGCTAAGAGGAGCAGGAAAAAGCAAAAAATTTCAGAATTGCACCTTGCAATGCGGAGAAATTACTGTTTGTGCATTTACAAAATTCATTGATTTTTGCCATTGAAAAACATCATGTTATTCATATACCAGAAATGTTTGAAGCTACTGACTGAATGAAAGGAGCTGACATCTCACTCTCTTTGAATCTTCTTTATCATGCTAAGAGGAGCAGGAAAAAGCAAAAAATTTCAGAATTGCACCTTGCAATGCGGAGAAATTACTGTTTGTGCATTTACAATATTCATTGATTTTTGCCATTGAAAAACATCCAGAAATGATTGAAGCTACTGACTGAATGAAAGGAGCTGGCATCTCACTCTCTTTGAATCTTCTTTATCATGCTAAGAGGAGCAGGAAAAAGCAAAAAATTTCAGAATTGCACCTTGCAATGCGGAGAAATTACTGTTTGTGCATTTACAATATTCATTGATTTTTGCCATTGAAAAACATCATGTTATTCATATACCAGAAATGTTTGAAGCTACTGACTGAATGAAAGGAGCTGGCATCTCACTCTCTTTGAATCTTCTTTATCATGCTAAGAGGAGCAGGAAAAAGCAAAAAATTTCAGAATTGCATCTTGCAATGCGGAGAAATTACTGTTTGTGCATTTACAATATTCATTGATTTTTGCCATTGTAAAACATCATGTTATTCATATACCAGAAATGTTTGAAGCTACTGACTGAATGAAAGGAGCTGGCATCTCACTCTCTTTGAATCTTCTTTATCATGCTAAGAGGAGCAGGAAAAAGCAAAAAATTTCAGAATTGCACCTTGCAATGTGGAGAAATTACTGTTTGTGCATTTACAATATTCATTGATTTTTACCATTGAAAAAGGTCCAGAAATGATTGAAGCTACTGACTGAATGAAAGTAGCTGGCATCTCACTCTCTTTGAATCTTCTTTATCATGCTAAGAGGAGCAGGAAAAAGCAAAAAATTTCAGACTTGCACCTTGCAATGCGGAGAAATTACTGTTTGTGCATTTACAATATTCATTGATTTTTGCCATTGAAAAACATCATGTTATTCATATACCAGAAATGTTTGAAGCTACTGACTGAATGAAAGGAGCTGGCATCTCACTCTCTTTGAATCATCTTTATCATGCTAAGATGAGCAGGAAAAAGCAAAAAATTTCAGAATCGCACCTTGCAATGCGGAGAAATTACTGTTTGTGCATTTACAATTTTCATTGATTTTTGCCATTGAAAAACGTCCAGAAATGATTGAAGGTACTGACTGAATGAAAGGAGCTGGCATCTCACTCTCTTTGAATCTTCTTTATCATGCTAAGAGGAGCAGGAAAAAGCAAAAAATTTCAGAATTGCACTTTGCAATGCGGAGAAATTACTGTTTGTGCATTTACAATATTCATTGATTTTTGCCATTGAAAAACGTCCAGAAATGATTGAAGCTACTGACTGAATGAAAGGAGCTGGCATCTCACTCTCCTTGAATCTTCTTTATCATGCTAAGAGGAGCAGGAAAAAGCAAAAAATTTCAGAATTGCACCTTGCAATGCGGAGAAATTACAGTTTGTGCATTTACAATATTCATTGATTTTTGCCATTGAAAAACATCCAGAAATGATTGAAGCTACTGACTGAATGAAAGGAGCTGGCATCTCACTCTCTTTGAATCTTCTTTATCATGCTAAGAGGAGCAGGAAAAAGCAAAAAATTTCAGAATTGCACCTTGCAATGCGGAGAAATTACTGTTTGTGCATTTACAATATTCATTGATTTTTGCCATTGAAAAACATCATGTTATTCATATACCAGAAATGTTTGAAGCTACTGACTGAATGAAAGGAGCTGGCATCTCACTCTCTTTGAATCTTCTTTATCATGCTAAGAGGAGCAGGAGAAAGCAAAAAATTTCAGAATTGCACCTTGCAATGTGGAGAAATTACTGTTTGTGCATTTACAATATTCATTGATTTTTACCATTGAAAAAGGTCCAGAAATGATTGAAGCTACTGACTGAATGAAAGTAGCTGGCATCTCACTCTCTTTGAATCTTCTTTATCATGCTAAGAGGAGCAGGAAAAAGCAAAAAATTTCAGACTTGCACCTTGCAATGCGGAGAAATTACTGTTTGTGCATTTACAATATTCATTGATTTTTGCCATTGAAAAACATCATGTTATTCATATACCAGAAATGTTTGAAGCTACTGACTGAATGAAAGGAGCTGGCATCTCACTCTCTTTGAATCATCTTTATCATGCTAAGATGAGCAGGAAAAAGCAAAAAATTTCAGAATCGCACCTTGCAATGCGGAGAAATTACTGTTTGTGCATTTACAATTTTCATTGATTTTTGCCATTGAAAAACGTCCAGAAATGATTGAAGGTACTGACTGAATGAAAGGAGCTGGCATCTCACTCTCTTTGAATCTTCTTTATCATGCTAAGAGGAGCAGGAAAAAGCAAAAAATTTCAGAATTGCACTTTGCAATGCGGAGAAATTACTGTTTGTGCATTTACAATATTCATTGATTTTTGCCATTGAAAAACGTCCAGAAATGATTGAAGCTACTGACTGAATGAAAGGAGCTGGCATCTCACTCTCCTTGAATCTTCTTTATCATGCTAAGAGGAGCAGGAAAAAGCAAAAAATTTCAGAATTGCACCTTGCAATGCGGAGAAATTACAGTTTGTGCATTTACAATATTCATTGATTTTTGCCATTGAAAAACATCCAGAAATGATTGAAGCTACTGACTGAATGAAAGGAGCTGGCATCTCACTCTCTTTGAATCTTCTTTATCATGCTAAGAGGAGCAGGAAAAAGCAAAAAATTTCAGAATTGCACCTTGCAATGCGGAGAAATTACTGTTTGTGCATTTACAATATTCATTGATTTTTGCCATTGAAAAACATCATGTTATTCATATACCAGAAATGTTTGAAGCTACTGACTGAATGAAAGGATCTGGCATCTCACTCTCTTTGAATCTTCTTTATCATGCTAAGAGGAGCAGGAGAAAGCAAAAAATTTCAGAATTGCACCTTGCAATGCGGAGAAATTACTGTTTGTGCATTTACAATATTCATTGATTTTTGCCATTGAAAAACATGTTATTCATATACCAGAAATGTTTGAAGCTACTGACTGAATGAAAGGAGCTGGCACCTCACTCTCTTTGAATCTTTATCATGCTAAGAGGAGCGGGAAAAAGCAAAAAATTTCAGAATTGCACCTTGCAATGCGGAGAAATTACTGTTTGTGCATTTACAATATTCATTGATTTTTGCCATTGAAAAACGTCCAGAAATGATTGAAGGTACTGACTGAATGAAAGGAGCTGGCATCTCACTCTCTTTGAATCTTCTTTATCATGCTAAGAGGAGCAGGAAAAAGCAAAAAATTTCAGAATTGCACCTTGCAATGCGGAGAAATTACTGTTTGTGCATTTACAATATTCATTGATTTTTGCCATTGAAAAACGTCCAGAAATGATTGAAGCTACTGACTGAATGAAAGGAGCTGGCATCTCACTCTCTTTGAATCTTCTTTATTATGCTAAGAGGAGCAGGAAAAAGCAAAAAATTTCAGAATTGCACCTTGCAATGCGGAGAAATTACAGTTTGTGCATTTACAATATTCATTGATTTTTGCCATTGAAAAACATCCAGAAATGATTGAAGCTACTGACTGAATGAAAGGAGCTGGCATCTCACTCTCTTTGAATCTTCTTTATCATGCTAAGAGGAGCAGGAAAAAGCAAAAAATTTCAGAATTGCACCTTGCAATGCGGAGAAATTACTGTTTGTGCATTTACAATATTCATTGATTTTTGCCATTGAAAAACATCATGTTATTCATATACCAGAAATGTTTGAAGCTACTGACTGAATGAAAGGAGCTGGCATCTCACTCTCTTTGAATCTTCTTTATCATGCTAAGAGGAGCAGGAAAAAGCAAAAAATTTCAGAATTGCACCTTGCAATGCGGAGAAATTACTGTTTGTGCATTTACGATATTCATTGATTTTTGCCATTGAAAAACGTCCAGAAATGATTGAAGCTACTGACTGAATGAAAGGAGCTGGCATCTCACTCTCTTTGAATCTTGTTTATCATGCTAAGAGGAGCAGGAAAAAGCTAAAAATTTCAGAATTGCACCTTGCAATGCGGAGAAATTACTGTTTGTGCATTTACAATATTCATTGATTTTTGCCATTGAAAAACATCCAGAAATGATTGAAGCTACTGACTGAATGAAAGGAGCTGGCATCTCACTCTCTTTGAATCTTCTTTATCATGCTAAGAGGAGCAGGAAAAAGCAAAAAATTTCAGAATTGCACCTTGCAATGCGGAGAAATTACTGTTTGTGCATTTACAATATTCATTGATTTTTGCCATTGAAAAACATCATGTTATTCATATACCAGAAATGTTTGAAGCTACTGACTGAATGAAAGGAGCTGGCATCTCACTCTCTTTGAATCTTCTTTATCATGCTAAGAGGAGCAGGAAAAAGCAAAAAATTTCATAATTGCACCTTGCAATGCGGAGAAATTACTGTTTGTGCATTTACAATATTCATTGATTTTTGCCATTGAAAAACGTCCAGAAATGATTGAAGCTACTGACTGAATGAAAGGAGCTGGCATCTCACTCTCTTTGAATCATGTTTATCATGCTAAGAGGAGCAGGAAAAAGCAAAAAATTTCAGAATTGCACCTTGCAATGCGGAGAAATTACTGTTTGTGCATTTACAATATTCATTGATTTTTGCCATTGAAAAACGTCCAGAAATTATTGAAGCTACTGACTGAATGAAAGGAGCTGGCATCTCACTCTCTTTGAATCTTCTTTATCATGCTAAGAGGAGCAGGAAAAAGCAAAAAATTTCAGAATTGCACCTTGCAATGCGGAGAAATTACTGTTTGTGCATTTACAATATTCATTGATTTTTGCCATTGAAAAACATCATGTTATTCATATACCAGAAATGATTGAAGCTACTGACTGAATGAAAGGAGCTGGCATCTCACTCTCTTTGAATCTTCTTTATCATGCTAAGAGGAGCAGGAAAAAGTAAAAAATTTCAGAATTGCACTATGCAATGCGGAGAAATTACTGTTTGTGCATTTATAATATTCAATGATTTTTGCCATTGAAAAACGTCCAGAAATGATTGAAGCTACTGACTGAACGAAAAGAGCTGGCATCTCACTCTCTTTGAATCTTCATCATGCTAAGAGGAGCAGGAAAAAGCAAAAAATTTCAGAATTGCACCTTGCAATGCGGAGAAATTACTGTTTGTGCATTTACAATATTCATTGATTTTTGCCATTGAAAAACATCATGTTATTCATATACCAGAAATGTTTGAAGCTACTGACTGAATGAAAGGAGCTGGCATCTCACTCTCTTTGAATCTTCTTTATCATGCTAAGAGGAGCAGGAAAAAGCGAAAAATTTCAGAATTGCAACTTGCAATGCGGAGAAATTACTGTTTGTGCATTTACAATATTCATTGATTTTTGCCATTGAAAAACGTCCAGAAATGATTGAAGCTACTGACTGAAAGAAAGGAGCTGGCATCTCACTCTCTTTGAATCTTCTTTATCATGCTAAGAGGAGCAGGTAAAAGCAAAAAATTTCAGAATTGCACCTTGCAATGCGGAGAAATTACTGTTTGTGCATTTACAATATTCATTGATTTTTGCCATTGAAAAACGTCCAGAAATGATTGAAGCTACTGACTGAATGAAAGGAGCTGGCATCTCACTCTCTTTGAATCTTGTTTATCATGCTAAGAGGAGCAGGAAAAAGCAAAAAATTTCAGAATTGCACCTTGCAATGCGGAGAAACTACTGTTTGTGCATTTGCAATATTCATTGATTTTTGCCATTGAAAAACGTCCAGAAATGATTGAAGCTACTGACTGAATGAAAGGAGCTGGCATCTCACTCTCTTTGAATCTTCTTTATCATGCTAAGAGGAGCAGGAAAAAGCAAAAAATTTCAGAATTGCACCTTGCAATGCGGAGAAATTACTGTTTGTGCATTTACAATATTCATTGATTTTTGCCATTGAAAAACATCATGTTATTCATATACCAGAAATGATTGAAGCTACTGACTGAATGAAAGGAGCTGGCATCTCACTCTCTTTGAATCTTCTTTATCATGCTAAGAGGAGCAGGAAAAAGCAAAAAATTTCAGAATTGCACCTTGTAATGCGGAGAAATTACTGTTTGTGCATTTACAATATTCATTGATTTTTGCCATTGAAAAACATCATGTTATTCATATACCAGAAATGTTTGAAGCTACTGACTGAATGAAAGGAGCTGGCATCTCACTCTCTTTGAATCTTCTTTATCATGCTAAGAGGAGCAGGAAAAAGCAAAAAATTTCAGAATTGCACCTTGCAATGCGGAGAAATTACTGTTTGTGCATTTACAATATTCATTGATTTTTACCATTGAAAAACGTCCAGAAATGATTGAGGCTACTGACTGAACGAAAGGAGCTGGCACCTCACTCTCTTTGAATCTTCTTTAACATGCTAAGAGGAGCAGGAAAAAGCAAAAAATTTCAGAATTGCACCTTGCAATGCGGAGAAATTACTGTTTGTGCATTTACAATATTCATTGATTTTTGCCATTGAAAAACATCATGTTATTCATATACCAGAAATGTTTGAAGCTACTGACTGAATGAAAGGAGCTGGCATCTCACTCTCTTTGAATCTTCTTTATCATGCTAAGAGGAGCAGGAAAAACAAAAAATTTCAGAATTGCACCTTGCAATGCGGAGAAATTACTGTTTGTGCATTTACAATATTCATTGATTTTTGCCATTGTAAAACATCATGTTATTCATATACCAGAAATGATTGAAGCTACTGACTGAATGAAAGGAGCTGGCATCTCACTCTCTTTGAATCTTCTTTATCATGCTAAGAGGAGCAAGAAAAAGTAAAAAATTTCAGAATTGCACCTTGCAATGCGGAGAAATTACTGTTTGTGCATTTACAATATTCAATGATTTTTGCCATTGAAAAAAGTCCAGAAATGATTGAAGCTACTGACTCAATGAAAGGAGCTGGCATCTCACTCTCTTTGAATCTTCTTTATCATGCTAAGAGGAGCAGGAAAAAGCAAAAAATTTCAGAATTGCACCTTGCAATGCGGAGAAATTACTGTTTGTGCATTTACAATATTCATTGATTTTTGCCATTGAAAAACATCATGTTATTCATATACCAGAAATGTTTGAAGCTACTGACTGAATGAAAGGAGCTGGCATCTCACTCTCTTTGAATCTTCTTTATCATGCTAAGAGGAGCAGGAAAAAGCAAAAAATTTCAGAATTGCACCTTGCAATGCGGAGAAATTACTGTTTGTGCATTTACAATATTCATTGATTTTTGCCATTGAAAAACATCATGTTATTCATATACCAGAAATGTTTGAAGCTACTGACTGAATGAAAGGAGCTGGCATCTCACTCTCTTTGAATCTTCTTTATCATGCTAAGAGGAGCAGGAAAAAGCAAAAAATTTCAGAATTGCACCTTGCAATGCGGAGAAATTACTGTTTGTGCATTTACAATATTCATTGATTTTTGCCATTGAAAAACATGTTATTCATATACCAGAAATGTTTGAAGCTACTGACTGAATGAAAGGAGCTGGCATCTCACTCTCTTTGAATCTTCTTTATCATGCTAAGAGGAGCAGGAAAAAGCAAAAAATTTCAGAATTGCACCTTGCAATGCGGAGAAATTACAGTTTGTGCATTTACAATATTCATTGATTTTTGCCATTGAAAAACGTCCAGAAATGATTGAAGCTACTGACTGAATGAAAGGAGCTGGCATCTCACTCTCTTTGAATCTTCTTTATCATGCTAAGAGGAGCAGGAAAAAGTAAAAAATTTCAGAATTGCACTATGCAATGCGGAGAAATTACTGTTTGTGCATTTATAATATTCAATGATTTTTGCCATTGAAAAACGTCCAGAAATGATTGAAGCTACTGACTGAACGAAAGGAGCTGGCATCTCACTCTCTTTGAATCTTCATCATGCTAAGAGGAGCAGGAAAAAGCAAAAAATTTCAGAATTGCACCTTGCAATGCGGAGAAATTACTGTTTGTGCATTTACAATATTCATTGATTTTTGCCATTGAAAAACATCATGTTATTCATATACCAGAAATGTTTGAAGCTACTGACTGAATGAAAGGAGCTGGCATCTCACTCTCTTTGAATCTTCTTTATCATGCTAAGAGGAGCAGGAAAAAGCAAAAAATTTCAGAATTGCAACTTGCAATGCGGAGAAATTACTGTTTGTGCATTTACAATATTCATTGATTTTTGCCATTGAAAAACGTCCAGAAATGATTGAAGCTACTGACTGAAAGAAAGGAGCTGGCATCTCACTCTCTTTGAATCTTCTTTATCATGCTAAGAGGAGCAGGTAAAAGCAAAAAATTTCAGAATTGCACCTTGCAATGCGGAGAAATTACTGTTTGTGCATTTACAATATTCATTGATTTTTGCCATTGAAAAACGTCCAGAAATGATTGAAGCTACTGACTGAATGAAAGGAGCTGGCATCTCACTCTCTTTGAATCTTGTTTATCATGCTAAGAGGAGCAGGAAAAAGCAAAAAATTTCAGAATTGCACCTTGCAATGCAGAGAAATTACTGTTTGTGCATTTGCAATATTCATTGATTTTTGCCATTGAAAAACGTCCAGAAATGATTGAAGCTACTGACTGAATGAAAGGAGCTGGCATCTCACTCTCTTTGAATCTTCTTTATCATGCTAAGAGGAGCAGGAAAAAGCAAAAAATTTCAGAATTGCACCTTGCAATGCGGAGAAATTACTGTTTGTGCATTTACAATATTCATTGATTTTTGCCATTGAAAAACATCATGTTATTCATATACCAGAAATGATTGAAGCTACTGACTGAATGAAAGGAGCTGGCATCTCACTCTCTTTGAATCTTCTTTATCATGCTAAGAGGAGCAGGAAAAAGCAAAAAATTTCAGAATTGCACCTTGCAATGCGGAGAAATTACTGTTTGTGCATTTACAATATTCATTGATTTTTGCCATTGAAAAACATCATGTTATTCATATACCAGAAATGTTTGAAGCTACTGACTGAATGAAAGGAGCTGGCATCTCACTCTCTTTGAATCTTCTTTATCATGCTAAGAGGAGCAGGAAAAAGCAAAAAATTTCAGAATTGCACCTTGCAATGCGGAGAAATTACTGTTTGTGCATTTACAATATTCATTGATTTTTACCATTGAAAAACGTCCAGAAATGATTGAGGCTACTGACTGAACGAAAGGAGCTGGCATCTCACTCTCTTTGAATCTTCTTTAACATGCTAAGAGGAGCAGGAAAAAGCAAAAAATTTCAGAATTGCACCTTGCAATGCGGAGAAATTACTGTTTGTGCATTTACAATATTCATTGATTTTTGCCATTGAAAAACATCATGTTATTCATATACCAGAAATGTTTGAAGCTACTGACTGAATGAAAGGAGCTGGCATCTCACTCTCTTTGAATCTTCTTTATCATGCTAAGAGGAGCAGGAAAAAACAAAAAATTTCAGAATTGCACCTTGCAATGCGGAGAAATTACTGTTTGTGCATTTACAATATTCATTGATTTTTGCCATTGAAAAACATCATGTTATTCATATACCAGAAATGATTGAAGCTACTGACTGAATGAAAGGAGCTGGCATCTCACTCTCTTTGAATCTTCTTTATCATGCTAAGAGGAGCAAGAAAAAGTAAAAAATTTCAGAATTGCACCTTGCAATGCGGAGAAATTACTGTTTGTGCATTTACAATATTCAATGATTTTTGCCATTGAAAAAAGTCCAGAAATGATTGAAGCTACTGACTCAATGAAAGGAGCTGGCATCTCACTCTCTTTGAATCTTCTTTATCATGCTAAGAGGAGCAGGAAAAAGCAAAAAATTTCAGAATTGCACCTTGCAATGCGGAGAAATTACTGTTTGTGCATTTACAATATTCATTGATTTTTGCCATTGAAAAACATCATGTTATTCATATACCAGAAATGTTTGAAGCTACTGACTGAATGAAAGGAGCTGGCATCTCACTCTCTTTGAATCTTCTTTATCATGCTAAGAGGAGCAGGAAAAAGCAAAAAATTTCAGAATTGCACCTTGCAATGCGGAGAAATTACTGTTTGTGCATTTACAATATTCATTGATTTTTGCCATTGAAAAACATCATGTTATTCATATACCAGAAATGTTTGAAGCTACTGACTGAATGAAAGGAGCTGGCATCTCACTCTCTTTGAATCTTCTTTATCATGCTAAGAGGAGCAGGAAAAAGCAAAAAATTTCAGAATTGCACCTTGCAATGCGGAGAAATTACTGTTTGTGCATTTACAATATTCATTGATTTTTGCCATTGAAAAACATGTTATTCATATACCAGAAATGTTTGAAGCTACTGACTGAATGAAAGGAGCTGGCATCTCACTCTCTTTGAATCTTCTTTATCATGCTAAGAGGAGCAGGAAAAAGCAAAAAATTTCAGAATTGCACCTTGCAATGCGGAGAAATTACAGTTTGTGCATTTACAATATTCATTGATTTTTGCCATTGAAAAACGTCCAGAAATGATTGAAGCTACTGACTGAATGAAAGGAGCTGGCATCTCACTCTCTTTGAATCTTCTTTATCATGCTAAGAGGAGCAGGAAAAAGCAAAAAATTTCAGAATTGCACCTTGCAATGCGGAGAAATTACTGTTTGTGCATTTACAATATTCATTGATTTTTGCCATTGAAAAACGTCCAGAAATGATTGAAGCTACTGACTGAATGAAAGGAGCTGGCATCTCACTCTCTTTGAATCTTCTTTATCATGCTAAGAGGAGCAGGAAAAAGCAAAAAATTTCAGAATTGCTCCTTGCATTGCGGAGAAATTACTGTTTGTGCATTTACAATATTCATTGATTTTTGCCATTGAAAAACATGTTATTCATATACCAGAAATGTTTGAAGCTACTGACTGAATGAAAGGAGCTGGCACCTCACTCTCTTTGAATCTTCTTTATCATGCTAAGAGGAGCAGGAAAAAGCAAAAAATTTCAGAATTGCACCTTGCAATGCGGAGAAATTACTGTTTGTGCATTTACAATATTCATTGATTTTTGCCATTGAAAACGTCCAGAAATGATTGAAGCTACTGACTGAATGAAAGGAGCTGGCATCTCACTCTCTTTGAATCTTCTTTATCATGCTAAGAGGAGCAGGAAAAAGCAAAAAATTTCAGAATTGCGCCTTGCAATGCGGAGAAATTAGTGTTTGTGCATTTACAAAATTCATTGATTTTTGCCATTGAAAAACATCATGTTATTCATTTACCAGAAATGATTGAAGCTACTGACTGAATGAAAGGAGCTGGCATCTCACTCTCTTTGAAACTTCTTTATCATGCTAAGAGGAGCAGGAAAAAGCAAAAAATTTCAGAATTGCACCTTGCAATGCGGAGAAATTACTGTTTGTGCATTTACAATATTCATTGATTTTTGCCATTGAAAAACGTCCAGAAATGATTGAAGCTACTGACTGAATGAAAGGAGCTGGCATCTCACTCTCTTTGAATCTTCTTTATCATGCTAAGAGGAGCAGGAAAAAGCAAAAAATTTCAGAATTGCACCTTGCAATGCGGAGAAATTACTGTTTGTGCATTTACAATATTCATTGATTTTTACCATTGAAAAACGTCCAGAAATGATTGAAGCTACTGACTGAATGAAAGTAGCTGGCATCTCACTCTCTTTGAATCTTCTTTATCATGCTAAGAGGAGCAGGAAAAAGCAAAAAATTTCAGACTTGCACCTTGCAATGCGGAGAAATTACTGTTTGTGCATTTACAATATTCATTGATTTTTGCCATTGAAAAACATCATGTTATTCATATACCAGAAATGTTTGAAGCTACTGACTGAATGAAAGGAGCTGGCATCTCACTCTCTTTGAATCTTCTTTATCATGCTAAGAGGAGCAGGAAAAAGCAAAAAATTTCAGAATTGCACCTTGCAATGCGGAGAAATTACTGTTTGTGCATTTACAATATTCATTGATTTTTGCCATTGAAAAACGTCCAGAAATGATTGAAGCTACTGACTGAATGAAAGGAGCTGGCATCTCACTCTCTTTGAATCTTCTTTATCATGCTAAGAGGAGCAGGAAAAAGCAAAAAATTTCAGAATTGCACCTTACAATGCGGAGAAATTACAGTTTGTGCATTTACAATATTCATTGATTTTTGCCATTGAAAAACGTCCAGAAATGATTGAAGCTACTGACTGAATGAAAGGAGCTGGCATCTCACTCTCTTTGAATCTTCTTTATCATGCTAAGAGGAGCAGGAAAAAGCAAAAAATTTCAGAATTGCACCTTGCAATGCGGAGAAATTACTGTTTGTGCATTTACAATATTCATTGATTTTTGCCATTGAAAAACGTCCAGAAATGATTGAAGCTACTGACTGAATGAAAGGAGCTGGCATCTCACTCTCTTTGAATCTTCTTTATCATGCTAAGAGGAGCAGGAAAAAGCAAAAAATTTCAGAATTGCACCTTGCAATGCGGAGAAATTACTGTTTGTGCATTTACAATATTCATTGATTTTTGCCATTGAAAAACATCATGTTATTCATATACCAGAAATGTTTGAAGCTACTGACTGAATGAAAGGAGCTGGCATCTCACTCTCTTTGAATCTTCTTTATCATGCTAAGAGGAGCAGGAAAAAGCAAAAAATTTCAGAATTGCACCTTGCAATGCGGAGAAATTACTGTTTGTGCAATTACAATATTCATTGATTTTTGCCATTGAAAAACGTCCAGAAATGATTGAAGCTACTGACTGAATGAAAGGAGCTGGCATCTCACTCTCTATGAATCTTCTTTATCATGCTAAGAGGAGCAGGAAAAGCAAAAAATTTCAGAATTGCACCTTGCAATGCGAAGAAATTACAGTTTGTGCATTTACAATATTCATTGACTTTTGCCATTGAAAAACATCCAGAAATGATTGAAGCTACTGACTGAATGAAAGGAGCTGGCATCTCACTCTCTTTGAATCTTCTTTATCATGCTAAGAGGAGCAGGAAAAAGCAAAAAATTTCAGAATTGCACCTTGCAATGCGGAGAAATTACTGTTTGTGCATTTACAATATTCATTGATTTTTGCCATTGAAAAACGTCCAGAAATGATTGAAGCTACTGACTGAATGAAAGGAGCTGGCATCTCACTCTCTTTGAATCTTCTTTATCATGCTAAGAGGAGCAGGAAAAAGCAAAAAATTTCAGAATTGCGCCTTGCAATGCGGAGAAATTACTGTTTGTGCATTTACAAAATTCATTGATTTTTGCCATTGAAAAACATCATGTTATTCATTTACCAGAAATGATTGAAGCTACTGACTGAATGAAAGGAGCTGGCATCTCACTCTCTTTGAATCTTCTTTATCATGCTAAGAGGAGCAGGAAAAAGCAAAACATTTCAGAATTGCACCTTGCAATGCGAAGAAATTACTGTTTGTGCATTTACAATATTCATTGATTTTTGCCATTGAAAAACGTCCAGAAATGATTGAAGCTACTGACTGAATGAAAGGAGCTGGCATCTCACTCTCTTTGAATCTTCTTTATCATGCTAAGAGGAGCAGGAAAAAGCAAAAAATTTCAGAATTGCACCTTGCAATGCGGAGAAATTACTGTTTGTGCATTTACAATATTCATTGATTTTTACCATTGAAAAACGTCCAGAAATGATTGAAGCTACTGACTGAATGAAAGTAGCTGGCATCTCACTCTCTTTGAATCTTCTTTATCATGCTAAGAGGAGCAGGAAAAAGCAAAAAATTTCAGACTTGCACCTTGCAATGCGGAGAAATTACTGTTTGTGCATTTACAATATTTATTGATTTTTGCCATTGAAAAACATCATGTTATTCATATACCAGAAATGTTTGAAGCTACTGACTGAATGAAAGGAGCTGGCATCTCACTCTCTTTGAATCTTCTTTATCATGCTAAGAGGAGCAGGAAAAAGCAAAAAATTTCAGAATTGCACCTTGCAATGCGGAGAAATTACTGTTTGTGCATTTACAATATTCATTGATTTTTGCCATTGAAAAACGTCCAGAAATGATTGAAGCTACTGACTGAATGAAAGGAGCTGGCATCTCACTCTCTTTGAATCTTCTTTATCATGCTAAGAGGAGCAGGAAAAAGCAAAAAATTTCAGAATTGCACCTTACAATGCGGAGAAATTACAGTTTGTGCATTTACAATATTCATTGATTTTTGCCATTGAAAAACGTCCAGAAATGATTGAAGCTACTGACTGAATGAAAGGAGCTGGAATCTCACTCTCTTTGAATCTTCTTTATCAAGTTAAGAGGAGCAGGAAAAAGCAAAAAATTTCAGAATTGCACCTTGCAATGCGGAGAAATTACTGTTTGTGCATTTACAATATTCATTGATTTTTGCCATTGAAAAACATGTTATTCATATACCAGAAATGTTTGAAGCTACTGACTGAATGAAAGGAGCTGGAACCTCACTCTCTTTGAATCTTCTTTATCATGCTAAGAGGAGCAGGAAAAAGCAAAAAATTTCAGAATTGCACCTTGCAATGCGGAGAAATTACTGTTTGTACATTTACAATATTCATTGATTTTTGCCATTGAAAAACGTCCAGAAATGATTGAAGCTACTGACTGAATGAAAGGAGCTGGCATCTCACTCACTTTGAATCTTCTTTATCATGCTAAGAGGAGCAGGAAAAAGCAAAAAATTTCAGAATTGCACCTTGCAATGCGGAGAAATTACTGTTTGTGCATTTACAATATTCATTGATTTTTGCCATTGAAAAACGTCCAGAAATGATTGAAGCTACTGACTGAATGAAAGGAGCTGGCATCTCACTCTCTTTGAATCTTCTTTATCATGCTAAGAGGAGCAGGAAAAAGCAAAAAATTTCAGAATTGCACCTTGCAATGCGGAGAAATTACTGTTTGTGCATTTACAATATTCATTGATTTTTGCCATTGAAAAACGTCCAGAAATGATTGAAGCTACTGACTGAATGAAAGGAGCTGGCATCTCACTCTCTTTGAATTTTCTTTATCATGCTAAGAGGAGCAGGAAAAAACAAAAAATTTCAGAATTGCACCTTGCAATGCGGAGAAATTACTGTTTGTGCATTTACAATATTCATTGATTTTTGCCATTGAAAAACATGTTATTCATATACCAGAAATGTTTGAAGCTACTGACTGAATGAAAGGAGCTGGCACCTCACTCTCTTTGAATCTTCTTTATCATGCTAAGAGGAGCAGGATAAAGCAAAAAATTTCAGAATTGCACCTTGCAATGCGGAGAAATTACTGTTTGTGCATTTACAATATTCATTGATTTTTGCCATTGAAAAACGTCCAGAAATGATTGAAGCTACTGACTGAATGAAAGGAGCTGGCATCTCACTCTCTTTGAATCTTCTTTATCATGCTAAGAGGAGCTGGAAAAAGCAAAAAATTTCAGAATTGCACCTTGCAATGCGGAGAAATTACTGTTTGTGCATTTACAATATTCATTAATTTTTGCCATTGAAAAACATCATGTTATTCATATACCAGAAATGTTTGAAGCTACTGACTGAATGAAAGGAGCTGGCATCTCACTCTCTTTGAATCTTCTTTATCATGCTAAGAGGAGCAGGAAAAAGCAAAAAATTTCAGAATTGCACCTTGCAATGCGGAGAAATTACTGTTTGTGCATTTACAATATTCATTGATTTTTGCCATTGAAAAACGTCCAGAAATGATTGAAGCTACTGACTGAATGAAAGGAGCTGGCATCTCACTCTCTTTGAATCTTCTTTATCATGCTAAGAGGAGCAGGAAAAAGCAAAAAATTTCAGAATTGCACCTTGCAATGCGGAGAAATTACAGTTTGTGCATTTACAATATTCATTGATTTTTGCCATTGAAAAACGTCCAGAAATGATTGAAGCTACTGACTGAATGAAAGGAGCTGGCATCTCACTCTCTTTGAATCTTCTTTATCATGCTAAGATGAGCAGGAAAAAGCAAAAAATTTCAGAATTGCTCCTTGCAATGCGGAGAAATTACTGTTTGTGCATTTACAATATTCATTGATTTTTGCCATTGAAAAACATGTTATTCATATACCAGAAATGTTTGAAGCTACTGACTGAATGAAAGGAGCTGGCACCTCACTCTCTTTGAATCTTCTTTATCATGCTAAGAGGAGCAGGAAAAAGCAAAAAATTTCAGAATTGCACCTTGCAATGCGGAGAAATTACTGTTTGTGCATTTACAATATTCATTGATTTTTGCCATTGAAAAACGTCCAGAAATGATTGAAGCTACTGACTGAATGAAAGGAGCTGGCATCTCACTCTCTTTGAATCTTCTTTATCATGCTAAGAGGAGCAGGAAAAAGCAAAAAATTTCAGAATTGCACCTTGCAATGCGGAGAAATTACTGTTTGTGCATTTACAATATTCATTGATTTTTGCCATTGAAAAACATCATGTTATTCATATACCAGAAATGATTGAAGCTACTGACTGAATGAAAGGAGCTGGCATCTCACTCTCTTTGAATCTTCTTTATCATGCTAAGAGGAGCAGGAAAATGTAAAAAATTTCAGAATTGCACCTTGCAATGCGGAGAAATTACTGTTTGTGCATTTACAATATTCAATGATTTTTGCCATTGAAAAACGTCCAGAAATGATTGAAGCTACTGACTGAACGAAAGGAGCTGGCATCTCACTCTCTTTGAATCTTCTTTATCATGCTAAGAGGAGCAGGAAAAAGCAAAAAATTTCAGAATTGCACCTTGCAATGCGGAGAAATTACTGTTTGTGCATTTACAATATTCATTGATTTTTGCCATTGAAAAACATCATGTTATTCATATACCAGAAATGTTTGAAGCTACTGACTGAATGAAAGGAGCTGGCATCTCACTCTCTTTGAATCTTCTTTATCATGCTAAGAGGAGCAGGAAAAAGCAAAAAATTTCAGAATTGCACCTTGCAATGCGGAGAAATTTCTGTTTGTGCATTTACAATATTCATTGATTTTTGCCATTGAAAAACGTCCAGAAATGATTGAAGCTACTGACTGAATGAAAGGAGCTGGCATCTCACTCTCTTTGAATCTTCTTTACCATGCTAAGGGGAGCAGGAAAAAGCAAAAAATTTCAGAATTGCACCTTGCAATGCGGAGAAATTACTGTTTGTGCATTTACAATATTCATTGATTTTTGCCATTGAAAAACGTCCAGAAATGATTGAAGCTACTGACTGAATGAAAGGAGCTGGCATCTCACTCTCTTTGAATCTTCTTTATCATGCTAAGAGGAGCAGGAAAAAGCAAAAAATTTCAGAATTGCACCTTACAATGCGGAGAAATTACAGTTTGTGCATTTACAATATTCATTGATTTTTGCCATTGAAAAACGTCCAGAAATGATTGAAGCTACTGACTGAATGAAAGGAGCTGGCATCTCACTCTCTTTGAATCTTCTTTATCATGCTAAGAGGAGCAGGAAAAAGCAAAAAAATTCAGAATTGCACCTTGCAATGCGGAGAAATTACTGTTTGTGCATTTACAATATTCATTGATTTTTGCCATTGAAAAACGTCCAGAAATGATTGAAGCTACTGACTGAATGAAAGGAGCTGGCATCTCACTCTCTTTGAATTTTCTTTATCATGCTAAGAGGAGCAGGAAAAAGCAAAAAATTTCAGAATTGCACCTTGCAATGCGGAGAAATTACAGTTTGTGCATTAACAATATTCATTGATTTTTGCCATTGAAAAACATGTTATTCATATACCAGAAATGTTTGAAGCTACTGACTGAATGAAAGGAGCTGGCACCTCACTCTCTTTGAATCTTCTTTATCATGCTAAGAGGAGCAGGAAAAAGCAAAAAATTTCAGAATTGCACCTTGCAATGCGGAGAAATTACTGTTTGTGCATTTACAATATTCATTGATTTTTGCCATTGAAAAACGTCCAGAAATGATTGAAGCTACTGACTGAATGAAAGGAGCTGGCATCTCACTCTCTTTGAATCTTCTTTATCATGCTAAGAGGAGCAGGAAAAAGCAAAAAATTTCAGAATTGCACCTTGCAATGCGGAGAAATTACTGTTTGTGCATTTACAATATTCATTGATTTTTGCCATTGAAAAACATCATGTTATTCATATACCAGAAATGTTTGAAGCTACTGATTGAATGAAAGGAGCTGGCATCTCACTCTCTTTGAATCTTCTTTATCATGCTAAGAGGAGCAGGAAAAAGCAAAAAATTTCAGAATTGCACCTTGCAATGCGGAGAAATTACTGTTTGTGCATTTACAATATTCATTGATTTTTGCCATTGAAAAACGTCCAGAAATGATTGAAGCTACTGACTGAATGAAAAGAGCTGGCATCTCACTCTCTTTGAATCTTCTTTATCATGCTAAGAGGAGCAGGAAAAAGCAAAAAATTTCAGAATTGCACCTTGCAATGCGGAGAAATTACAGTTTGTGCATTTACAATATTCATTGATTTTTGCCATTGAAAAACGTACAGAAATGATTGAAGCTACTGACTGAATGAAAGGAGCTGGCATCTCACTCTCTTTGAATCTTCTTTATCATGCTAAGAGGAGCAGGAAAAAGCAAAAAATTTCAGAATTGCTCCTTGCAATGCGGAGAAATTACTGTTTGTGCATTTACAATATTCATTGATTTTTGCCATTGAAAAACATGTTATTCATATACCAGAAATGTTTGAAGCTACTGACTGAATGAAAGGAGCTGGCACCTCACTCTCTTTGAATCTTCTTTATCATGCTAAGAGGAGCAGGAAAAAGCAAAAATTTCAGAATTGCACCTTGCAATGCGGAGAAATTACTGTTTGTGCATTTACAATATTCATTGATTTTTGCCATTGAAAAACGTCCAGAAATGATTGAAGCTACTGACTGAATGAAAGGAGCTGGCATCTCACTCTCTTTGAATCTTCTTTATCATGCTAAGAGGAGCAGGAAAAAGCAAAAAATTTCAGAATTGCACCTTGCAATGCGGAGAAATTACTGTTTGTGCATTTACAATATTCATTGATTTTTGCCATTGAAAAACGTCCAGAAATGATTGAAGCTACTGACTGAATGAAAGGAGCTGGCATCTCACTCTCTTTGAATCTTCTTTATCATGCTAAGAGGAGCAGGAGAAAGCAAAAAATTTCAGAATTGCACCTTGCAATGCGGAGAAATTACTGTTTGTGCATTTACAATATTCATTGATTTTTGCCATTGAAAAACGTCCAGAAATGATTGAAGCTACTGACTGAATGAAAGGAGCTGGCATCTCACTCTCTTTGAATCTTCTTTATCATGCTAAGAGGAGCAGGAAAAAGCAAAAAATTTCAGAATTGCACCTTGCAATGCGGAGAAATAACTGTTTGTGCATTTACAATATTCATTGATTTTTGCCATTGAAAAACGTTATTCATATACCAGAAATGTTTGAAGCTACTGACTGAATGAAAGGAGCTGGCACCTCACTCTCTTTGAATCTTCTTTATCATGCTAAGAGGAGCAGGAATAAGCAAAAAATTTCAGAATTGCACCTTGCAATGCGGAAAAATTACTGTTTGTGCATTTACAATATTCATTGATTTTTGCCATTGAAAAACGTCCAGAAATGATTGAAGCTACTGACTGAATGAAAGGAGCTGGCATCTCACTCTCTTTGAATCTTCTTTATCATGCTAAGAGGAGCAGGAAAAAGCAAAAAATTTCAGAATTGCACCTTGCAATGCGGAGAAATTACTGTTTGTGCATTTACAAAATTAATTGATTTTTGCCATTGAAAAACATCATGTTATTCATTTACCAGAAATGATTGAAGCTACTGACTGAATGTAAGGAGCTGGCATCTCACTCTCTTTGAATCTTCTTTATCATGCTAAGAGGAGCAGGAAAAAGCAAAAAATTTCAGAATTGCACCTTGCAATGCGGAGAAATTACTGTTTGTGCATTTACAATATTCATTGATTTTTGCCATTGAAAAACGTCCAGAAATGATTGAAGCTACTGACTGAATGAAAGGAGCTGGCATCTCACTCTCTTTGAATCTTCTTTATCATGCTAAGAGGAGCAGGAAAAAGCAAAAAATTTCAGAATTGCACCTTGCAATGCGGAGAAATTACTGTTTGTGCATTTACAATATTCATTGATTTTTGCCATTGAAAAACATCATGTTATTCATATACCAGAAATGTTTGAAGCTACTGATTGAATGAAAGGAGCTGGCATCTCACTCTCTTTGAATCTTCTTTATCATGCTAAGAGGAGCAGGAAAAAGCAAAAAATTTCAGAATTGCACCTTGCAATGCGGAGAAATTACTGTTTGTGCATTTACAATATTCATTGATTTTTGCCATTGAAAAACGTCCAGAAATGATTGAAGCTACTGACTGAATGAAAAGAGCTGGCATCTCACTCTCTTTGAATCTTCTTTATCATGCTAAGAGGAGCAGGAAAAAGCAAAAAATTTCAGAATTGCACCTTGCAATGCGGAGAAATTACAGTTTGTGCATTTACAATATTCATTGATTTTTGCCATTGAAAAACGTCCAGAAATGATTGAAGCTACTGACTGAATGAAAGGAGCTGGCATCTCACTCTCTTTGAATCTTCTTTATCATGCTAAGAGGAGCAGGAAAAAGCAAAAAATTTCAGACTTGCACCTTGCAATGCGGAGAAATTACTGTTTGTGCATTTACAATATTTATTGATTTTTGCCATTGAAAAACATCATGTTATTCATATACCAGAAATGTTTGAAGCTACTGACTGAATGAAAGGAGCTGGCATCTCACTCTCTTTGAATCTTCTTTATCATGCTAAGAGGAGCAGGAAAAAGCAAAAAATTTCAGAATTGCACCTTGCAATGCGGAGAAATTACTGTTTGTGCATTTACAATATTCATTGATTTTTGCCATTGAAAAACGTCCAGAAATGATTGAAGCTACTGACTGAATGAAAGGAGCTGGCATCTCACTCTCTTTGAATCTTCTTTATCATGCTAAGAGGAGCAGGAAAAAGCAAAAAATTTCAGAATTGCACCTTACAATGCGGAGAAATTACAGTTTGTGCATTTACAATATTCATTGATTTTTGCCATTGAAAAACGTCCAGAAATGATTGAAGCTACTGACTGAATGAAAGAAGCTGGCATCTCACTCTCTTTGAATCTTCTTTATCAAGTTAAGAGGAGCAGGAAAAAGCAAAAAATTTCAGAATTGCACCTTGCAATGCGGAGAAATTACTGTTTGTGCATTTACAATATTCATTGATTTTTGCCATTGAAAAACATGTTATTCATATACCAGAAATGTTTGAAGCTACTGACTGAATGAAAGGAGCTGGAACCTCACTCTCTTTGAATCTTCTTTATCATGCTAAGAGGAGCAGGAAAAAGCAAAAAATTTCAGAATTGCACCTTGCAATGCGGAGAAATTACTGTTTGTACATTTACAATATTCATTGATTTTTGCCATTGAAAAACGTCCAGAAATGATTGAAGCTACTGACTGAATGAAAGGAGCTGGCATCTCACTCACTTTGAATCTTCTTTATCATGCTAAGAGGAGCAGGAAAAAGCAAAAAATTTCAGAATTGCACCTTGCAATGCGGAGAAATTACTGTTTGTGCATTTACAATATTCATTGATTTTTGCCATTGAAAAACGTCCAGAAATGATTGAAGCTACTGACTGAATGAAAGGAGCTGGCATCTCACTCTCTTTGAATCTTCTTTATCATGCTAAGAGGAGCAGGAAAAAGCAAAAAATTTCAGAATTGCACCTTGCAATGCGGAGAAATTACTGTTTGTGCATTTACAATATTCATTGATTTTTGCCATTGAAAAACGTCCAGAAATGATTGAAGCTACTGACTGAATGAAAGGAGCTGGCATCTCACTCTCTTTGAATTTTCTTTATCATGCTAAGAGGAGCAGGAAAAAGCAAAAAATTTCAGAATTGCACCTTGCAATGCGGAGAAATTACTGTTTGTGCATTTACAATATTCATTGATTTTTGCCATTGAAAAACATGTTATTCATATACCAGAAATGTTTGAAGCTACTGACTGAATGAAAGGAGCTGGCACCTCACTCTCTTTGAATCTTCTTTATCATGCTAAGAGGAGCAGGATAAAGCAAAAAATTTCAGAATTGCACCTTGCAATGCGGAGAAATTACTGTTTGTGCATTTACAATATTCATTGATTTTTGCCATTGAAAAACGTCCAGAAATGATTGAAGCTACTGACTGAATGAAAGGAGCTGGCATCTCACTCTCTTTGAATCTTCTTTATCATGCTAAGAGGAGCTGGAAAAAGCAAAAAATTTCAGAATTGCACCTTGCAATGCGGAGAAATTACTGTTTGTGCATTTACAATATTCATTAATTTTTGCCATTGAAAAACATCATGTTATTCATATACCAGAAATGTTTGCAGCTACTGACTGAATGAAAGGAGCTGGCATCTCACTCTCTTTGAATCTTCTTTATCATGCTAAGAGGAGCAGGAAAAAGCAAAAAATTTCAGAATTGCACCTTGCAATGCGGAGAAATTACTGTTTGTGCATTTACAATATTCATTGATTTTTGCCATTGAAAAACGTCCAGAAATGATTGAAGCTACTGACTGAATGAAAGGAGCTGGCATCTCACTCTCTTTGAATCTTCTTTATCATGCTAAGAGGAGCAGGAAAAAGCAAAAAATTTCAGAATTGCACCTTGCAATGCGGAGAAATTACAGTTTGTGCATTTACAATATTCATTGATTTTTGCCATTGAAAAACGTCCAGAAATGATTGAAGCTACTGACTGAATGAAAGGAGCTGGCATCTCACTCTCTTTGAATCTTCTTTATCATGCTAAGAGGAGCAGGAAAAAGCAAAAAATTTCAGAATTGCTCCTTGCAATGCGGAGAAATTACTGTTTGTGCATTTACAATATTCATTGATTTTTGCCATTGAAAAACATGTTATTCATATACCAGAAATGTTTGAAGCTACTGACTGAATGAAAGGAGCTGGCACCTCACTCTCTTTGAATCTTCTTTATCATGCTAAGAGGAGCAGGAAAAAGCAAAAAATTTCAGAATTGCACCTTGCAATGCGGAGAAATTACTGTTTGTGCATTTACAATATTCATTGATTTTTGCCATTGAAAAACGTCCAGAAATGATTGAAGCTACTGACTGAATGAAAGGAGCTGGCATCTCACTCTCTTTGAATCTTCTTTATCATGCTAAGAGGAGCAGGAAAAAGCAAAAAATTTCAGAATTGCACCTTGCAATGCGGAGAAATTACTGTTTGTGCATTTACAATATTCATTGATTTTTGCCATTGAAAAACATCATGTTATTCATATACCAGAAATGATTGAAGCTACTGACTGAATGAAAGGAGCTGGCATCTCACTCTCTTTGAATCTTCTTTATCATGCTAAGAGGAGCAGGAAAATGTAAAAAATTTCAGAATTGCACCTTGCAATGTGGAGAAATTACTGTTTGTGCATTTACAATATTCAATGATTTTTGCCATTGAAAAACGTCCAGAAATGATTGAAGCTACTGACTGAACGAAAGGAGCTGGCATCTCACTCTCTTTGAATCTTCTTTACCATGCTAAGGGGAGCAGGAAAAAGCAAAAAATTTCAGAATTGCACCTTGCAATGCGGAGAAATTACTGTTTGTGCATTTACAATATTCATTGATTTTTGCCATTGAAAAACGTCCAGAAATGATTGAAGCTACTGACTGAATGAAAGGAGCTGGCATCTCACTCTCTCTGAATCTTCTTTATCATGCTAAGAGGAGCAGGAAAAAGCAAAAAAATTCAGAATTGCACCTTGCAATGCGGAGAAATTACTGTTTGTGCATTTACAATATTCATTGATTTTTGCCATTGAAAAACGTCCAGAAATGATTGAAGCTACTGACTGAATGAAAGGAGCTGGCATCTCACTCTCTTTGAATTTTCTTTATCATGCTAAGAGGAGCAGGAAAAAGCAAAAAATTTCAGAATTGCACCTTGCAATGCGGAGAAATTACAGTTTGTGCATTAACAATATTCATTGATTTTTGCCATTGAAAAACATGTTATTCATATACCAGAAATGTTTGAAGCTACTGACTGAATGAAAGGAGCTGGCACCTCACTCTCTTTGAATCTTCTTTATCATGCTAAGAGGAGCAGGAAAAAGCAAAAAATTTCAGAATTGCACCTTGCAATGCGGAGAAATTACTGTTTGTGCATTTACAATATTCATTGATTTTTGCCATTGAAAAACGTCCAGAAATGATTGAAGCTACTGACTGAATGAAAGGAGCTGGCATCTCACTCTCTTTGAATCTTCTTTATCATGCTAAGAGGAGCAGGAAAAAGCAAAAAATTTCAGAATTGCACCTTGCAATGCGGAGAAATTACTGTTTGTGCATTTACAATATTCATTGATTTTTGCCATTGAAAAACATCATGTTATTCATATACCAGAAATGTTTGAAGCTACTGATTGAATGAAAGGAGCTGGCATCTCACTCTCTTTGAATCTTCTTTATCATGCTAAGAGGAGCAGGAAAAAGCAAAAAATTTCAGAATTGCACCTTGCAATGCGGAGAAATTACTGTTTGTGCATTTACAATATTCATTGATTTTTGCCATTGAAAAACGTCCAGAAATGATTGAAGCTACTGACTGAATGAAAAGAGCTGGCATCTCACTCTCTTTGAATCTTCTTTATCATGCTAAGAGGAGCAGGAAAAAGCAAAAAATTTCAGAATTGCACCTTGCAATGCGGAGAAATTACAGTTTGTGCATTTACAATATTCATTGATTTTTGCCATTGAAAAACGTACAGAAATGATTGAAGCTACTGACTGAATGAAAGGAGCTGGCATCTCACTCTCTTTGAATCTTCTTTATCATGCTAAGAGGAGCAGGAAAAAGCAAAAAATTTCAGAATTGCTCCTTGCAATGCGGAGAAATTACTGTTTGTGCATTTACAATATTCATTGATTTTTGCCATTGAAAAACATGTTATTCATATACCAGAAATGTTTGAAGCTACTGACTGAATGAAAGGAGCTGGCACCTCACTCTCTTTGAATCTTCTTTATCATGCTAAGAGGAGCAGGAAAAATCAAAAATTTCAGAATTGCACCTTGCAATGCGGAGAAATTACTGTTTGTGCATTTACAATATTCATTGATTTTTGCCATTGAAAAACGTCCAGAAATGATTGAAGCTACTGACTGAATGAAAGGAGCTGGCATCTCACTCTCTTTGAATCTTCTTTATCATGCTAAGAGGAGCAGGAAAAAGCAAAAAATTTCAGAATTGCACCTTGCAATGCGGAGAAATTACTGTTTGTGCATTTACAATATTCATTGATTTTTGCCATTGAAAAACGTCCAGAAATGATTGAAGCTACTGACTGAATGAAAGGAGCTGGCATCTCACTCTCTTTTAATCTTCTTTATCATGCTAAGAGGAGCAGGAGAAAGCAAAAAATTTCAGAATTGCACCTTGCAATGCGGAGAAATTACTGTTTGTGCATTTACAATATTCATTGATTTTTGCCATTGAAAAACGTCCAGAAATGATTGAAGCTACTGACTGAATGAAAGGAGCTGGCATCTCACTCTCTTTGAATCTTCTTTATCATGCTAAGAGGAGCAGGAAAAAGCAAAAAATTTCAGAATTGCACCTTGCAATGCGGAGAAATAACTGTTTGTGCATTTACAATATTCATTGATTTTTGCCATTGAAAAACGTTATTCATATACCAGAAATGTTTGAAGCTACTGACTGAATGAAAGGAGCTGGCACCTCACTCTCTTTGAATCTTCTTTATCATGCTAAGAGGAGCAGGAATAAGCAAAAAATTTCAGAATTGCACCTTGCAATGCGGAAAAATTACTGTTTGTGCATTTACAATATTCATTGATTTTTGCCATTGAAAAACGTCCAGAAATGATTGAAGCTACTGACTGAATGAAAGGAGCTGGCATCTCACTCTCTTTGAATCTTCTTTATCATGCTAAGAGGAGCAGGAAAAAGCAAAAAATTTCAGAATTGCACCTTGCAATGCGGAGAAATTACTGTTTGTGCATTTACAAAATTAATTGATTTTTGCCATTGAAAAACATCATGTTATTCATTTACCAGAAATGATTGAAGCTACTGACTGAATGTAAGGAGCTGGCATCTCACTCTCTTTGAATCTTCTTTATCATGCTAAGAGGAGCAGGAAAAAGCAAAAAATTTCAGAATTGCACCTTGCAATGCGGAGAAATTACTGTTTGTGCATTTACAATATTCATTGATTTTTGCCATTGAAAAACGTCCAGAAATGATTGAAGCTACTGACTGAATGAAAGGAGCTGGCATCTCACTCTCTTTGAATCTTCTTTATCATGCTAAGAGGAGCAGGAAAAAGCAAAAAATTTCAGAATTGCACCTTGCAATGCGGAGAAATTACTGTTTGTGCATTTACAATATTCATTGATTTTTGCCATTGAAAAACATCATGTTATTCATATACCAGAAATGTTTGAAGCTACTGATTGAATGAAAGGAGCTGGCATCTCACTCTCTTTGAATCTTCTTTATCATGCTAAGAGGAGCAGGAAAAAGCAAAAAATTTCAGAATTGCACCTTGCAATGCGGAGAAATTACTGTTTGTGCATTTACAATATTCATTGATTTTTGCCATTGAAAAACGTCCAGAAATGATTGAAGCTACTGACTGAATGAAAAGAGCTGGCATCTCACTCTCTTTGAATCTTCTTTATCATGCTAAGAGGAGCAGGAAAAAGCAAAAAATTTCAGAATTGCACCTTGCAATGCGGAGAAATTACAGTTTGTGCATTTACAATATTCATTGATTTTTGCCATTGAAAAACGTCCAGAAATGATTGAAGCTACTGACTGAATGAAAGGAGCTGGCATCTCACTCTCTTTGAATCTTCTTTATCATGCTAAGAGGAGCAGGAAAAAGCAAAAAATTTCAGAATTGCTCCTTGCAATGCGGAGAAATTACTGTTTGTGCATTTACAATATTCATTGATTTTTGCCATTGAAAAACATGTTATTCATATACCAGAAATGTTTGAAGCTACTGACTGAATGAAAGGAGCTGGCACCTCACTCTCTTTGAATCTTCTTTATCATGCTAAGAGGAGCAGGAAAAAGCAAAAATTTCAGAATTGCACCTTGCAATGCGGAGAAATTACTGTTTGTGCATTTACAATATTCATTGATTTTTGCCATTGAAAAACGTCCAGAAATGATTGAAGCTACTGACTGAATGAAAGGAGCTGGCATCTCACTCTCTTTGAATCTTCTTTATCATGCTAAGAGGAGCAGGAAAAAGCAAAAAATTTCAGAATTGCACCTTGCAATGCGGAGAAATTACTGTTTGTGCATTTACAATATTCATTGATTTTTGCCATTGAAAAACGTCCAGAAATGATTGAAGCTACTGACTGAATGAAAGGAGCTGGCATCTCACTCTCTTTGAATCTTCTTTATCATGCTAAGAGGAGCAGGAAAAAGCAAAAAATTTCAGAATTGCACCTTGCAATGCGGAGAAATTACTGTTTGTGCATTTACAATATTCATTGATTTTTGCCATTGAAAAACGTCCAGAAATGATTGAAGCTACTGACTGAATGAAAGGAGCTGGCATCTCACTCTCTTTGAATCTTCTTTATCATGCTAAGAGGAGCAGGAAAAAGCAAAAAATTTCAGAATTGCACCTTGCAATGCGGAGAAATAACTGTTTGTGCATTTACAATATTCATTGATTTTTGCCATTGAAAAACGTTATTCATATACCAGAAATGTTTGAAGCTACTGACTGAATGAAAGGAGCTGGCACCTCACTCTCTTTGAATCTTCTTTATCATGCTAAGAGGAGCAGGAATAAGCAAAAAATTTCAGAATTGCACCTTGCAATGCGGAAAAATTACTGTTTGTGCATTTACAATATTCATTGATTTTTGCCATTGAAAAACGTCCAGAAATGATTGAAGCTACTGACTGAATGAAAGGAGCTGGCATCTCACTCTCTTTGAATCTTCTTTATCATGCTAAGAGGAGCAGGAAAAAGCATAAAATTTCAGAATTGCACCTTGCAATGCGGAGAAATTACTGTTTGTGCATTTACAATATTCATTGATTTTTGCCATTGAAAAACGTCCAGAAATGATTGAAGCTACTGACTGATTGAAAGGAGCTGGCATCTCACTCTCTTTGAATCTTCTTTATCATGCTAAGAGGAGCAGGAAAAAGCAAAAAATTTCAGAATTGCGCCTTGCAATGCGGAGAAATTACTGTTTGTGCATTTACAAAATTCATTGATTTTTGCCATTGAAAAACATCATGTTATTCATTTACCAGAAATGATTGAAGCTACTGACTGAATGTAAGGAGCTGGCATCTCACTCTCTTTGAATCTTCTTTATCATGCTAAGAGGAGCAGGAAAAAGCAAAAAATTTCAGAATTGCACCTTGCAATGCGGAGAAATTACTGTTTGTGCATTTACAATATTCGTTGATTTTTGCCATTGAAAAACGTCCAGAAATGATTGAAGCTACTGACTGAATGAAAGGAGCTGGCATCTCACTCTCTTTGAATCTTCTTTATCATGCTAAGAGGAGCAGGAAAAAGCAAAAAATTTCAGAATTGCACCTTGCAATGCGGAGAAATTACTGTTTGTGCATTTACAATATTCATTGATTTTTGCCATTGAAAAACATCATGTTATTCATATACCAGAAATGAATGAAGCTACTGACTGAATGAAAGGAGCTGGCATCTCACTCTCTTTGAATCTTCTTTATCATGCTAAGAGGAGCAGGAAAAAGTAAAAAATTTCAGAATTGCACCTTGCAATGCGGAGAAATTACTGTTTGTGCATTTACAATATTCAATGATTTTTGCCATTGAAAAACGTCCAGAAATGATTGAAGCTACTGACTGAACGAAAGGAGCTGGCGTCTCACTCTCTTTGAATCTTCTTTATCATGCTAAGAGGAGCAGGAAAAAGCAAAAAATTTCAGAATTGTACCTTGCAATGCGGAGAAATTGCTGTTTGTGCATTTACAATATTCATTGATTTTTGCCATTGAAAAACATCATGTTATTCATATACCAGAAATGTTTGAAGCTACTGACTGAATGAAAGGAGCTGGCATCTCACTCTCTTTGAATCTTTTTTATCATGCTAAGAGGAGCAGGAAAAAGCAAAAAATTTCAGAATTGCACCTTGCAATGCGGAGAAATTACTGTTTGTGCATTTACAATATTCATTGATTTTTGCCATTGAAAAACGTCCAGAAATGATTGAAGCTACTGACTGAATGAAAGGAGCTGGCATCTCACTCTCTTTGAATCTTCTTTATCATGCTAAGAGGAGCAGGAAAAAGCAAAAAATTTCAGAATTGCACCTTGCAATGCGGAGAAATTACTGTTTGTGCATTTACAATATTCATTGATTTTTGCCATTGAAAAACGTCCAGAAATGATTGAAGCTACTGACTGAATGAAAGGAGCTGGCATCTCACTCTCTTTGAATCTTCTTTATCATGCTAAGAGGAGCAGGAAAAAGCAAAAAATTTCAGAATTGCACCTTGCAATGCGGAGAAATTACTGTTTGTGCATTTACAATATTCATTGATTTTTGCCATTGAAAAACATCATGTTATTCATATACCAGAAATGATTGAAGCTACTGACTGAATGAAAGGAGCTGGCATCTCACTCTCTTTGAATCTTCTTTATCATGCTAAGAGGAGCAGGAAAAAGCAAAAAATTTCAGAATTGCACCTTGCAATGCGGAGAAATTACTGTTTGTGCATTTACAATATTCATTGATTTTTGCAATTGAAAAACGTCCAGAAATGATTGAAGCTACTGACTGAATGAAAGGAGCTGGCTTCTCACTCTCTTTGAATCTTCTTTATCATGCTAAGAGGAGCAGGAAAAAGCAAAAAATTTCAGAATTGCACCTTGCAATGCGGAGAAATTACTGTTTGTGCATTTACAATATTCATTGATTTTTGCCATTGAAAAACGTCCAGAAATGATTGAAGCTACTGACTGAATGAAAGGAGCTGGCATCTCACTCTCTTTGAATCTTGTTTATCATGCTAAGAGGAGCAGGAAAAAGCAAAAAATTTCAGAATTGCAACTTGCAATGCGGAGAAATTACTGTTTGTGCATTTAGAATATTCATTGATTTTTGCCATTGAAAAACGTCCAGAAATGATTGAAGCTACTGACTGAATGAAAGGAGCTGGCATCTCACTCTCTTTGAATCTTCTTTATCATGCTAAGAGGAGCAGGAAAAAGCAAAAAATCTCAGAATTGCACCTTGCAATGCGGAGAAATTACTGTTTGTGCATTTACAATATTCATTGATTTTTGCCATTGAAAAACATCATGTTATTCATATACCAGAAATGATTGAAGCTACTGACTGAATGAAAGCAGCTGGCATCTCACTCTCTTTGAATCTTCTTTATCATGCTAAGAGGAGCAGGAAAAAGTAAAAAATTTCAGAATTGCACCTTGCAATGCGGAGAAATTACTGTTTGTGCATTTACAATATTCAATGATTTTTGCCATTGAAAAACGTCCAGAAATGATTGAAGCTACTGACTGAATGAAAGGAGCTGGCATCTCACTCTCTTTGAATCTTCTTTATCATGCTAAGAGGAGCAGGATAAAGCAAAAAATTTCAGAATTGCACCTTGCAATGCGGAGAAATTACTGTTTGTGCATTTACAATATTCATTGATTTTTGCCATTGAAAAACATCATTTTATTCATATACCAGAAATGTTTGAAGCTACTGACTGAATGAAAGGAGCTGGCATCTCACTCTCCTTGAATCTTCTTTATCATGCTAAGAGGAGCAGGAAAAAGCAAAAAATTTCAGAATTGCACCTTGCAATGCGGAGAAATTACTGTTTGTGCATTTACAATATTCATTGATTTTTGCCATTGAAAAACATCATGTTATTCATATACCAGAAATGTTTGAAGCTACTGACTGAATGAAAGGAGCTGGCATCTCACTCTCTTTGAATCTTCTTTATCATGCTAAGAGGAGCAGGAAAAAGCAAAAAATTTCAGAATTGCACCTTGCAATGCGGAGAAATTACTGTTTGTGCATTTACAATATTCATTGATTTTTGCCATTGAAAAACATCACGTTATTCATATACCAGAAATGATTGAAGCTACTGACTGAATGAAAGGAGCTGGCATCTCACTCTCTTTGAATCTTCTTTATCATGCTAAGAGGAGCAGGAAAAAGCAAAAAATTTCAGAGTTGCACCTTGCAATGCGGAGAAATTACTGTTTGTGCATTTACAATATTCATTGATTTTTGCAATTGAAAAACGTCCAGAAATGATTGAAGCTACTGACTGAATGAAAGGAGCTGGCATCTCACTCTCTTTGAATCTTCTTTATCATGCTAAGAGGAGCAGGAAAAAGCAAAAAATTTCAGAATTGCACCTTGCAATGCGGAGAAATTACTGTTTGTGCATTTACAATATTCATTGATTTTTGCCATTGAAAAACATCATGTTATTCATATACCAGGAATGTTTGAAGCTACTGACTGAATGAAAGGAGCTGGCATCTCACTCTCTTTGAATCTTCTTTATCATGCTAAGAGGAGCAGGAAAAAGCAAAAAATTTCAGAATTGCACCTTGCAATGCGGAGAAATTACTGTTTGTGCATTTACAATATTCATTGATTTTTGCCATTGAAAAACGTCCAGAAATGATTGAAGCTACTGACTGAATGAAAGGAGCTGGCATCTCACTCTCTTTTAATCTTGTTTATCATGCTAAGAGGAGCAGGAAAAAGTAAAAAATTTCAGAATTGCACCTTGCAATGCGGAGAAATTACTGTTTGTGCATTTACAATATTCAATGATTTTTGCCATTGAAAAACGTCCAGAAATGATTGAAGCTACTGACTGAATGAAAGGAGCTGGCATCTCACTCTCTTTGAATCTTCTTTATCATGCTAAGAGGAGCAGGAAAAAGCAAAAAATTTCAGAATTGCACCTTGCAATGCGGAGAAATTACTGTTTGTGCATTTACAATATTCATTGATTTTTGCCATTGAAAAACATCATGTTATTCATATACCAGGAATGTTTGAAGCTACTGACTGAATGAAAGGAGCTGGCATCTCACTCTCTTTGAATCTTCTTTATCATGCTAAGAGGAGCAGGAAAAAGCAAAAAATTTCAGAATTGCACCTTGCAATGCGGAGAAATTACTGTTTGTGCATTTACAATATTCATTGATTTTTGCCATTGAAAAACGTCCAGAAATGATTGAAGCTACTGACTGAATGAAAGGAGCTGGCATCTCACTCTCTTTTAATCTTGTTTATCATGCTAAGAGGAGCAGGAAAAAGCAAAAAATTTCAGAATTGCACCTTGCAATGCGGAGAAATTACTGTTTGTGCATTTACAATATTCATTGATTTTTGCCATTGAAAAACGTCCAGAAATGATTGAAGCTACTGACTGAATGAAAGGAGCTGGCATCTCACTCTCTTTGAATCTTCTTTATCATGCTAAGAGGAGCAGGAAAAAGCAAAAAATTTCAGAATTGCACCTTGCAATGCGGAGAAATTACTGTTTGTGCATTTACAATATTCATTGATTTTTGCCATTGAAAAACATCATGTTATTCATATACCAGAAATGATTGAAGCTACTGACTGAATGAAAGGAGCTGGCATCTCACTCTCTTTGAATCTTCTTTATCATGCTAAGAGGAGCAGGAAAAAGTAAAAAATTTCAGAATTGCACCTTGCAATGCGGAGAAATTACTGTTTGTGCATTTACAATATTCAATGATTTTTGCCATTGAAAAACGTCCAGAAATGATTGAAGCTACTGACTGAATGAAAGGAGCTGGCATCTCACTCTCTTTGAATCTTCTTTATCATGCTAAGAGGAGCAGGATAAAGCAAAAAATTTCAGAATTGCACCTTGCAATGCGGAGAAATTACTGTTTGTGCATTTACAATATTCATTGATTTTTGCCATTGAAAAACATCATTTTATTCATATACCAGAAATGTTTGAAGCTACTGACTGAATGAAAGGAGCTGGCATCTCACTCTCCTTGAATCTTCTTAATCATGCTAAGAGGAGCAGGAAAAAGCAAAAAATTTCAGAATTGCACCTTGCAATGCGGAGAAATTACTGTTTGTGCATTTACAATATTCATTGATTTTTGCCATTGAAAAACATCATGTTATTCATATACCAGAAATGTTTGAAGCTACTGACTGAATGAAAGGAGCTGGCATCTCACTCTCTTTGAATCTTCTTTATCATGCTAAGAGGAGCAGGAAAAAGCAAAAAATTTCAGAATTGCACCTTGCAATGCGGAGAAATTACTGTTTGTGCATTTACAATATTCATTGATTTTTGCCATTGAAAAACATCACGTTATTCATATACCAGAAATGATTGAAGCTACTGACTGAATGAAAGGAGCTGGCATCTCACTCTCTTTGAATCTTCTTTATCATGCTAAGAGGAGCAGGAAAAAGCAAAAAATTTCAGAGTTGCACCTTGCAATGCGGAGAAATTACTGTTTGTGCATTTACAATATTCATTGATTTTTGCAATTGAAAAACGTCCAGAAATGATTGAAGCTACTGACTGAATGAAAGGAGCTGGCATCTCACTCTCTTTGAATCTTCTTTATCATGCTAAGAGGAGCAGGAAAAAGCAAAAAATTTCAGAATTGCACCTTGCAATGCGGAGAAATTACTGTTTGTGCATTTACAATATTCATTGATTTTTGCCATTGAAAAACATCATGTTATTCATATACCAGGAATGTTTGAAGCTACTGACTGAATGAAAGGAGCTGGCATCTCACTCTCTTTGAATCTTCTTTATCATGCTAAGAGGAGCAGGAAAAAGCAAAAAATTTCAGAATTGCACCTTGCAATGCGGAGAAATTACTGTTTGTGCATTTACAATATTCATTGATTTTTGCCATTGAAAAACGTCCAGAAATGATTGAAGCTACTGACTGAATGAAAGGAGCTGGCATCTCACTCTCTTTTAATCTTGTTTATCATGCTAAGAGGAGCAGGAAAAATCAAAAAATTTCAGAATTGCACCTTGCAATGCGGAGAAATTACTGTTTGTGCATTTACAATATTCATTGATTTTTGCCATTGAAAAACGTCCAGAAATGATTGAAGCTACTGACTGAATGAAAGGAGCTGGCATCTCACTCTCTTTGAATCTTCTTTATCATGCTAAGAGGAGCAGGAAAAAGCAAAAAATTTCAGAATTGCACCTTGCAATGCGGAGAAATTACTGTTTGTGCATTTACAATATTCATTGATTTTTGCCATTGAAAAACATCATGTTATTCATATACCAGAAATGATTGAAGCTACTGACTGAATGAAAGGAGCTGGCATCTCACTCTCTTTGAATCTTCTTTATCATGCTAAGAGGAGCAGGAAAAAGTAAAAAATTTCAGAATTGCACCTTGCAATGCGGAGAAATTACTGTTTGTGCATTTACAATATTCAATGATTTTTGCCATTGAAAAACGTCCAGAAATGATTGAAGCTACTGACTGAATGAAAGGAGCTGGCATCTCACTCTCTTTGAATCTTCTTTATCATGCTAAGAGGAGCAGGAAAAAGCAAAAAATTTCAGAATTGCACCTTGCAATGCGGAGAAATTACTGTTTGTGCATTTACAATATTCATTGATTTATGCCATTGAAAAACATCATGTTATTCATATACCAGGAATGTTTGAAGCTACTGACTGAATGAAAGGAGCTGGCATCTCACTCTCTTTGAATCTTCTTTATCATGCTAAGAGGAGCAGGAAAAAGCAAAAAATTTCAGAATTGCACCTTGCAATGCGGAGAAATTACTGTTTGTGCATTTACAATATTCATTGATTTTTGCCATTGAAAAACGTCCAGAAATGATTGAAGCTACTGACTGAATGAAAGGAGCTGGCATCTCACTCTCTTTTAATCTTGTTTATCATGCTAAGAGGAGCAGGAAAAAGCAAAAAATTTCAGAATTGCACCTTGCAATGCGGAGAAATTACTGTTTGTGCATTTACAATATTCATTGATTTTTGCCATTGAAAAACGTCCAGAAATGATTGAAGCTACTGACTGAATGAAAGGAGCTGGCATCTCACTCTCTTTGAATCTTCTTTATCATGCTAAGAGGAGCAGGAAAAAGCAAAAAATTTCAGAATTGCACCTTGCAATGCGGAGAAATTACTGTTTGTGCATTTACAATATTCATTGATTTTTGCCATTGAAAAACATCATGTTATTCATATACCAGAAATGATTGAAGCTACTGACTGAATGAAAGGAGCTGGCATCTCACTCTCTTTGAATCTTCTTTATCATGCTAAGAGGAGCAGGAAAAAGTAAAAAATTTCAGAATTGCACCTTGCAATGCGGAGAAATTACTGTTTGTGCATTTACAATATTCAATGATTTTTGCCATTGAAAAACGTCCAGAAATGATTGAAGCTACTGACTGAATGAAAGGAGCTGGCATCTCACTCTCTTTGAATCTTCTTTATCATGCTAATAGGAGCAGGAAAAAGCAAAAAATTTCAGAATTGCACCTTGCAATGCGGAGAAATTACTGTTTGTGCATTTACAATATTCATTGATTTTTGCCATTGAAAAACATCATGTTATTCATATACCAGAAATGATTGATGCTACTGACTGAATGAAAGGAGCTGGCATCTCACTCTCCTTGAATCTTCTTTATCATGCTAAGAGGAGCAGGAAAAAGCAAAAAATTTCAGAATTGCACCTTGCAATGCGGAGAAATTACTGTTTGTGCATTTACAATATTCATTGATTTTTGCCATTGAAAAACATCATGTTATTCATATACCAGAAATGTTTGAAGCTACTGACTGAATGAAAGGAGCTGGCATCTCACTCTCTTTGAATCTTCTTTATCATGCTAAGAGGAGCAGGAAAAAGCAAAAAATTTCAGAATTGCACCTTGCAATGCGGAGAAATTACTGTTTGTGCATTTACAATATTCATTGATTTTTGCCATTGAAAAACATCACGTTATTCATATACCAGAAATGATTGAAGCTACTGACTGAATGAAAGGAGCTGGCATCTCACTCTCTTTGAATCTTCTTTATCATGCTAAGAGGAGCAGGAAAAAGCAAAAAATTTCAGAGTTGCACCTTGCAATGCGGAGAAATTACTGTTTGTGCATTTACAATATTCATTGATTTTTGCAATTGAAAAACGTCCAGAAATGATTGAAGCTACTGACTGAATGAAAGGAGCTGGCATCTCACTCTCTTTGAATCTTCTTTATCATGCTAAGAGGAGCAGGAAAAAGCAAAAAATTTCAGAATTGCACCTTGCAATGCGGAGAAATTACTGTTTGTGCATTTACAATATTCATTGATTTTTGCCATTGAAAAACATCATGTTATTCATATACCAGGAATGTTTGAAGCTACTGACTGAATGAAAGGAGCTGGCATCTCACTCTCTTTGAATCTTCTTTATCATGCTAAGAGGAGCAGGAAAAAGCAAAAAATTTCAGAATTGCACCTTGCAATGCGGAGAAATTACTGTTTGTGCATTTACAATATTCATTGATTTTTGCCATTGAAAAACGTCCAGAAATGATTGAAGCTACTGACTGAATGAAAGGAGCTGGCATCTCACTCTCTTTTAATCTTGTTTATCATGCTAAGAGGAGCAGGAAAAAGCAAAAAATTTCAGAATTGCACCTTGCAATGCGGAGAAATTACTGTTTGTGCATTTACAATATTCATTGATTTTTGCCATTGAAAAACGTCCAGAAATGATTGAAGCTACTGACTGAATGAAAGGAGCTGGCATCTCACTCTCTTTGAATCTTCTTTATCATGCTAAGAGGAGCAGGAAAAAGCAAAAAATTTCAGAATTGCACCTTGCAATGCGGAGAAATTACTGTTTGTGCATTTACAATATTCATTGATTTTTGCCATTGAAAAACATCATGTTATTCATATACCAGAAATGATTGAAGCTACTGACTGAATGAAAGGAGCTGGCATCTCACTCTCTTTGAATCTTCTTTATCATGCTAAGAGGAGCAGGAAAAAGTAAAAAATTTCAGAATTGCACCTTGCAATGCGGAGAAATTACTGTTTGTGCATTTACAATATTCAATGATTTTTGCCATTGAAAAACGTCCAGAAATGATTGAAGCTACTGACTGAATGAAAGGAGCTGGCATCTCACTCTCTTTGAATCTTCTTTATCATGCTAAGAGGAGCAGGAAAAAGCAAAAAATTTCAGAATTGCACCTTGCAATGCGGAGAAATTACTGTTTGTGCATTTACAATATTCATTGATTTATGCCATTGAAAAACATCATGTTATTCATATACCAGGAATGTTTGAAGCTACTGACTGAATGAAAGGAGCTGGCATCTCACTCTCTTTGAATCTTCTTTATCATGCTAAGAGGAGCAGGAAAAAGCAAAAAATTTCAGAATTGCACCTTGCAATGCGGAGAAATTACTGTTTGTGCATTTACAATATTCATTGATTTTTGCCATTGAAAAACGTCCAGAAATGATTGAAGCTACTGACTGAATGAAAGGAGCTGGCATCTCACTCTCTTTTAATCTTGTTTATCATGCTAAGAGGAGCAGGAAAAAGCAAAAAATTTCAGAATTGCACCTTGCAATGCGGAGAAATTACTGTTTGTGCATTTACAATATTCATTGATTTTTGCCATTGAAAAACGTCCAGAAATGATTGAAGCTACTGACTGAATGAAAGGAGCTGGCATCTCACTCTCTTTGAATCTTCTTTATCATGCTAAGAGGAGCAGGAAAAAGCAAAAAATTTCAGAATTGCACCTTGCAATGCGGAGAAATTACTGTTTGTGCATTTACAATATTCATTGATTTTTGCCATTGAAAAACATCATGTTATTCATATACCAGAAATGATTGAAGCTACTGACTGAATGAAAGGAGCTGGCATCTCACTCTCTTTGAATCTTCTTTATCATGCTAAGAGGAGCAGGAAAAAGTAAAAAATTTCAGAATTGCACCTTGCAATGCGGAGAAATTACTGTTTGTGCATTTACAATATTCAATGATTTTTGCCATTGAAAAACGTCCAGAAATGATTGAAGCTACTGACTGAATGAAAGGAGCTGGCATCTCACTCTCTTTGAATCTTCTTTATCATGCTAATAGGAGCAGGAAAAAGCAAAAAATTTCAGAATTGCACCTTGCAATGCGGAGAAATTACTGTTTGTGCATTTACAATATTCATTGATTTTTGCCATTGAAAAACATCATGTTATTCATATACCAGAAATGATTGAAGCTACTGACTGAATGAAAGGAGCTGGCATCTCACTCTCTTTGAATCTTCTTTATCATGCTAAGAGGAGCAGGAAAAAGTAAAAAATTTCAGAATTGCACCTTGCAATGCGGAGAAATTACTGTTTGTGCATTTACAATATTCAATGATTTTTGCCTTTGAAAAACGTCCAGAAATGATTGAAGCTACTGACTGAACGAAAGGAGCTGGCATCTCAATCTCTTTGAATCTTCTTTATCATGCTAAGAGGAGCAGGAAAAAGCAAAAAATTTCAGAATTGCACCTTGCAATGCGGAGAAATTACTGTTTGTGCATTTACAATATTCATTGATTTTTGCCATTGAAAAACATCATGTTATTCATATACCAGAAATGATTGATGCTACTGACTGAATGAAAGGAGCTGGCATCTCACTCTCTTTGAATCTTCTTTATCATGCTAAGAGGAGCAGGAAAAAGCAAAAAATTTCAGAATTGCACCTTGCAATGCGGAGAAATTACTGTTTGTGCATTTACAATATTCATTGATTTTTGCCATTGAAAAACATCATGTTATTCATATACCAGAAATGTTTGAAGCTACTGACTGACTGAAAGGAGCTGGCATCTCACTCTCTTTGAATCTTCTTTATCATGCTAAGAGGAGCAGGAAAAAGCAAAAAATTTCAGAATTGCACCTTGCAATGCGGAGAAATTACTGTTTGTGCATTTACAATATTCATTGATTTTTGCAATTGAAAAACGTCCAGAAATGATTGAAGCTACTGACTGAATGAAAGGAGCTGGCATCTCACTCTCTTTGAATCTTCTTTATCATGCTAAGAGGAGCAGGAAAAAGCAAAAAATTTCAGAATTGCACCTTGCAATGCGGAGAAATTACTGTTTGTGCATTTACAATATTCATTGATTTTTGCCATTGAAAAACATTATGTTATTCATATACCAGGAATGTTTGAAGCTACTGACTGAATGAAAGGAGCTGGCATCTCACTCTCTTTGAATCTTCTTTATCATGCTAAGAGGAGCAGGAAAAAGTAAAAAATTTCAGAATTGCACCTTGCAATGCGGAGAAATTACTGTTTGTGCATTTACAATATTCAATGATTTTTGCCATTGAAAAACGTCCAGAAATGATTGAAGCTACTGACTGAATGAAAGGAGCTGGCATCTCACTCTCTTTGAATCTTCTTTATCATGCTAAGAGGAGCAGGAAAAAGCAAAAAATTTCAGAATTGCACCTTGCAATGCGGAGAAATTACTGTTTGTGCATTTACAATATTCATTGATTTTTGCCATTGAAAAACATCATGTTATTCATATACCAGAAATGATTGAAGCTACTGACTGAATGAAAGGAGCTGGCATCTCACTCTCTTTGAATCTTCTTTATCATGCTAAGAGGAGCAGGAAAAAGTAAAAAATTTCAGAATTGCACCTTGCAATGCGGAGAAATTACTGTTTGTGCATTTACAATATTCAATGATTTTTGCCTTTGAAAAACGTCCAGAAATGATTGAAGCTACTGACTGAACGAAAGGAGCTGGCATCTCACTCTCTTTGAATCTTCTTTATCATGCTAAGAGGAGCAGGAAAAAGCAAAAAATTTCAGAATTGCACCTTGCAATGCGGAGAAATTACTGTTTGTGCATTTACAATATTCATTGATTTTTGCCATTGAAAAACATCATGTTATTCATATACCAGAAATGATTGATGCTACTGACTGAATGAAAGGAGCTGGCATCTCACTCTCTTTGAATCTTCTTTATCATGCTAAGAGGAGCAGGAAAAAGCAAAAAATTTCAGAATTGCACCTTGCAATGCGGAGAAATTACTGTTTGTGCATTTACAATATTCATTGATTTTTGCCATTGAAAAACATCATGTTATTCATATACCAGAAATGTTTGAAGCTACTGACTGAATGAAAGGAGCTGGCATCTCACTCTCTTTGAATCTTCTTTATCATGCTAAGAGGAGCAGGAAAAAGCAAAAAATTTCAGAATTGCACCTTGCAATGCGGAGAAATTACTGTTTGTGCATTTACAATATTCATTGATTTTTGCAATTGAAAAACGTCCAGAAATGATTGAAGCTACTGACTGAATGAAAGGAGCTGGCATCTCACTCTCTTTGAATCTTCTTTATCATGCTAAGAGGAGCAGGAAAAAGCAAAAAATTTCAGAATTGCACCTTGCAATGCGGAGAAATTACTGTTTGTGCATTTACAATATTCATTGATTTTTGCCATTGAAAACCATTATGTTATTCATATACCAGGAATGTTTGAAGCTACTGACTGAATGAAAGGAGCTGGCATCTCACTCTCTTTGAATCTTCTTTATCATGCTAAGAGGAGCAGGAAAAAGTAAAAAATTTCAGAATTGCACCTTGCAATGCGGAGAAATTACTGTTTGTGCATTTACAATATTCATTGATTTTTGCAATTGAAAAACGTCCAGAAATGATTGAAGCTACTGACTGAATGAAAGGAGCTGGCATCTCACTCTCTTTGAATCTTGTTTATCATGCTAAGAGAAGCAGGAAAAAGCAAAAAATTTCAGAATTGCACCTTGCAATGCGAAGAAATTACTGTTTGTGCATTTACAATATTCATTGATGTTTGCCATTGAAAAACGTCCAGAAATGATTGAAGCTACTGACTGAATGAAAGGAGCTGGCATCTCACTCTCTTTGAATCTTCTTTATCATGCTAAGAGGAGCAGGAAAAAGCAAAAAATTTCAGAGTTGCACCTTGCAATGCGGAGAAATTACTGTTTGTGCATTTACAATATTCATTGATTTTTGCAATTGAAAAACGTCCAGAAATGATTGAAGCTACTGACTGAATGAAAGGAGCTGGCATCTCACTCTCTTTGAATCTTCTTTATCATGCTAAGAGGAGCAGGAAAAAGCAAAAAATTTCAGAATTGCACCTTGCAATGCGGAGAAATTACTGTTTGTGCATTTACAATATTCATTGATTTTTGCCATTGAAAAACATCATGTTATTCATATACCAGGAATGTTTGAAGCTACTGACTGAATGAAAGGAGCTGGCATCTCACTCTCTTTGAATCTTCTTTATCATGCTAAGAGGAGCAGGAAAAAGCAAAAAATTTCAGAATTGCACCTTGCAATGCGGAGAAATTACTGTTTGTGCATTTACAATATTCATTGATTTTTGCCATTGAAAAACGTCCAGAAATGATTGAAGCTACTGACTGAATGAAAGGAGCTGGCATCTCACTCTCTTTTAATCTTGTTTATCATGCTAAGAGGAGCAGGAAAAAGCAAAAAATTTCAGAATTGCACCTTGCAATGCGGAGAAATTACTGTTTGTGCATTTACAATATTCATTGATTTTTGCCATTGAAAAACGTCCAGAAATGATTGAAGCTACTGACTGAATGAAAGGAGCTGGCATCTCACTCTCTTTGAATCTTCTTTATCATGCTAAGAGGAGCAGGAAAAAGCAAAAAATTTCAGAATTGCACCTTGCAATGCGGAGAAATTACTGTTTGTGCATTTACAATATTCATTGATTTTTGCCATTGAAAAACATCATGTTATTCATATACCAGAAATGATTGAAGCTACTGACTGAATGAAAGGAGCTGGCATCTCACTCTCTTTGAATCTTCTTTATCATGCTAAGAGGAGCAGGAAAAAGTAAAAAATTTCAGAATTGCACCTTGCAATGCGGAGAAATTACTGTTTGTGCATTTACAATATTCAATGATTTTTGCCATTGAAAAATGTCCAGAAATGATTGAAGCTACTGACTGAATGAAAGGAGCTGGCATCTCACTCTCTTTGAATCTTCTTTATCATGCTAAGAGGAGCAGGAAAAAGCAAAAAATTTCAGAATTGCACCTTGCAATGCGGAGAAATTACTGTTTGTGCATTTACAATATTCATTGATTTTTGCCATTGAAAAACATCATGTTATTCATATACCAGAAATGATTGAATCTACTGACTGAATGAAAGGAGCTGGCATCTCACTCTCTTTGAATCTTCTTTATCATGCTAAGAGGAGCAGGAAAAAGTAAAAAATTTCAGAATTGCACCTTGCAATGCGGAGAAATTACTGTTTGTGCATTTACAATATTCAATGATTTTTGCCTTTGAAAAACGTCCAGAAATGATTGAAGCTACTGACTGAACGAAAGGAGCTGGCATCTCACTCTCTTTGAATCTTCTTTATCATGCTAAGAGGAGCAGGAAAAAGCAAAAAATTTCAGAATTGCACCTTGCAATGCGGAGAAATTACTGTTTGTGCATTTACAATATTCATTGATTTTTGCCATTGAAAAACATCATGTTATTCATATACCAGAAATGATTGATGCTACTGACTGAATGAAAGGAGCTGGCATCTCACTCTCTTTGAATCTTCTTTATCATGCTAAGAGGAGCAGGAAAAAGCAAAAAATTTCAGAATTGCACCTTGCAATGCGGAGAAATTACTGTTTGTGCATTTACAATATTCATTGATTTTTGCCATTGAAAAACATCATGTTATTCATATACCAGGAATGTTTGAAGCTACTGACTGAATGAAAGGAGCTGGCATCTCACTCTCTTTGAATCTTCTTTATCATGCTAAGAGGAGCAGGAAAAAGCAAAAAATTTCAGAATTGCACCTTGCAATGCGGAGAAATTACTGTTTGTGCATTTACAATATTCATTGATTTTTGCCATTGAAAAACGTCCAGAAATGATTGAAGCTACTGACTGAATGAAAGGAGCTGGCATCTCACTCTCTTTTAATCTTGTTTATCATGCTAAGAGGAGCAGGAAAAAGCAAAAAATTTCAGAATTGCACCTTGCAATGCGGAGAAATTACTCTTTGTGCATTTACAATATTCATTGATTTTTGCCATTGAAAAACGTCCAGAAATGATTGAAGCTACTGACTGAATGAAAGGAGCTGGCATCTCACTCTCTTTGAATCTTCTTTATCATGCTAAGAGGAGCAGGAAAAAGCAAAAAATTTCAGAATTGCACCTTGCAATGCGGAGAAATTACTGTTTGTGCATTTACAATATTCATTGATTTTTGCCATTGAAAAACATCATGTTATTCATATACCAGAAATGATTGAAGCTACTGACTGAATGAAAGGAGCTGGCATCTCACTCTCTTTGAATCTTCTTTATCATGCTAAGAGGAGCAGGAAAAAGTAAAAAATTTCAGAATTGCACCTTGCAATGCGGAGAAATTACTGTTTGTGCATTTACAATATTCAATGATTTTTGCCATTGAAAAACGTCCAGAAATGATTGAAGCTACTGACTGAATGAAAGGAGCTGGCATCTCACTCTCTTTGAATCTTCTTTATCATGCTAAGAGGAGCAGGAAAAAGCAAAAAATTTCAGAATTGCACCTTGCAATGCGGAGAAATTACTGTTTGTGCATTTACAATATTCATTGATTTTTGCCATTGAAAAACATCATGTTATTCATATACCAGAAATGATTGAAGCTACTGACTGAATGAAAGGAGCTGGCATCTCACTCTCTTTGAATCTTCTTTATCATGCTAAGAGGAGCAGGAAAAAGTAAAAAATTTCAGAATTGCACCTTGCAATGCGGAGAAATTACTGTTTGTGCATTTACAATATTCAATGATTTTTGCCTTTGAAAAACGTCCAGAAATGATTGAAGCTACTGACTGAACGAAAGGAGCTGGCATCTCACTCTCTTTGAATCTTCTTTATCATGCTAAGAGGAGCAGGAAAAAGCAAAAAATTTCAGAATTGCACCTTGCAATGCGGAGAAATTACTGTTTGTGCATTTACAATATTCATTGATTTTTGCCATTGAAAAACATCATGTTATTCATATACCAGAAATGATTGATGCTACTGACTGAATGAAAGGAGCTGGCATCTCACTCTCTTTGAATCTTCTTTATCATGCTAAGAGGAGCAGGAAAAAGCAAAAAATTTCAGAATTGCACCTTGCAATGCGGAGAAATTACTGTTTGTGCATTTACAATATTCATTGATTTTTGCCATTGAAAAACATCATGTTATTCATATACCAGAAATGTTTGAAGCTACTGACTGAATGAAAGGAGCTGGCATCTCACTCTCTTTGAATCTTCTTTATCATGCTAAGAGGAGCAGGAAAAAGCAAAAAATTTCAGAATTGCACCTTGCAATGCGGAGAAATTACTGTTTGTGCATTTACAATATTCATTGATTTTTGCAATTGAAAAACGTCCAGAAATGATTGAAGCTACTGACTGAATGAAAGGAGCTGGCATCTCACTCTCTTTGAATCTTCTTTATCATGCTAAGAGGAGCAGGAAAAAGCAAAAAATTTCAGAATTGCACCTTGCAATGCGGAGAAATTACTGTTTGTGCATTTACAATATTCATTGATTTTTGCCATTGAAAAACATTATGTTATTCATATACCAGGAATGTTTGAAGCTACTGACTGAATGAAAGGAGCTGGCATCTCACTCTCTTTGAATCTTCTTTATCATGCTAAGAGGAGCAGGAAAAAGTAAAAAATTTCAGAATTGCACCTTGCAATGCGGAGAAATTACTGTTTGTGCATTTACAATATTCATTGATTTTTGCCATTGAAAAACGTCCAGAAATGATTGAAGCTACTGACTGAATGAAAGGAGCTGGCATCTCACTCTCTTTGAATCTTGTTTATCATGCTAAGAGAAGCAGGAAAAAGCAAAAAATTTCAGAATTGCACCTTGCAATGCGAAGAAATTACTGTTTGTGCATTTACAATATTCATTGATGTTTGCCATTGAAAAACGTCCAGAAATGATTGAAGCTACTGACTGAATGAAAGGAGCTGGCATCTCACTTTCTTTGAATCTTCTTTATTATGCTAAGAGGAGCAGGAAAAAGCAAAAAATTTCAGAATTGCACCTTGCAATGCGGAGAAATTACTGTTTGTGCATTTACAATATTCATTGATTTTTGCCATTGAAAAACATCATGTTATTCATATACCAGAAATGATTGAAGCTACTGACTGAATGAAAGGAGCTGGCATCTCACTCTCTTTGAATCTTCTTTATCATGCTAAGAGGAGCAGGAAAAAGTAAAAAATTTCAGTATTGCACCTTGCAATGCGGAGAAATTACTGTTTGTGCATTTACAATATTCAATGATTTTTGCCATTGAAAAACGTCCAGAAATGATTGAAGCTACTGACTGAATGAAAGGAGCTGGCATCTCACTCTCTTTGAATCTTCTTTATCATGCTAAGAGGAGCAGGAAAAAGCAAAAAACTTCAGAATTGCACCTTGCAATGCGGAGAAATTACTGTTTGTGCATTTACAATATTCATTGATTTTTGCCATTGAAAAACATCATGTTATTCATATTCCAGAAATGATTGAAGCTACTGACTGAATGAAAGGAGCTGGCATCTCACTCTCTTTGAATCTTCTTTATCATGCTAAGAGGAGCAGGAAAAAGTAAAAAATTTCAGAATTGCACCTTGCAATGCGGAGAAATTACTCTTTGTGCATTTACAATATTCAATGATTTTTGCCTTTGAAAAACGTCCAGAAATGATTGAAGCTACTGACTGAACGAAAGGAGCTGGCATCTCACTCTCTTTGAATCTTCTTTATCATGCTAAGAGGAGCAGGAAAAAGCAAAAAATTTCAGAATTGCACCTTGCAATGCGGAGAAATTACTGTTTGTGCATTTACAATATTCATTGATTTTTGCCATTGAAAAACATCATGTTATTCATATACCAGAAATGTTTGAAGCTACTGACTGAATGAAAGGAGCTGGCATCTCACTCTCTTTGAATCTTCTTTATCATGCTAAGAGGAGCAGGAAAAAGCAAAAAATTTCAGAATTGCACCTTGCAATGCGGAGAAATTACTGTTTGTGCATTTACAATATTCATTGATTTTTGCCATTGAAAAACGTCCAGAAATGATTGAAGCTACTGACTGAATGAAAGGAGCTGGCATCTCACTCTGAATTTTCTTTATCATGCTAAGAGGAGCAGGAAAAAGCAAAAAATTTCAGAATTGCACCTTGCAATGCGGAGAAATTACTGTTTGTGCATTTACAATATTCATTGATTTTTGCCATTGAAAAACGTCCAGAAATGATTGAAGCTACTGACTGAATGAAAGGAGCTGGCATCTCACTCTCTTTGAATCTTCTTTATCATGCTAAGAGGAGCAGGAAAAAGCAAAAAATTTCAGAATTGCACCTTGCAATGCGGAGAAATTACTGTTTGTGCATTTACAATATTCATTGATTTTTGACATTGAAAAACATCATGTTATTCATATACCAGAAATGATTGAAGCTACTGACTGAATGAAAGGAGCTGGCATCTCACTCTCTTTGAATCTTCTTTATCATGCTAAGAGAAGCAGGAAAAAGTAAAAAATTTCAGAATTGCACCTTGCAATGCGGAGAAATTACTGTTTGTGCATTTACAATATTCAATGATTTTTGCCATTGAAAAACGTCCAGAAATGATTGAAGCTACTGACTGAATGAAAGGAGCTGGCATCTCACTCTCTTTGAATCTTCTTTATCATGCTAAGAGGAGCAGGAAAAAGCAAAAAACTTCAGAATTGCACCTTGCAATGCGGAGAAATTACTGTTTGTGCATTTACAATATTCATTGATTTTTGCCATTGAAAAACATCATGTTATTCATATACCAGAAATGATTGAAGCTACTGACTGAATAAAAGGAGCTGGCATCTCACTCTCTTTGAATCTTCTTTATCATGCTAAGAGGAGCAGGAAAAAGTAAAAAATTTCAGAATTGCACCTTGCAATGCGGAGAAATTACTGTTTGTGCATTTACAATATTCAATGATTTTTGCCTTTGAAAAACGTCCAGAAATGATTGAAGCTACTGACTGAACGAAAGGAGCTGGCATCTCACTCTCTTTGAATCTTCTTTATCATGCTAAGAGGAGCAGGAAAAAGCAAAAAATTTCAGAATTGCACCTTGCAATGCGGAGAAATTACTGTTTGTGCATTTACAATATTCATTGATTTTTGCCATTGAAAAACGTCCAGAAATGATTGAAGCTACTGACTGAATGAAAGCAGCTGGCATCTCACTCTGAATTTTCTTTATCATGCTAAGAGGAGCAGGAAAAAGCAAAAAATTTCAGAATTGCACCTTGCAATGCGGAGAAATTACTCTTTGTGCATTTACAATATTCATTGATTTTTGCCATTGAAAAACGTCCAGAAATGATTGAAGCTACTGACTGAATGAAAGGAGCTGGCATCTCACTCTCTTTGAATCGTCTTTATCATGCTAAGAGGAGCAGGAAAAAGCAAAAAATTTCAGAATTGCACCTTGCAATGCGGAGAAATTACTGTTTGTGCATTTACAATATTCATTGATTTTTGCCATTGAAAAACATTATGTTATTCATATACCAGAAATGTTTGAAGCTACTGACTGAGTGAAAGGAGCTGGCATCTCACTCTCTTTGAATCTTCTTTATCATGCTAAGAGGAGCAGGAAAAAGCAAAAAATTTCAGAATTGCACCTTGCAATGCGGAGAAATTACTGTTTGTGCATTTACAATATTCATTGATTTTTGCCATTGAAAAACATCATGTTATTCATAAACCAGAAATGTTTGAAGCTACTGACTGAATGAAAGGAGCTGGCATCTCACTCTCTTTGAATCTTCTTTATCATGCTTGGATTAGCAGGAAAAAGCAAAAAATTTCAGAATTGCACCTTGCAATGTGGAGATATTACTGTTTGTGCATTTACAATATTCATTGATTTTTGCCATTGAAAAACATGTTTTTCATATACCAGAAATGTTTGAAGCTACTGACTGAATGAAAGGAGCTGGCATCTCACTCTCTTTGAATCTTCTTTATCATGCTAGGATTAACAGGAAAAAGCAAAAAATTTCAGAATTGCACCTTGCAATGTGGAGATATTACTGTTTGTGCATTTACAATATTCATTGATTTTTGCCATTGAAAAACGTCCAGAAATGATTGAAGCTACTGACTGAATGAAAGCAGCTGGCATCTCACTCTGAATTTTCTTTATCATGCTAAGAGGAGCAGGAAAAAGCAAAAAATTTCAGAATTGCACCTTGCAATGCGGAGAAATTACTGTTTGTGCATTTACAATATTCATTGATTTTTGCCATTGAAAAACGTCCAGAAATGATTGAAGCTACTGACTGAATGAAAGGAGCTGGCATCTCACTCTCTTTGAATCTTCTTTATCATGCTAAGAGGAGCAGGAAAAAGCAAAAAATTTCAGAATTGCACCTTGCAATGCGGAGAAATTACTGTTTGTGCATTTACAATATTCATTGATTTTTGCCATTGAAAAACATCATGTTATTCATATACCAGAAATGATTGAAGCTACTGACTGAATGAAAGGAGCTGGCATCTCACTCTCTTTGAATCTTCTTTATCATGCTAAGAGGAGCAGGAAAAAGTAAAAAATTTCAGAATTGCACCTTGCAATGCGGAGAAATTACTGTTTGTGCATTTACAATATTCAATGATTTTTGCCTTTGAAAAACGTCCAGAAATGATTGAAGCTACTGACTGAACGAAAGGAGCTGGCATCTCACTCTCTTTGAATCTTCTTTATCATGCTAAGAGGAGCAGGAAAAAGCAAAAAATTTCAGAATTGCACCTTGCAATGCGGAGAAATTACTGTTTGTGCATTTACAATATTCATTGATTTTTGCCATTGAAAAACATCATGTTATTCATATACCAGAAATGATTGATGCTACTGACTGAATGAAAGGAGCTGGCATCTCACTCTCTTTGAATCTTCTTTATCATGCTAAGAGGAGCAGGAAAAAGCAAAAAATTTCAGAATTGCACCTTGCAATGCGGAGAAATTACTGTTTGTGCATTTACAATATTCATTGATTTTTGCCATTGAAAAACATCATGTTATTCATATACCAGGAATGTTTGAAGCTACTGACTGAATGAAAGGAGCTGGCATCTCACTCTCTTTGAATCTTCTTTATCATGCTAAGAGGAGCAGGAAAAAGCAAAAAATTTCAGAATTGCACCTTGCAATGCGGAGAAATTACTGTTTGTGCATTTACAATATTCATTGATTTTTGCCATTGAAAAACGTCCAGAAATGATTGAAGCTACTGACTGAATGAAAGGAGCTGGCATCTCACTCTCTTTTAATCTTGTTTATCATGCTAAGAGGAGCAGGAAAAAGCAAAAAATTTCAGAATTGCACCTTGCAATGCGGAGAAATTACTGTTTGTGCATTTACAATATTCATTGATTTTTGCCATTGAAAAACGTCCAGAAATGATTGAAGCTACTGACTGAATGAAAGGAGCTGGCATCTCACTCTCTTTGAATCTTCTTTATCATGCTAAGAGGAGCAGGAAAAAGCAAAAAATTTCAGAATTGCACCTTGCAATGCGGAGAAATTACTGTTTGTGCATTTACAATATTCATTGATTTTTGCCATTGAAAAACATCATGTTATTCATATACCAGAAATGATTGAAGCTACTGACTGAATGAAAGGAGCTGGCATCTCACTCTCTTTGAATCTTCTTTATCATGCTAAGAGGAGCAGGAAAAAGTAAAAAATTTCAGAATTGCACCTTGCAATGCGGAGAAATTACTGTTTGTGCATTTACAATATTCAATGATTTTTGCCATTGAAAAACGTCCAGAAATGATTGAAGCTACTGACTGAATGAAAGGAGCTGGCATCTCACTCTCTTTGAATCTTCTTTATCATGCTAAGAGGAGCAGGAAAAAGCAAAAAATTTCAGAATTGCACCTTGCAATGCGGAGAAATTACTGTTTGTGCATTTACAATATTCATTGATTTTTGCCATTGAAAAACATCATGTTATTCATATACCAGAAATGATTGAAGCTACTGACTGAATGAAAGGAGCTGGCATCTCACTCTCTTTGAATCTTCTTTATCATGCTAAGAGGAGCAGGAAAAAGTAAAAAATTTCAGAATTGCACCTTGCAATGCGGAGAAATTACTGTTTGTGCATTTACAATATTCAATGATTTTTGCCTTTGAAAAACGTCCAGAAATGATTGAAGCTACTGACTGAACGAAAGGAGCTGGCATCTCACTCTCTTTGAATCTTCTTTATCATGCTAAGAGGAGCAGGAAAAAGCAAAAAATTTCAGAATTGCACCTTGCAATGCGGAGAAATTACTGTTTGTGCATTTACAATATTCATTGATTTTTGCCATTGAAAAACATCATGTTATTCATATACCAGAAATGATTGATGCTACTGACTGAATGAAAGGAGCTGGCATCTCACTCTCTTTGAATCTTCTTTATCATGCTAAGAGGAGCAGGAAAAAGCAAAAAATTTCAGAATTGCACCTTGCAATGCGGAGAAATTACTGTTTGTGCATTTACAATATTCATTGATTTTTGCCATTGAAAAACATCATGTTATTCATATACCAGAAATGTTTGAAGCTACTGACTGAATGAAAGGAGCTGGCATCTCACTCTCTTTGAATCTTCTTTATCATGCTAAGAGGAGCAGGAAAAAGCAAAAAATTTCAGAATTGCACCTTGCAATGCGGAGAAATTACTGTTTGTGCATTTACAATATTCATTGATTTTTGCAATTGAAAAACGTCCAGAAATGATTGAAGCTACTGACTGAATGAAAGGAGCTGGCATCTCACTCTCTTTGAATCTTCTTTATCATGCTAAGAGGAGCAGGAAAAAGCAAAAAATTTCAGAATTGCACCTTGCAATGCGGAGAAATTACTGTTTGTGCATTTACAATATTCATTGATTTTTGCCATTGAAAAACATTATGTTATTCATATACCAGGAATGTTTGAAGCTACTGACTGAATGAAAGGAGCTGGCATCTCACTCTCTTTGAATCTTCTTTATCATGCTAAGAGGAGCAGGAAAAAGTAAAAAATTTCAGAATTGCACCTTGCAATGCGGAGAAATTACTGTTTGTGCATTTACAATATTCATTGATTTTTGCCATTGAAAAACGTCCAGAAATGATTGAAGCTACTGACTGAATGAAAGGAGCTGGCATCTCACTCTCTTTGAATCTTGTTTATCATGCTAAGAGAAGCAGGAAAAAGCAAAAAATTTCAGAATTGCACCTTGCAATGCGAAGAAATTACTGTTTGTGCATTTACAATATTCATTGATGTTTGCCATTGAAAAACGTCCAGAAATGATTGAAGCTACTGACTGAATGAAAGGAGCTGGCATCTCACTTTCTTTGAATCTTCTTTATTATGCTAAGAGGAGCAGGAAAAAGCAAAAAATTTCAGAATTGCACCTTGCAATGCGGAGAAATTACTGTTTGTGCATTTACAATATTCATTGATTTTTGCCATTGAAAAACATCATGTTATTCATATACCAGAAATGATTGAAGCTACTGACTGAATGAAAGGAGCTGGCATCTCACTCTCTTTGAATCTTCTTTATCATGCTAAGAGGAGCAGGAAAAAGTAAAAAATTTCAGTATTGCACCTTGCAATGCGGAGAAATTACTGTTTGTGCATTTACAATATTCAATGATTTTTGCCATTGAAAAACGTCCAGAAATGATTGAAGCTACTGACTGAATGAAAGGAGCTGGCATCTCACTCTCTTTGAATCTTCTTTATCATGCTAAGAGGAGCAGGAAAAAGCAAAAAACTTCAGAATTGCACCTTGCAATGCGGAGAAATTACTGTTTGTGCATTTACAATATTCATTGATTTTTGCCATTGAAAAACATCATGTTATTCATATTCCAGAAATGATTGAAGCTACTGACTGAATGAAAGGAGCTGGCATCTCACTCTCTTTGAATCTTCTTTATCATGCTAAGAGGAGCAGGAAAAAGTAAAAAATTTCAGAATTGCACCTTGCAATGCGGAGAAATTACTCTTTGTGCATTTACAATATTCAATGATTTTTGCCTTTGAAAAACGTCCAGAAATGATTGAAGCTACTGACTGAACGAAAGGAGCTGGCATCTCACTCTCTTTGAATCTTCTTTATCATGCTAAGAGGAGCAGGAAAAAGCAAAAAATTTCAGAATTGCACCTTGCAATGCGGAGAAATTACTGTTTGTGCATTTACAATATTCATTGATTTTTGCCATTGAAAAACATCATGTTATTCATATACCAGAAATGTTTGAAGCTACTGACTGAATGAAAGGAGCTGGCATCTCACTCTCTTTGAATCTTCTTTATCATGCTAAGAGGAGCAGGAAAAAGCAAAAAATTTCAGAATTGCACCTTGCAATGCGGAGAAATTACTGTTTGTGCATTTACAATATTCATTGATTTTTGCCATTGAAAAACGTCCAGAAATGATTGAAGCTACTGACTGAATGAAAGGAGCTGGCATCTCACTCTGAATTTTCTTTATCATGCTAAGAGGAGCAGGAAAAAGCAAAAAATTTCAGAATTGCACCTTGCAATGCGGAGAAATTACTGTTTGTGCATTTACAATATTCATTGATTTTTGCCATTGAAAAACGTCCAGAAATGATTGAAGCTACTGACTGAATGAAAGGAGCTGGCATCTCACTCTCTTTGAATCTTCTTTATCATGCTAAGAGGAGCAGGAAAAAGCAAAAAATTTCAGAATTGCACCTTGCAATGCGGAGAAATTACTGTTTGTGCATTTACAATATTCATTGATTTTTGACATTGAAAAACATCATGTTATTCATATACCAGAAATGATTGAAGCTACTGACTGAATGAAAGGAGCTGGCATCTCACTCTCTTTGAATCTTCTTTATCATGCTAAGAGAAGCAGGAAAAAGTAAAAAATTTCAGAATTGCACCTTGCAATGCGGAGAAATTACTGTTTGTGCATTTACAATATTCAATGATTTTTGCCATTGAAAAACGTCCAGAAATGATTGAAGCTACTGACTGAATGAAAGGAGCTGGCATCTCACTCTCTTTGAATCTTCTTTATCATGCTAAGAGGAGCAGGAAAAAGCAAAAAACTTCAGAATTGCACCTTGCAATGCGGAGAAATTACTGTTTGTGCATTTACAATATTCATTGATTTTTGCCATTGAAAAACATCATGTTATTCATATACCAGAAATGATTGAAGCTACTGACTGAATAAAAGGAGCTGGCATCTCACTCTCTTTGAATCTTCTTTATCATGCTAAGAGGAGCAGGAAAAAGTAAAAAATTTCAGAATTGCACCTTGCAATGCGGAGAAATTACTGTTTGTGCATTTACAATATTCAATGATTTTTGCCTTTGAAAAACGTCCAGAAATGATTGAAGCTACTGACTGAACGAAAGGAGCTGGCATCTCACTCTCTTTGAATCTTCTTTATCATGCTAAGAGGAGCAGGAAAAAGCAAAAAATTTCAGAATTGCACCTTGCAATGCGGAGAAATTACTGTTTGTGCATTTACAATATTCATTGATTTTTGCCATTGAAAAACGTCCAGAAATGATTGAAGCTACTGACTGAATGAAAGCAGCTGGCATCTCACTCTGAATTTTCTTTATCATGCTAAGAGGAGCAGGAAAAAGCAAAAAATTTCAGAATTGCACCTTGCAATGCGGAGAAATTACTCTTTGTGCATTTACAATATTCATTGATTTTTGCCATTGAAAAACGTCCAGAAATGATTGAAGCTACTGACTGAATGAAAGGAGCTGGCATCTCACTCTCTTTGAATCGTCTTTATCATGCTAAGAGGAGCAGGAAAAAGCAAAAAATTTCAGAATTGCACCTTGCAATGCGGAGAAATTACTGTTTGTGCATTTACAATATTCATTGATTTTTGCCATTGAAAAACATTATGTTATTCATATACCAGAAATGTTTGAAGCTACTGACTGAGTGAAAGGAGCTGGCATCTCACTCTCTTTGAATCTTCTTTATCATGCTAAGAGGAGCAGGAAAAAGCAAAAAATTTCAGAATTGCACCTTGCAATGCGGAGAAATTACTGTTTGTGCATTTACAATATTCATTGATTTTTGCCATTGAAAAACATCATGTTATTCATAAACCAGAAATGTTTGAAGCTACTGACTGAATGAAAGGAGCTGGCATCTCACTCTCTTTGAATCTTCTTTATCATGCTTGGATTAGCAGGAAAAAGCAAAAAATTTCAGAATTGCACCTTGCAATGTGGAGATATTACTGTTTGTGCATTTACAATATTCATTGATTTTTGCCATTGAAAAACATGTTTTTCATATACCAGAAATGTTTGAAGCTACTGACTGAATGAAAGGAGCTGGCATCTCACTCTCTTTGAATCTTCTTTATCATGCTAGGATTAACAGGAAAAAGCAAAAAATTTCAGAATTGCACCTTGCAATGTGGAGATATTACTGTTTGTGCATTTACAATATTCATTGATTTTTGCCATTGAAAAACGTCCAGAAATGATTGAAGCTACTGACTGAATGAAAGCAGCTGGCATCTCACTCTGAATTTTCTTTATCATGCTAAGAGGAGCAGGAAAAAGCAAAAAATTTCAGAATTGCACCTTGCAATGCGGAGAAATTACTGTTTGTGCATTTACAATATTCATTGATTTTTGCCATTGAAAAACGTCCAGAAATGATTGAAGCTACTGACTGAATGAAAGGAGCTGGCATCTCACTCTCTTTGAATCGTCTTTATCATGCTAAGAGGAGCAGGAAAAAGCAAAAAATTTCAGAATTGCACCTTGCAATGCGGAGAAATTACTGTTTGTGCATTTACAATATTCATTGATTTTTGCCATTGAAAAACATCATGTTATTCATATACCAGAAATGTTTGAAGCTACTGACTGAATGAAAGGAGCTGGCATCTCACTCTCTTTGAATCTTCTTTATCATGCTAAGAGGAGCAGGAAAAAGCAAAAAATTTCAGAATTGCACCTTGCAATGCGGAGAAATTACTGTTTGTGCATTTACAATATTCATTGATTTTTGCCATTGAAAAACATCATGTTATTCATATACCAGAAATGTTTGAAGCTACTGACTGAATGAAAGGAGCTGGCATCTCACTCTCTTTGAATCTTCTTTATCATGCTTGGATTAGCAGGAAAAAGCAATAAATTTCAGAATTGCACCTTGCAATGTGGAGATATTACTGTTTGTGCATTTACAATATTCATTGATTTTTGCCATTGAAAAACATGTTTTTCATATACCAGAAATGTTTGAAGCTACTGACTGAATGAAAGGAGCTGGCATCTCACTCTCTTTGAATCTTCTTTATCATGCTAGGATTAGCAGGAAAAAGCAAAAAATTTCAGAATTGCACCTTGCAATGTGGAGATATTACTGTTTGTGCATTTACAATATTCATTGATTTTTGCCATTGAAAAACATGTTTTTCATATACCAGAAATGTTTGAAGCTACTGACTGAATGAAAGGAGCTGGCATCTCACTCTCTTTGAATCTTCTTTATCATGCTAGGATTAACAGGAAAAAGCAAAAAATTTCAGAATTGCACCTTGCAATGTGGAGATATTACTGTTTGTGCATTTACAATATTCATTGATTTTTGCCATTGAAAAACGTCCAGAAATGTTTGAAGCTACTGACTGAATGAAAGGAGCTGGCATCTCACTCTCTTTGAATCTTCTTTATCATGCTAGGATTAGCAGGAAAAAGCAAAAAATTTCAGAATTGCACCTTGCAATGTGGAGATATTGCTGTTTGTGCATTTACAATATTCATTGATTTTTGCCATTGAAAAACATGTTTTTCATATACAAAAAATGTTTGAAGCTACTGACTGAATGAAAGGAGCTGGCATCTCACTCTCTTTGAATCTTCTTTATCATGCTAGGATTAGCAGGAAAAAGCAAAAAATTTCAGAATTGCACCTTGCAATGTGGAGATATTACTGTTTGTGCATTTACAATATTCATTGATTTTTGCCATTGAAAAACGTCCAGAAATGTTTGAAGCTACTGACTGAATGAAAGGAGCTGGCATCTCACTCTCTTTGAATCTTCTTTATCATGCTAGGATTAGCAGGAAAAAGCAAAAAATTTCAGAATTGCACCTTGCAATGTGGAGATATTACTGTTTGTGCATTTACAATATTCATTGATTTTTGCCATTGAAAAACATGTTTTTCATATACCAGAAATGTTTGAAGCTACTGACGGAATGAAAGGAGCTGGCATCTCACTCTCTTTGAATCTTCTTTATCATGCTAGGATTAGCAGGAAAAAGCAAAAAATTTCAGAATTGCACCTTGCAATGTGGAGATATTACTGTTTGTGCATTTACAATATTCATTGATTTTTGCCATTGAAAAACATGTTTTTCATATACCAGAAATGTTTGAAGCTACTGACTGAATGAAAGGAGCTGGCATCTCACTGTCTTTGAATCTTCTTTATCATGCTAGGATTAACAGGAAAAAGCAAAAAATTTCAGAATTGCACCTTGCAATGTGGAGATATTACTGTTTGTGCATTTACAATATTCATTGATTTTGCCATTGAAAAACGTCCAGAAATGTTTGAAGCTACTGACTGAATGAAAGGAGCTGGCATCTCACTCTCTTTAAATCTTCTTTATCATGCTAGGATTAGCAGGAAAAAGCAAAAAAATTTCAGAATTGCACCTTGCAATGTGGAGATATTACTGTTTGTGCATTTACAATATTCATTGATTTTTGCCATTGAAAAACATGTTTTTCATATACCAGAAATGTTTGAAGCTACTGACTGAATGAAAGGAGCTGGCATCTCACTCTCTTTGAATCTTCTTTATCATGCTAGGATAAGCAGGAAAAAGCAAAAAATTTCAGAATTGCACCTTGCAATGTGGAGATATTACTGTTTGTGCATTTACAATATTCATTGATTTTTGCCATTGAAAAACATGTTTTTCATATACCAGAAATGTTTGAAGCTACTGACTTCAATGAAAGGAGCTGGCATCTCACTCTCTTTGAATCTTCTTTATCATGCTAGGATTAACAGGAAAAAGCAAAAAATTTCAGAATTGCACCTTGCAATGTGGAGATATTACTGTTTGTGCATTTACAATATTCATTGATTTTTGCCATTGAAAAACGTCCAGAAATGATTGAAGCTACTGACTGAATGAAAGGAGCTGGCATCTCACTCTCTTTTAATCTTGTTTATCATGCTAAGAGGAGCAGGAAAAAGCAAAAAATTTCAGAATTGCACCTTGCAATGCGGAGAAATTACTGTTTGTGCATTTACAATATTCATTGATTTTTGCCATTGAAAAACGTCCAGAAATGATTGAAGCTACTGACTGAATGAAAGGAGCTGGCATCTCACTCTCTTTGAATCTTCTTTATCATGCTAAGAGGAGCAGGAAAAAGCAAAAAATTTCAGAATTGCACCTTGCAATGCGGAGAAATTACTGTTTGTGCATTTACAATATTCATTGATTTTTGCCATTGAAAAACATCATGTTATTCATATACCAGAAATGATTGAAGCTACTGACTGAATGAAATGAGCTGGCATCTCACTCTCTTTGAATCTTCTTTATCATGCTAAGAGGAGCAGGAAAAAGTAAAAAATTTCAGAATTGCACCTTGCAATGCGGAGAAATTACTGTTTGTGCATTTACAATATTCAATGATTTTTGCCATTGAAAAACGTCCAGAAATGATTGAAGCTACTGACTGAATGAAAGGAGCTGGCATCTCACTCTCTTTGAATCTTCTTTATCATGCTAAGAGGAGCAGGAAAAAGCAAAAAATTTCAGAATTGCACCTTGCAATGCGGAGAAATTACTGTTTGTGCATTTACAATATTCATTGATTTTTGCCATTGAAAAACATCATGTTATTCATATACCAGAAATGATTGAAGCTACTGACTGAATGAAAGGAGCTGGCATCTCACTCTCTTTGAATCTTCTTTATCATGCTAAGAGGAGCAGGAAAAAGTAAAAAATTTCAGAATTGCACCTTGCAATGCGGAGAAATTGCTGTTTGTGCATTTACAATATTCAATGATTTTTGCCTTTGAAAAACGTCCAGAAATGATTGAAGCTACTGACTGAACGAAAGGAGCTGGCATCTCACTCTCTTTGAATCTTCTTTATCATGCTAAGAGGAGCAGGAAAAAGCAAAAAATTTCAGAATTGCACCTTGCAATGCGGAGAAATTACTGTTTGTGCATTTACAATATTCATTGATTTTTGCCATTGAAAAACATCATGTTATTCATATACCAGAAATGATTGATGCTACTGACTGAATGAAAGGAGCTGGCATCTCACTCTCTTTGAATCTTCTTTATCATGCTAAGAGGAGCAGGAAAAAGCAAAAAATTTCAGAATTGCACCTTGCAATGCGGAGAAATTACTGTTTGTGCATTTACAATATTCATTGATTTTTGCCATTGAAAAACATCATGTTATTCATATACCAGAAATGTTTGAAGCTACTGACTGAATGAAAGGAGCTGGCATCTCACTCTCTTTGAATCTTCTTTATCATGCTAAGAGGAGCAGGAAAAAGCAAAAAATTTCAGAATTGCACCTTGCAATGCGGAGAAATTACTGTTTGTGCATTTACAATATTCATTGATTTTTGCAATTGAAAAACGTCCAGAAATGATTGAAGCTACTGACTGAATGAAAGGAGCTGGCATCTCACTCTCTTTGAATCTTCTTTATCATGCTAAGAGGAGCAGGAAAAAGCAAAAAATTTCAGAATTGCACCTTGCAATGCGGAGAAATTACTGTTTGTGCATTTACAATATTCATTGATTTTTGCCATTGAAAAACATTATGTTATTCATATACCAGGAATGTTTGAAGCTACTGACTGAATGAAAGGAGCTGGCATCTCACTCTCTTTGAATCTTCTTTATCATGCTAAGAGGAGCAGGAAAAAGTAAAAAATTTCAGAATTGCACCTTGCAATGCGGAGAAATTACTGTTTGTGCATTTACAATATTCATTGATTTTTGCCATTGAAAAACGTCCAGAAATGATTGAAGCTACTGACTGAATGAAAGGAGCTGGCATCTCACTCTCTTTGAATCTTGTTTATCATGCTAAGAGAAGCAGGAAAAAGCAAAAAATTTCAGAATTGCACCTTGCAATGCGAAGAAATTACTGTTTGTGCATTTACAATATTCATTGATGTTTGCCATTGAAAAACGTCCAGAAATGATTGAAGCTACTGACTGAATGAAAGGAGCTGGCATCTCACTTTCTTTGAATCTTCTTTATTATGCTAAGAGGAGCAGGAAAAAGCAAAAAATTTCAGAATTGCACCTTGCAATGCGGAGAAATTACTGTTTGTGCATTTACAATATTCATTGATTTTTGCCATTGAAAAACATCATGTTATTCATATACCAGAAATGATTGAAGCTACTGACTGAATGAAAGGAGCTGGCATCTCACTCTCTTTGAATCTTCTTTATCATGCTAAGAGGAGCAGGAAAAAGTAAAAAATTTCAGTATTGCACCTTGCAATGCGGAGAAATTACTGTTTGTGCATTTACAATATTCAATGATTTTTGCCATTGAAAAACGTCCAGAAATGATTGAAGCTACTGACTGAATGAAAGGAGCTGGCATCTCACTCTCTTTGAATCTTCTTTATCATGCTAAGAGGAGCAGGAAAAAGCAAAAAACTTCAGAATTGCACCTTGCAATGCGGAGAAATTACTGTTTGTGCATTTACAATATTCATTGATTTTTGCCATTGAAAAACATCATGTTATTCATATACCAGAAATGATTGAAGCTAGTGACTGAATGAAAGGAGCTGGCATCTCACTCTCTTTGAATCTTCTTTATCATGCTAAGAGGAGCAGGAAAAAGTAAAAAATTTCAGAATTGCACCTTGCAATGCGGAGAAATTACTCTTTGTGCATTTACAATATTCAATGATTTTTGCCTTTGAAAAACGTCCAGAAATGATTGAAGCTACTGACTGAACGAAAGGAGCTGGCATCTCACTCTCTTTGAATCTTCTTTATCATGCTAAGAGGAGCAGGAAAAAGCAAAAAATTTCAGAATTGCACCTTGCAATGCGGAGAAATTACTGTTTGTGCATTTACAATATTCATTGATTTTTGCCATTGAAAAACATCATGTTATTCATATACCAGAAATGTTTGAAGCTACTGACTGAATGAAAGGAGCTGGCATCTCACTCTCTTTGAATCTTCTTTATCATGCTAAGAGGAGCAGGAAAAAGCAAAAAATTTCAGAATTGCACCTTGCAATGCGGAGAAATTACTGTTTGTGCATTTACAATATTCATTGATTTTTGCCATTGAAAAACGTCCAGAAATGATTGAAGCTACTGACTGAATGAAAGGAGCTGGCATCTCACTCTGAATTTTCTTTATCATGCTAAGAGGAGCAGGAAAAAGCAAAAAATTTCAGAATTGCACCTTGCAATGCGGAGAAATTACTGTTTGTGCATTTACAATATTCATTGATTTTTGCCATTGAAAAACGTCCAGAAATGATTGAAGCTACTGACTGAATGAAAGGAGCTGGCATCTCACTCTCTTTGAATCTTCTTTATCATGCTAAGAGGAGCAGGAAAAAGCAAAAAATTTCAGAATTGCACCTTGCAATGCGGAGAAATTACTGTTTGTGCATTTACAATATTCATTGATTTTTGACATTGAAAAACATCATGTTATTCATATACCAGAAATGATTGAAGCTACTGACTGAATGAAAGGAGCTGGCATCTCACTCTCTTTGAATCTTCTTTATCATGCTAAGAGAAGCAGGAAAAAGTAAAAAATTTCAGAATTGCACCTTGCAATGCGGAGAAATTACTGTTTGTGCATTTACAATATTCAATGATTTTTGCCATTGAAAAACGTCCAGAAATGATTGAAGCTACTGACTGAATGAAAGGAGCTGGCATCTCACTCTCTTTGAATCTTCTTTATCATGCTAAGAGGAGCAGGAAAAAGCAAAAAACTTCAGAATTGCACCTTGCAATGCGGAGAAATTACTGTTTGTGCATTTACAATATTCATTGATTTTTGCCATTGAAAAACATCATGTTATTCATATACCAGAAATGATTGAAGCTACTGACTGAATAAAAGGAGCTGGCATCTCACTCTCTTTGAATCTTCTTTATCATGCTAAGAGGAGCAGGAAAAAGTAAAAAATTTCAGAATTGCACCTTGCAATGCGGAGAAATTACTGTTTGTGCATTTACAATATTCAATGATTTTTGCCTTTGAAAAACGTCCAGAAATGATTGAAGCTACTGACTGAACGAAAGGAGCTGGTATCTCACTCTCTTTGAATCTTCTTTATCATGCTAGGATTAACAGGAAAAAGCAAAAAATTTCAGAATTGCACCTTGCAATGTGGAGATATTACTGTTTGTGCATTTACAATATTCATTGATTTTTGCCATTGAAAAACATGTTTTTCATATACCAGAAATGTTTGAAGCTACTGACTGAATGAAAGGAGCTGGTATCTCACTCTCTTTGAATCTTCTTTATCATGCTAGGATTAACAGGAAAAAGCAAAAAATTTCAGAATTGCACCTTGCAATGTGGAGATATTACTGTTTGTGCATTTACAATATTCATTGATTTTTGCCATTGAAAAACGTCCAGAAATGTTTGAAGCTACTGACTGAATGAAAGGAGCTGGCATCTCACTCTCTTTGAATCTTCTTTATCATGCTAGGATTAACAGGAAAAAGCTAAAAATTTCAGAATTGCACCTTGCAATGTGGAGATATTACTGTTTGTGCATTTACAATATTCATTGATTTTTGCCATTGAAAAACATGTTTTTCATATACCAGAAATGTTTGAAGCTACTGACTGAATGAAAGGAGCTGGCATCTCACTATCTTTGAATCTTCTTTATCATGCTAGGATTAGCAGGAAAAAGCAAAAAATTTCAGAATTGCACCTTGCAATGTGGAGATATTACTGTTTGTGCATTTACAATATTCATTGATTTTTGCCATTGAAAAACATGTTTTTCATATACCAGAAATGTTTGAAGCTACTGACTGAATGAAAGGAGCTGGCATCTCACTCTCTTTGAATCTTCTTTATCATGCTAGGATTAGCAGGAAAAAGCAAAAAATTTCAGAATTGCACCTTGCAATGTGGAGATATTACTGTTTGTGCATTTACAATATTCAATGATTTTTGCCTTTGAAAAACGTCCAGAAATGATTGAAGCTACTGACTGAACGAAAGGAGCTGGCATCTCACTCTCTTTGAATCTTCTTTATCATGCTAAGAGGAGCAGGAAAAAGCAAAAAATTTCAGAATTGCACCTTGCAATGCGGAGAAATTACTGTTTGTGCATTTACAATATTCATTGATTTTTGCCATTGAAAAACATCATGTTATTCATATACCAGAAATGATTGATGCTACTGACTGAATGAAAGGAGCTGGCATCTCACTCTCTTTGAATCTTCTTTATCATGCTAAGAGGAGCAGGAAAAAGCAAAAAATTTCAGAATTGCACCTTGCAATGCGGAGAAATTACTGTTTGTGCATTTACAATATTCATTGATTTTTGCCATTGAAAAACATCATGTTATTCATATACCAGAAATGTTTGAAGCTACTGACTGAATGAAAGGAGCTGGCATCTCACTCTCTTTGAATCTTCTTTATCATGCTAAGAGGAGCAGGAAAAAGCAAAAAATTTCAGAATTGCACCTTGCAATGCGGAGAAATTACTGTTTGTGCATTTACAATATTCATTGATTTTTGCAATTGAAAAACGTCCAGAAATGATTGAAGCTACTGACTGAATGAAAGGAGCTGGCATCTCACTCTCTTTGAATCTTCTTTATCATGCTAAGAGGAGCAGGAAAAAGCAAAAAATTTCAGAATTGCACCTTGCAATGCGGAGAAATTACTGTTTGTGCATTTACAATATTCATTGATTTTTGCCATTGAAAAACATTATGTTATTCATATACCAGGAATGTTTGAAGCTACTGACTGAATGAAAGGAGCTGGCATCTCACTCTCTTTGAATCTTCTTTATCATGCTAAGAGGAGCAGGAAAAAGTAAAAAATTTCAGAATTGCACCTTGCAATGCGGAGAAATTACTGTTTGTGCATTTACAATATTCATTGATTTTTGCCATTGAAAAACGTCCAGAAATGATTGAAGCTACTGACTGAATGAAAGGAGCTGGCATCTCACTCTCTTTGAATCTTGTTTATCATGCTAAGAGAAGCAGGAAAAAGCAAAAAATTTCAGAATTGCACCTTGCAATGCGAAGAAATTACTGTTTGTGCATTTACAATATTCATTGATGTTTGCCATTGAAAAACGTCCAGAAATGATTGAAGCTACTGACTGAATGAAAGGAGCTGGCATCTCACTTTCTTTGAATCTTCTTTATTATGCTAAGAGGAGCAGGAAAAAGCAAAAAATTTCAGAATTGCACCTTGCAATGCGGAGAAATTACTGTTTGTGCATTTACAATATTCATTGATTTTTGCCATTGAAAAACATCATGTTATTCATATACCAGAAATGATTGAAGCTACTGACTGAATGAAAGGAGCTGGCATCTCACTCTCTTTGAATCTTCTTTATCATGCTAAGAGGAGCAGGAAAAAGTAAAAAATTTCAGTATTGCACCTTGCAATGCGGAGAAATTACTGTTTGTGCATTTACAATATTCAATGATTTTTGCCATTGAAAAACGTCCAGAAATGATTGAAGCTACTGACTGAATGAAAGGAGCTGGCATCTCACTCTCTTTGAATCTTCTTTATCATGCTAAGAGGAGCAGGAAAAAGCAAAAAACTTCAGAATTGCACCTTGCAATGCGGAGAAATTACTGTTTGTGCATTTACAATATTCATTGATTTTTGCCATTGAAAAACATCATGTTATTCATATACCAGAAATGATTGAAGCTAGTGACTGAATGAAAGGAGCTGGCATCTCACTCTCTTTGAATCTTCTTTATCATGCTAAGAGGAGCAGGAAAAAGTAAAAAATTTCAGAATTGCACCTTGCAATGCGGAGAAATTACTCTTTGTGCATTTACAATATTCAATGATTTTTGCCTTTGAAAAACGTCCAGAAATGATTGAAGCTACTGACTGAACGAAAGGAGCTGGCATCTCACTCTCTTTGAATCTTCTTTATCATGCTAAGAGGAGCAGGAAAAAGCAAAAAATTTCAGAATTGCACCTTGCAATGCGGAGAAATTACTGTTTGTGCATTTACAATATTCATTGATTTTTGCCATTGAAAAACATCATGTTATTCATATACCAGAAATGTTTGAAGCTACTGACTGAATGAAAGGAGCTGGCATCTCACTCTCTTTGAATCTTCTTTATCATGCTAAGAGGAGCAGGAAAAAGCAAAAAATTTCAGAATTGCACCTTGCAATGCGGAGAAATTACTGTTTGTGCATTTACAATATTCATTGATTTTTGCCATTGAAAAACGTCCAGAAATGATTGAAGCTACTGACTGAATGAAAGGAGCTGGCATCTCACTCTGAATTTTCTTTATCATGCTAAGAGGAGCAGGAAAAAGCAAAAAATTTCAGAATTGCACCTTGCAATGCGGAGAAATTACTGTTTGTGCATTTACAATATTCATTGATTTTTGCCATTGAAAAACGTCCAGAAATGATTGAAGCTACTGACTGAATGAAAGGAGCTGGCATCTCACTCTCTTTGAATCTTCTTTATCATGCTAAGAGGAGCAGGAAAAAGCAAAAAATTTCAGAATTGCACCTTGCAATGCGGAGAAATTACTGTTTGTGCATTTACAATATTCATTGATTTTTGACATTGAAAAACATCATGTTATTCATATACCAGAAATGATTGAAGCTACTGACTGAATGAAAGGAGCTGGCATCTCACTCTCTTTGAATCTTCTTTATCATGCTAAGAGAAGCAGGAAAAAGTAAAAAATTTCAGAATTGCACCTTGCAATGCGGAGAAATTACTGTTTGTGCATTTACAATATTCAATGATTTTTGCCATTGAAAAACGTCCAGAAATGATTGAAGCTACTGACTGAATGAAAGGAGCTGGCATCTCACTCTCTTTGAATCTTCTTTATCATGCTAAGAGGAGCAGGAAAAAGCAAAAAACTTCAGAATTGCACCTTGCAATGCGGAGAAATTACTGTTTGTGCATTTACAATATTCATTGATTTTTGCCATTGAAAAACATCATGTTATTCATATACCAGAAATGATTGAAGCTACTGACTGAATAAAAGGAGCTGGCATCTCACTCTCTTTGAATCTTCTTTATCATGCTAAGAGGAGCAGGAAAAAGTAAAAAATTTCAGAATTGCACCTTGCAATGCGGAGAAATTACTGTTTGTGCATTTACAATATTCAATGATTTTTGCCTTTGAAAAACGTCCAGAAATGATTGAAGCTACTGACTGAACGAAAGGAGCTGGTATCTCACTCTCTTTGAATCTTCTTTATCATGCTAGGATTAACAGGAAAAAGCAAAAAATTTCAGAATTGCACCTTGCAATGTGGAGATATTACTGTTTGTGCATTTACAATATTCATTGATTTTTGCCATTGAAAAACATGTTTTTCATATACCAGAAATGTTTGAAGCTACTGACTGAATGAAAGGAGCTGGTATCTCACTCTCTTTGAATCTTCTTTATCATGCTAGGATTAACAGGAAAAAGCAAAAAATTTCAGAATTGCACCTTGCAATGTGGAGATATTACTGTTTGTGCATTTACAATATTCATTGATTTTTGCCATTGAAAAACGTCCAGAAATGTTTGAAGCTACTGACTGAATGAAAGGAGCTGGCATCTCACTCTCTTTGAATCTTCTTTATCATGCTAGGATTAACAGGAAAAAGCTAAAAATTTCAGAATTGCACCTTGCAATGTGGAGATATTACTGTTTGTGCATTTACAATATTCATTGATTTTTGCCATTGAAAAACATGTTTTTCATATACCAGAAATGTTTGAAGCTACTGACTGAATGAAAGGAGCTGGCATCTCACTATCTTTGAATCTTCTTTATCATGCTAGGATTAGCAGGAAAAAGCAAAAAATTTCAGAATTGCACCTTGCAATGTGGAGATATTACTGTTTGTGCATTTACAATATTCATTGATTTTTGCCATTGAAAAACATGTTTTTCATATACCAGAAATGTTTGAAGCTACTGACTGAATGAAAGGAGCTGGCATCTCACTCTCTTTGAATCTTCTTTATCATGCTAGGATTAGCAGGAAAAAGCAAAAAATTTCAGAATTGCACCTTGCAATGTGGAGATATTACTGTTTGTGCATTTACAATATTCATTGATTTTTGCCATTGAAAAACATGTTTTTCATATACCAGAAATGTTTGAAGCTACTGACTGAATGAAAGGAGCTGGCATCTCACTCTCTTTGAATCTTCTTTATCATGCTAGGATTAGCAGGAAAAAGCAAAAAATTTCAGAATTGCACCTTGCAATGTGGAGATATTACTGTTTGTGCATTTACAATATTCATTGATTTTTGCCATTGAAAAACATGTTTTTCATATACCAGAAATGTTTGAAGCTACTGACTGAATGAAAGGAGCTGGCATCTCACTCTCTTTGAATCTTCTTTATCATGCTAGGATTAACAGGAAAAAACAAAAAATTTCAGAATTGCACCTTGCAATGTGGAGATATTACTGTTTGTGCATTTACAATATTCATTGATTTTTGCCATTGAAAAACGTCCAGAAATGTTTGAAGCTACTGACTGAATGAAAGGAGCTGGCATCTCACTCTCTTTGAATCTTCTTTATCATGCTAGGATTAGCAGGAAAAAGCAAAAAATTTCAGAATTGCACCTTGCAATGTGGAGATATTACTGTTTGTGCATTTACAATATTCATTGATTTTTGCCATTGAAAAACGTCCAGAAATGTTTGAAGCTACTGACTGAAAGGAGCTGGCATCTCACTCTCTTTGAATCTTCTTTATCATGCTAGGATTAGCAGGAAAAAGCAAAAAATTTCAGAATTGCACCTTGCAATGTGGAGATATTACTGTTTGTGCATTTACAATATTCATTGATTTTTGCCATTGAAAAACATGTTTTTCATATACCAGAAATGTTTGAAGCTACTGACTGAATAAAAGGAGCTGGCATCTCACTCTCTTTGAATCTTCTTTATCATGCTAGGATTAGCAGGAAAAAGCAAAAAATTTCAGAATTGCACCTTGCAATGTGGAGATATTACTGTTTGTGCATTTACAATATTCATTGATTTTTGCCATTGAAAAACATGTTTTTCATATACCAGAAATGTTTGAAGCTACTGACTGAATGAAAGGAGCTGGCATCTCACTCTCTTTAAATCTTCTTTATCATGCTAGGATTAACAGGAAAAAGCAAAAAATTTCAGAATTGCACCTTGCAATGTGGAGATATTACTGTTTGTGCATTTACAATATTCATTGATTTTTGCCATTGAAAAACGTCCAGAAATGTTTGAAGCTACTGACTGAATGAAAGGAGCTGGCATCTCACTCTCTTTGAATCTTCTTTATCATGCTAGGATTAGCAGGAAAAAGCAAAAAATTTCAGAATTGCACCTTGCAATGCGGAGAAATTACTGTTTGTGCATTTACAATATTCATTGATTTTTGCCATTGAAAAACATCAATCATTTCTGGTATATGAATAACATGATATTTTTCAATGGCAAAAATCAATGAATTTTGTAAATGCACAAACAGTAATTTCTCCGCATTGCAAGGCGCAATTCTGAAATTTTTTGCTTTTTCCTGCTCCTCTTAGCATGATAAAGAAGATTCAAAGAGAGTGAGATGCCAGCTCCTTTCATTCAGTCAGTAGCTTCAATCATTTCTGGACATTTTTCAATGGCAAAAATCAATGAATATTGTAAATGCACAAACAGTAATTTCTCCGCATTGCAAGGTGCAATTCTGAAATTTTTTGCTTTTACCTGCTCCTCTTAGCATGATAAAGAAGATTCAAAGAGAGTGAGATGCCAGCTCCTTTCATTCAGTCAGTAGCTTCAATCATTTCTGGACGTTTTTCAATGGCAAAAATCAATGAATATTGTAAATGCACAAACAGTAATTTCTCCGCATTGCAAGGTGCAATTCTGAAATTTTTTGCTTTTTCCTGCTCCTCTTAGCATGATAAAGAAGATTCAAAGTGAGTGAGATGCCAGCTCCTTTCATTCAGTCAGTACCTTCAATCATTTCTGGACGTTTTTCAATGGCAAAAATCAATGAATATTGTAAATGCACAAACAGTAATTTCTCCGCATTGCAAGGTGCAATTCTGAAATTTTTTGCTTTTTCCTGCTCCTCTTAGCATGATAAAGAAGATTCAAAGAGAGTGAGATGCCAGCTCCTTTCATTCAGTCAGTAGCTTCAATCATTTCTGGACGCTTTTCAATGGCAAAAATCAATGAATATTGTAAATGCACAAACTGTAATTTCTCCGCATTGCAAGGTGCAATTCTGAAATTTTTTGCTTTTTCCTGCTCCTCTTAGCATGATAAAGAAGATTCAAAGAGAGTGAGATGCCAGCTCCTTTCATTCAGTCAGTAGCTTCAATCATTTCTGGTATATGAATAACATGATGTTTTTCAATAGCAAAAATCAATGAATATTGTAAATGCACAAACAGTAATTTCTCCGCATTGCAAGGTGCAATTCTGAAATTTTTTGCTTTTTCCTGCTCCTCTTAGCATGATAAAGAAGATTCAAAGAGAGTGAGATGCCAGCTCCTTTCATTCAGTCAGTAGCTTCAATCATTTCTGGACGTTTTTCAATGGCAAAAATCAATGAATATTGTAAATGCACAAACAGTAATTTCTCCGCATTGCAAGGTGCAATTCTGAAATTTTTTGCTTTTTCCTGCTCCTCTTAGCATGATAAAGAAGATTCAAAGAGAGTGAGATGCCAGCTCCTTTCATTCAGTCAGTAGCTTCAATCATTTCTGGACGTTTTTCAATGGCAAAAATCAATGAATATTGTAAATGCACAAACTATAATTTCTCCGCATTGCAAGGTGCAATTCTGAAATTTTTTGCTTTTTCCTGCTCCTCTTAGCATGATAAAGAAGATTCAAAGAGAGTGAGATGCCAGCTCCTTTCATTCAGTCAGTAGCTTCAATCATTTCTGGTATATGAATAACATGATGTTTTTCAATAGCAAAAATCAATGAATATTGTAAATGCACAAACAGTAATTTCTCCGCATTGCAAGGTGCAATTCTGAAATTTTTTGCTTTTTCCTGCTCCTCTTAGCATGATAAAGAAGATTCAAAGAGAGTGAGATGCCAGCTCCTTTCATTCAGTCAGTAGCTTCAATCATTTCTGGACGTTTTTCAATGGCAAAAATCAATGAATATTGTAAATGCACAAACAGTAATTTCTCCGCATTGCAAGGTGCAATTCTGAAATTTTTTGCTTTTTCCTGCTCCTCTTAGCATGATAAACAAGATTCAAAGAGAGTGAGATGCCAGCTCCTTTCATTCAGTCAGTAGCTTCAATCATTTCTGGACGTTTTTCAATGGCAAAAATCATTGAATATTGTAAATGCACAAACAGTAATTTCTCCGCATTGCAAGGTGCAATTCTGAAATTTTTTGCTTTTTCCTGCTCCTCTTAGCATGATAAAGAAGATTCAAAGAGTGAGATGCCAGCTCCTTTCATTCAGTCAGTAGCTTCAAACATTTCTGGTATATGAATAACATGATGTTTTTCAATGGCAAAAATCAATGAATATTGTAAATGCACAAACAGTAATTTCTCCGCATTGCAAGGTGCAATTCTGAAATTTTTTGCTTTTTCCTGCTCCTCTTAGCATGATAAAGAAGACTCAAAGAGAGTGAGATGCCAGCTCCTTTCGTTCAGTCAGTAGCTTCAATCATTTCTGGACGTTTTTCAATGGCAAAAATCATTGAATATTATAAATGCACAAACAGTAATTTCTCCGCATTGCAAGGTGCAATTCTGAAATTTTTTACTTTTTCCTGCTCCTCTTAGCATGATAAAGAAGATTCAAAGAGAGTGAGATGCCAGCTCCTTTCATTCAGTCAGTAGCTTCAATCATTTCTGGTATATGAATAACATGATGTTTTTCAATGGCAAAAATCAATGAATATTGTAAATGCACAAACAGTAATTTCTCCGCATTGCAAGGTGCAATTCTGAAATTTTTTGCTTTTTCCTGCTCCTCTTAGCATGATAAAGAAGATTCAAAGAGAGTGAGATGCCAGCTCCTTTCATTCAGTCAGTAGCTTCAATCATTTCTGGACGTTTTTCAATGGCAAAAATCAATGAATATTGTAAATGCACAAACAGTAATTTCTCCGCATTGCAAGGTGCAATTCTGAAATTTTTTGCTTTTTCCTGCTCCTCTTAGCATGATAAAGAAGATTCAAAGAGAGTGAGATGCCAGCTCCTTTCATTCAGTCAGTAGCTTCAATCATTTCTGGACGTTTTTCAATGGCAAAAATCATTGAATATTGTAAATGCACAAACAGTAATTTCTCCGCATTGCAAGGTGCAATTCTGAAATTTTTTACTTTTTCCTGCTCCTCTTAGCATGATAAAGAAGATTCAAAGAGAGTGAGATGCCAGCTCCTTTCATTCAGTCAGTAGCTTCAATCATTTCTGGTATATGAATAACATGATGTTTTTCAATCGCAAAAATCAATGAATATTGTAAATGCACAAACAGTAATTTCTCCGCATTGCAAGGTGCAATTCTGAAATTTTTTGCTTTTTCCTGCTCCTCTTAGCATGATAAAGAAGATTCAAAGAGAGTGAGATGCCAGCTCCTTTCATTCAGTCAGTAGCTTCAATCATTTCTGGAAGTTTTTCAATGGCAAAAATCAATGAATATTGTAAATGCACAAACTATAATTTCTCCGCATTGCAAGGTGCAATTCTGAAATTTTTTGCTTTTTCCTGCTCCTCTTAGCATGATAAAGAAGATTCAAAGAGAGTGAGATGCCAGCTCCTTTCATTCAGTCAGTAGCTTCAATCATTTCTGGTATATGAATAACATGATGTTTTTCAATAGCAAAAATCAATGAATATTGTAAATGCACAAACAGTAATTTCTCCGCATTGCAAGGTGCAATTTTGAAATTTTTTGCTTTTTCCTGCTCCTCTTAGCATGATAAAGAAGATTCAAAGAGAGTGAGATGCCAGCTCCTTTCATTCAGTCAGTAGCTTCAATCATTTCTGGACGTTTTTCAATGGCAAAAATCAATGAATATTGTAAATGCACAAACAGTAATTTCTCCGCATTGCAAGGTGCAATTCTGAAATTTTTTGCTTTTTCCTGCTCCTCTTAGCATGATAAAGAAGATTCAAAGAGAGTGAGATGCCAGCTCCTTTCGTTCAGTCAGTAGCTTCAATCATTTCTGGACGTTTTTCAATGGCAAAAATCTTTGAATATTATAAATGCACAAACAGTAATTTCTCCGCATTGCAAGGTGCAATTCTGAAATTTTTTGCTTTTTCCTGCTCCTCTTAGCATGATAAAGAAGATTCAAAGAGAGTGAGATGCCAGCTCCTTTCATTCAGTCAGTAGCTTCAATCATTTCTGGTATATGAATAACATGATGTTTTTCAATAGCAAAAATCAATGAATATTGTAAATGCACAAACAGTAATTTCTCCGCATTGCAAGGTGCAATTCTGAAATTTTTTGCTTTTTCCTGCTCCTCTTAGCATGATAAAGAAGATTCAAAGAGAGTGAGATGCCAGCTCCTTTCATTCAGTCAGTAGCTTCAATCATTTCTGGACGTTTTTCAATGGCAAAAATCAATGAATATTGTAAATGCACAAACAGTAATTTCTCCGCATTGCAAGGTGCAATTCTGAAATTTTTTGCTTTTTCCTGCTCCTCTTAGCATGATAAACAAGATTCAAAGAGAGTGAGATGCCAGCTCCTTTCATTCAGTCAGTAGCTTCAATCATTTCTGGACGTTTTTCAATGGCAAAAATCATTGAATATTGTAAATGCACAAACAGTAATTTCTCCGCATTGCAAGGTGCAATTCTGAAATTTTTTACTTTTTCCTGCTCCTCTTAGCATGATAAAGAAGATTCAAAGAGAATGAGATGCCAGCTCCTTTCATTCAGTCAGTAGCTTCAATCATTTCTGGTATATGAATAACATGATGTTTTTCAATCGCAAAAATCAATGAATATTGTAAATGCACAAACAGTAATTTCTCCGCATTGCAAGGTGCAATTCTGAAATTTTTTGCTTTTTCCTGCTCCTCTTAGCATGATAAAGAAGATTCAAAGAGAGTGAGATGCCAGCTCCTTTCATTCAGTCAGTAGCTTCAATCATTTCTGGACGTTTTTCAATGGCAAAAATCAATGAATATTGTAAATGCACAAACAGTAATTTCTCCGCATTGCAAGGTGCAATTCTGAAATTTTTTGCTTTTTCCTGCTCCTCTTAGCATGATAAAGAAGATTCAAAGAGAGTGAGATGCCAGCTCCTTTCATTCAGTCAGTAGCTTCAATCATTTCTGGTATATGAATAACATGATGTTTTTCAATAGCAAAAATCAATGAATATTGTAAATGCACAAACAGTAATTTCTCCGCATTGCAAGGTGCAATTCTGAAATTTTTTGCTTTTTCCTGCTCCTCTTAGCATGATAAAGAAGATTCAAAGAGAGTGAGATGCCAGCTCCTTTCATTCAGTCAGTAGCTTCAATCATTTCTGGACGTTTTTCAATGGCAAAAATCAATGAATATTGTAAATGCACAAACAGTAATTTCTCCGCATTGCAAGGTGCAATTCTGAAATTTTTTGCTTTTTCCTGCTCCTCTTAGCATGATAAACAAGATTCAAAGAGAGTGAGATGCCAGCTCCTTTCATTCAGTCAGTAGCTTCAATCATTTCTGGACGTTTTTCAATGGCAAAAATCATTGAATATTGTAAATGCACAAACAGTAATTTCTCCGCATTGCAAGGTGCAATTCTGAAATTTTTTGCTTTTTCCTGCTCCTCTTAGCATGATAAAGAAGATTCAAAGAGTGAGATGCCAGCTCCTTTCATTCAGTCAGTAGCTTCAAACATTTCTGGTATATGAATAACATGATGTTTTTCAATGGCAAAAATCAATGAATATTGTAAATGCACAAACAGTAATTTCTCCGCATTGCAAGGTGCAATTCTGAAATTTTTTGCTTTTTCCTGCTCCTCTTAGCATGATAAAGAAGACTCAAAGAGAGTGAGATGCCAGCTCCTTTCGTTCAGTCAGTAGCTTCAATCATTTCTGGACGTTTTTCAATGGCAAAAATCATTGAATATTATAAATGCACAAACAGTAATTTCTCCGCATTGCAAGGTGCAATTCTGAAATTTTTTACTTTTTCCTGCTCCTCTTAGCATGATAAAGAAGATTCAAAGAGAGTGAGATGCCAGCTCCTTTCATTCAGTCAGTAGCTTCAATCATTTCTGGTATATGAATAACATGATGTTTTTCAATGGCAAAAATCAATGAATATTGTAAATGCACAAACAGTAATTTCTCCGCATTGCAAGGTGCAATTCTGAAATTTTTTGCTTTTTCCTGCTCCTCTTAGCATGATAAAGAAGATTCAAAGAGAGTGAGATGCCAGCTCCTTTCATTCAGTCAGTAGCTTCAATCATTTCTGGACGTTTTTCAATGGCAAAAATCAATGAATATTGTAAATGCACAAACAGTAATTTCTCCGCATTGCAAGGTGCAATTCTGAAATTTTTTGCTTTTTCCTGCTCCTCTTAGCATGATAAAGAAGATTCAAAGAGAGTGAGATGCCAGCTCCTTTCATTCAGTCAGTAGCTTCAATCATTTCTGGACGTTTTTCAATGGCAAAAATCATTGAATATTGTAAATGCACAAACAGTAATTTCTCCGCATTGCAAGGTGCAATTCTGAAATTTTTTACTTTTTCCTGCTCCTCTTAGCATGATAAAGAAGATTCAAAGAGAGTGAGATGCCAGCTCCTTTCATTCAGTCAGTAGCTTCAATCATTTCTGGTATATGAATAACATGATGTTTTTCAATCGCAAAAATCAATGAATATTGTAAATGCACAAACAGTAATTTCTCCGCATTGCAAGGTGCAATTCTGAAATTTTTTGCTTTTTCCTGCTCCTCTTAGCATGATAAAGAAGATTCAAAGAGAGTGAGATGCCAGCTCCTTTCATTCAGTCAGTAGCTTCAATCATTTCTGGAAGTTTTTCAATGGCAAAAATCAATGAATATTGTAAATGCACAAACTATAATTTCTCCGCATTGCAAGGTGCAATTCTGAAATTTTTTGCTTTTTCCTGCTCCTCTTAGCATGATAAAGAAGATTCAAAGAGAGTGAGATGCCAGCTCCTTTCATTCAGTCAGTAGCTTCAATCATTTCTGGTATATGAATAACATGATGTTTTTCAATAGCAAAAATCAATGAATATTGTAAATGCACAAACAGTAATTTCTCCGCATTGCAAGGTGCAATTCTGAAATTTTTTGCTTTTTCCTGCTCCTCTTAGCATGATAAAGAAGATTCAAAGAGAGTGAGATGCCAGCTCCTTTCATTCAGTCAGTAGCTTCAATCATTTCTGGACGTTTTTCAATGGCAAAAATCAATGAATATTGTAAATGCACAAACAGTAATTTCTCCGCATTGCAAGGTGCAATTCTGAAATTTTTTGCTTTTTCCTGCTCCTCTTAGCATGATAAAGAAGATTCAAAGAGAGTGAGATGCCAGCTCCTTTCGTTCAGTCAGTAGCTTCAATCATTTCTGGACGTTTTTCAATGGCAAAAATCTTTGAATATTATAAATGCACAAACAGTAATTTCTCCGCATTGCAAGGTGCAATTCTGAAATTTTTTGCTTTTTCCTGCTCCTCTTAGCATGATAAAGAAGATTCAAAGAGAGTGAGATGCCAGCTCCTTTCATTCAGTCAGTAGCTTCAATCATTTCTGGTATATGAATAACATGATGTTTTTCAATAGCAAAAATCAATGAATATTGTAAATGCACAAACAGTAATTTCTCCGCATTGCAAGGTGCAATTCTGAAATTTTTTGCTTTTTCCTGCTCCTCTTAGCATGATAAAGAAGATTCAAAGAGAGTGAGATGCCAGCTCCTTTCATTCAGTCAGTAGCTTCAATCATTTCTGGACGTTTTTCAATGGCAAAAATCAATGAATATTGTAAATGCACAAACAGTAATTTCTCCGCATTGCAAGGTGCAATTCTGAAATTTTTTGCTTTTTCCTGCTCCTCTTAGCATGATAAACAAGATTCAAAGAGAGTGAGATGCCAGCTCCTTTCATTCAGTCAGTAGCTTCAATCATTTCTGGACGTTTTTCAATGGCAAAAATCATTGAATATTGTAAATGCACAAACAGTAATTTCTCCGCATTGCAAGGTGCAATTCTGAAATTTTTTACTTTTTCCTGCTCCTCTTAGCATGATAAAGAAGATTCAAAGAGAATGAGATGCCAGCTCCTTTCATTCAGTCAGTAGCTTCAATCATTTCTGGTATATGAATAACATGATGTTTTTCAATCGCAAAAATCAATGAATATTGTAAATGCACAAACAGTAATTTCTCCGCATTGCAAGGTGCAATTCTGAAATTTTTTGCTTTTTCCTGCTCCTCTTAGCATGATAAAGAAGATTCAAAGAGAGTGAGATGCCAGCTCCTTTCATTCAGTCAGTAGCTTCAATCATTTCTGGACGTTTTTCAATGGCAAAAATCAATGAATATTGTAAATGCACAAACAGTAATTTCTCCGCATTGCAAGGTGCAATTCTGAAATTTTTTGCTTTTTCCTGCTCCTCTTAGCATGATAAAGAAGATTCAAAGAGAGTGAGATGCCAGCTCCTTTCCTTCAGTCAGTAGCTTCAATCATTTCTGGTATATGAATAACATGATGTTTTTCAATGGCAAAAATCAATGAATTTTGTAAATGCACAAACAGTAATTTCTCCGCATTGCAAGGCGCAATTCTGAAATTTTTTGCTTTTTCCTGCTCCTCTTAGCATGATAAAGAAGATTCAAAGAGAGTGAGATGCCAGCTCCTTTCATTCAGTCAGTAGCTTCAATCATTTCTGGACATTTTTCAATGGCAAAAATCAATGAATATTGTAAATGCACAAACAGTAATTTCTCCGCATTGCAAGGTGCAATTCTGAAATTTTTTGCTTTTTCCTGCTCCTCTTAGCATGATAAAGAAGATTCAAAGAGAGTGAGATGCCAGCTCCTTTCATTCAGTCAGTAGCTTCAATCATTTCTGGACGCTTTTCAATGGCAAAAATCAATGAATATTGTAAATGCACAAACTGTAATTGCTCCGCATTGCAAGGTGCAATTCTGAAATTTTTTGCTTTTTCCTGCTCCTCTTAGCATGATAAAGAAGATTCAAAGAGAGTGAGATGCCAGCTCCTTTCATTCAGTCAGTAGCTTCAATCATTTCTGGTATATGAATAACATGATGTTTTTCAATAGCAAAAATCAATGAATATTGTAAATGCACAAACAGTAATTTCTCCGCATTGCAAGGTGCAATTCTGAAATTTTTTGCTTTTTCCTGCTCCTCTTAGCATGATAAAGAAGATTCAAAGAGAGTGAGATGCCAGCTCCTTTCATTCAGTCAGTAGCTTCAATCATTTCTGGACGTTTTTCAATGGCAAAAATCAATGAATATTGTAAATGCACAAACAGTAATTTCTCCACATTGCAAGGTGCAATTCTGAAATTTTTTGCTTTTTCCTGCTCCTCTTAGCATGATAAAGAAGATTCAAAGAGAGTGAGATGCCAGCTCCTTTCATTCAGTCAGTAGCTTCAATCATTTCTGGACGTTTTTCAATGGCAAAAATCAATGAATATTGTAAATGCACAAACTATAATTTCTCCGCATTGCAAGGTGCAATTCTGAAATTTTTTGCTTTTTCCTGCTCCTCTTAGCATGATAAAGAAGATTCAAAGAGAGTGAGATGCCAGCTCCTTTCATTCAGTCAGTAGCTTCAATCATTTCTGGTATATGAATAACATGATGTTTTTCAATAGCAAAAATCAATGAATATTGTAAATGCACAAACAGTAATTTCTCCGCATTGCAAGGTGCAATTCTGAAATTTTTTGCTTTTTCCTGCTCCTCTTAGCATGATAAAGAAGATTCAAAGAGAGTGAGATGCCAGCTCCTTTCATTCAATCAGTAGCTTCAATCATTTCTGGACGTTTATCAATGGCAAAAATCAATGAATATTGTAAATGCACAAACAGTAATTTCTCCGCATTGCAAGGTGCAATTCTGAAATTTTTTGCTTTTTCCTGCTCCTCTTAGCATGATAAAGAAGATTCAAAGAGAGTGAGATGCCAGCTCCTTTCATTCAGTCAGTAGCTTCAATCATTTCTGGACGTTTTTCAATGGCAAAAATCAATGAATATTGTAAATGCACAAACAGTAATTTCTCCGCATTGCAAGGTGCAATTCTGAAATTTTTTGCTTTTTCCTGCTCCTCTTAGCATGATAAAGAAGATTCAAAGAGAGTGAGATGCCAGCTCCTTTCATTCAGTCAGTAGCTTCAAACATTTCTGGTATATGAATAACATGATGTTTTTCAATGGCAAAAATCAATGAATATTGTAAATGCACAAACAGTAATTTCTCCGCATTGCAAGGTGCAAGTCTGAAATTTTTTGCTTTTTCCTGCTCCTCTTAGCATGATAAAGAAGATTCAAAGAGAGTGAGATGCCAGCTACTTTCATTCAGTCAGTAGCTTCAATCATTTCTGGACGTTTTTCAATGGTAAAAATCAATGAATATTGTAAATGCACAAACAGTAATTTCTCCACATTGCAAGGTGCAATTCTGAAATTTTTTGCTTTTTCCTGCTCCTCTTAGCATGATAAAGAAGATTCAAAGAGAGTGAGATGCCAGCTCCTTTCATTCAGTCAGAAGCTTCAAACATTTCTGGTATATGAATAACATGATGTTTTTCAATGGCAAAAATCAATGAATATTGTAAATGCACAAACAGTAATTTCTCCGCATTGCAAGGTGCAAGTCTGAAATTTTTTGCTTTTTCCTGCTCCTCTTAGCATGATAAAGAAGATTCAAAGAGAGTGAGATGCCAGCTACTTTCATTCAGTCAGTAGCTTCAATCATTTCTGGACGTTTTTCAATGGTAAAAATCAATGAATATTGTAAATGCACAAACAGTAATTTCTCCACATTGCAAGGTGCAATTCTGAAATTTTTTGCTTTTTCCTGCTCCTCTTAGCATGATAAAGAAGATTCAAAGAGAGTGAGATGCCAGCTCCTTTCATTCAGTCAGTAGCTTCAAACATTTCTGGTATATGAATAACATGATGTTTTTCAATGGCAAAAATCAATGAATATTGTAAATGCACAAACAGTAATTTCTCCACATTGCAAGGTGCAATTCTGAAATTTTTTGCTTTTTCCTGCTCCTCTTAGCATGATAAAGAAGATTCAAAGAGAGTGAGATGCCAGCTCCTTTCATTCAGTCAGTAGCTTCAAACATTTCTGGTATATGAATAACATGATGTTTTTCAATGGCAAAAATCAATGAATATTGTAAATGCACAAACAGTAATTTCTCCGCATTGCAAGGTGCAATTCTGAAATTTTTTGCTTTTTCCTGCTCCTCTTAGCATGATAAAGAAGATTCAAAGAGAGTGAGATGCCAGCTCCTTTCATTCAGTCAGTAGCTTCAATCATTTCTGGACGTTTTTCAATGGCAAAAATCAATGAATATTGTAAATGCACAAACAGTAATTTCTCCGCATTGCAAGGTGCAATTCTGAAATTTTTTGCTTTTTCCTGCTCCTCTTAGCATGATAAAGAAGATTCAAAGAGAGTGAGATGTCAGCTCCTTTCATTCAGTCAGTAGCTTCAAACATTTCTGGTATATGAATAACATGATGTTTTTCAATGGCAAAAATCAATGAATATTGTAAATGCACAAACAGTAATTTCTCCGCATTGCAAGGTGCAATTCTGAAATTTTTTGCTTTTTCCTGCTCCTCTTAGCATGATAAAGAAGATTCAAAGAGAGTGAGATGCCAGCTCCTTTCATTCAGTCAGTAGCTTCAATCATTTCTGGACGTTTTTCAATGGCAAAAATCAATGAATATTGTAAATGCACAAACAGTAATTTCTCCGCATTGCAAGGTGCAATTCTGAAATTTTTTGCTTTTTCCTGCTCCTCTTAGCATGATAAAGAAGATTCAAAGAGAGTGAGATGCCAGCTCCTTTCGTTCAGTCAGTAGCTTCAATCATTTCTGGACGTTTTTCAATGGCAAAAATCATTGAATATTATAAATGCACAAACAGTAATTTCTCCGCATTGCAAGGTGCAATTCTGAAATTTTTTACTTTTTCCTGCTCCTCTTAGCATGATAAAGAAGATTCAAAGAGAGTGAGATGCCAGCTCCTTTCATTCAGTCAGTAGCTTCAATCATTTCTGGTATATGAATAACATGATGTTTTTCAATGGCAAAAATCAATGAATATTGTAAATGCACAAACAGTAATTTCTCCGCATTGCAAGGTGCAATTCTGAAATTTTTTGCTTTTTCCTGCTCCTCTTAGCATGATAAAGAAGATTCAAAGAGAGTGAGATGCCAGCTCCTTTCATTCAGTCAGTAGCTTCAATCATTTCTGGACGTTTTGAAATGGCAAAAATCAATGAATATTGTAAATGCACAAACAGTAATTTCTCCGCATTGCAAGGTGCAATTCTGAAATTTTTTGCTTTTTCCTGCTCCTCTTAGCATGATAAACAAGATTCAAAAGAGAGTGAGATGCCAGCTCCTTTCATTCAGTCAGTAGCTTCAATCATTTCTGGACGTTTTTCAATGGCAAAAATCAATGAATATTGTAAATGCACAAACAGTAATTTCTCCGCATTGCAAGGTGCAATTCTGAAATTTTTTGCTTTTTCCTGCTCCTCTTAGCATGATAAAGAAGATTCAAAGAGAGTGAGATGCCAGCTCCTTTCATTCAGTCAGTAGCTTCAAACATTTCTGGTATATGAATAACATGATGTTTTTCAATGGCAAAAATCAATGAATATTGTAAATGCACAAACAGTAATTTCTCCGCATTGCAAGGTGCAAGTCTGAAATTTTTTGCTTTTTCCTGCTCCTCTTAGCATGATAAAGAAGATTCAAAGAGAGTGAGATGCCAGCTCCTTTCATTCAGTCAGTAGCTTCAATCATTTCTGGATGTTTTTCAATGGCAAAAATCAATGAATATTGTAAATGCACAAACTGTAATTTCTCCGTATTGCAAGGTGCAATTCTGAAATTTTTTGCTTTTTCCTGCTCCTCTTAGCATGATAAAGAAGATTCAAACAGAGTGAGATGCCAGCTCCTTTCTTTCAGTCAGTAGCTTCAATCATTTCTGGACGTTTTTCAATGGCAAAAATCAATGAATATTGTAAATGCACAAACAGTAATTTCTCCGCATTGCAAGGTGCAATTCTGAAATTTTTTGCTTTTTCCTGCTCCTCTTAGCATGATAAAGAAGATTCAAAGAGAGTGAGATGCCAGCTCCTTTCATTTAGTCAGTACCTTCAATCATTTCTGGACGTTTTTCAATGGCAAAAATCAATGAATATTGTAAATGCACAAACAGTAATTTCTCCGCATTGCAAGGTGCAATTCTGAAATTTTTTGCTTTTTCCCGCTCCTCTTAGCATGATAAAGAAGATTCAAAGAGAGTGAGGTGCCAGCTCCTTTCATTCAGTCAGTAGCTTCAAACATTTCTGGTATATGAATAACATGTTTTTCAATGGCAAAAATCAATGAATATTGTAAATGCACAAACAGTAATTTCTCCGCATTGCAAGGTGCAATTCTGAAATTTTTTGATTTTTCCTGCTCCTCTTAGCATGATAAAGAAGATTCAAAGAGAGTGAGATGCCAGCTCCTTTCATTCAGTCAGTAGCTTCAATCATTTCTGGACGTTTTTCAATGGCAAAAATCAATGAATATTGTAAATGCACAAACAGTAATTTCTCCGCATTGCAAGGTGCAATTCTGAAATTTTTTGCTTTTTCCTGCTCCTCTTAGCATGATAAAGAAGATTCAAAGAGAGTGAGATGCCAGCTCCTTTCATTCAGTCAGTAGCTTCAAACATTTCTGGTATATGAAAAACATGATGTTTTTCAATGGCAAAAATCAATGAATATTGTAAATGCACAAACAGTAATTTCTCCGCATTGCAAGGTGCAATTCTGAAATTTTTTGCTTTTTCCTGCTCCTCTTAGCATGATAAAGAAGATTCAAAGAGAGTGAGATGCCAGCTCCTTTCATTCAGTCAGTAGCTTCAAACATTTCTGGTATATGAATAACATGATGTTTTTCAATGGCAAAAATCAATGAATATTGTAAATGCACAAACAGTAATTTCTCCGCATTGCAAGGTGCAAGTCTGAAATTTTTTGCTTTTTCCTGCTCCTCTTAGCATGATAAAGAAGATTCAAAGAGAGTGAGATGCCAGCTACTTTCATTCAGTCAGTAGCTTCAATCATTTCTGGACATTTTTCAATGGTAAAAATCAATGAATATTGTAAATGCACAAACAGTAATTTCTCCACATTGCAAGGTGCAATTCTGAAATTTTTTGCTTTTTCCTGCTCCTCTTAGCATGATAAAGAAGATTCAAAGAGAGTGAGATGCCAGCTCCTTTCATTCAGTCAGTAGCTTCAATCATTTCTGGATGTTTTTCAATGGCAAAAATCAATGAATATTGTAAATGCACAAACTGTAATTTCTCCGCATTGCAAGGTGCAATTCTGAAATTTTTTGCTTTTTCCTGCTCCTCTTAGCATGATAAAGAAGATTCAAAGAGAGTGAGATGCCAGCTCCTTTCATTCAGTCAGTAGCTTCAATCATTTCTGGACGTTTTTCAGTGGCAAAAATCAATGAATATTGTAAATGCACAAACAGTAATTTCTCCGCATTGCAAGGTGCAATTCTGAAATTTTTTGCTTTTCCCTGCTCCTCTTAGCATGATAAAGAAGATTCAAAGAGAGTGAGATGCCAGCTCCTTTCATTCAGTCAGTACCTTCAATCATTTCTGGACGTTTTTCAATGGCAAAAATCAATGAATATTGTAAATGCACAAACAGTAATTTCTCCGCATTGCAAGGTGCAAGTCTGAAATTTTTTGCTTTTTCCTGCTCCTCTTAGCATGATAAAGAAGATTCAAAGAGAGTGAGATGCCAGCTACTTTCATTCAGTCAGTAGCTTCAATCATTTCTGGACGTTTTTCAATGGTAAAAATCAATGAATATTGTAAATGCACAAACAGTAATTTCTCCACATTGCAAGGTGCAATTCTGAAATTTTTTGCTTTTTCCTGCTCCTCTTAGCATGATAAAGAAGATTCAAAGAGAGTGAGATGCCAGCTCCTTTCATTCAGTCAGTAGCTTCAAACATTTCTGGTATATGAATAACATGATGTTTTTCAATGGCAAAAATCAATGAATATTGTAAATGCACAAACAGTAATTTCTCCGCATTGCAAGGTGCAATTCTGAAATTTTTTGCTTTTTCCTGCTCCTCTTAGCATGATAAAGAAGATTCAAAGAGAGTGAGATGCCAGCTCCTTTCATTCAGTCAGTAGCTTCAATCATTTCTGGATGTTTTTCAATGGCAAAAATCAATGAATATTGTAAATGCACAAACTGTAATTTCTCCGCATTGCAAGGTGCAATTCTGAAATTTTTTGCTTTTTCCTGCTCCTCTTAGCATGATAAAGAAGATTCAAAGAGAGTGAGATGCCAGCTCCTTTCATTCAGTCAGTAGCTTCAATCATTTCTGGACGTTTTTCAATGGCAAAAATCAATGAATATTGTAAATGCACAAACAGTAATTTCTCCGCATTGCAAGGTGCAATTCTGAAATTTTTTGCTTTTTCCTGCTCCTCTTAGCATGATAAAGAAGATTCAAAGAGAGTGAGATGCCAGCTCCTTTCATACAGTCAGTAGCTTCAATCATTTCTGGACGTTTTTCAATGGCAAAAATCAATGAATATTGTAAATGCACAAACAGTAATTTCTCCGCATTGCAAGGTGCAATTCTGAAATTTTTTGCTTTTTCCCGCTCCTCTTAGCATGATAAAGAAGATTCAAAGAGAGTGAGGTGCCAGCTCCTTTCATTCAGTCAGTAGCTTCAAACATTTCTGGTATATGAATAACATGTTTTTCAATGGCAAAAATCAATGAATATTGTAAATGCACAAACAGTAATTTCTCCGCATTGCAAGGTGCAATTCTGAAATTTTTTGATTTTTCCTGCTCCTCTTAGCATGATAAAGAAGATTCAAAGAGAGTGAGATGCCAGCTCCTTTCATTCAGTCAGTAGCTTCAATCATTTCTGGACATTTTTCAATGGCAAAAATCAATGAATATTGTAAAAGCACAAACAGTAATTTCTCCGCATTGCAAGGTGCAATTCTGAAATTTTTTGCTTTTTCCTGCTCCTCTTAGCATGATAAAGAAGATTCAAAGAGAGTGAGATGCCAGCTCCTTTCATTCAGTCAGTAGCTTCAAACATTTCTGGTATATGAATAACATGATGTTTTTCAATGGCAAAAATCAATGAATATTGTAAATGCACAAACAGTAATTTCTCCGCATTGCAAGGTGCAATTCTGAAATTTTTTGCTTTTTCCTGCTCCTCTTAGCATGATAAAGAAGATTCAAAGAGAGTGAGATGCCAGCTCCTTTCATTCAGTCAGTAGCTTCAAACATTTCTGGTATATGAATAACATGATGTTTTTCAATGGCAAAAATCAATGAATATTGTAAATGCACAAACAGTAATTTCTCCGCATTGCAAGGTGCAAGTCTGAAATTTTTTGCTTTTTCCTGCTCCTCTTAGCATGATAAAGAAGATTCAAAGAGAGTGAGATGCCAGTTACTTTCATTCAGTCAGTAGCTTCAATCATTTCTGGACGTTTTTCAATGGTAAAAATCAATGAATATTGTAAATGCACAAACAGTAATTTCTCCACATTGCAAGGTGCAATTCTGAAATTTTTTGCTTTTTCCTGCTCCTCTTAGCATGATAAAGAAGATTCAAAGAGAGTGAGATGCCAGCTCCTTTCATTCAGTCAGTAGCTTCAAACATTTCTGGTATATGAATAACATGATGTTTTTCAATGGCAAAAATCAATGAATATTGAAAATGCACAAACAGTAATTTCTCCGCATTGCAAGGTGCAATTCTGAAATTTTTTGCTTTTTCCTGCTCCTCTTAGCATGATAAAGAAGATTCAAAGAGAGTGAGATGCCAGCTCCTTTCATTCAGTCAGTAGCTTCAAACATTTCTGGTATATGAATAACATGATGTTTTTCAATGGCAAAAATCAATGAATATTGTAAATGCACAAACAGTAATTTCTCCGCATTGCAAGGTGCAATTCTGAAATTTTTTGCTTTTTCCTGCTCCTCTTAGCATGATAAAGAAGATTCAAAAAGAGTGAGATGCCAGCTCCTTTCATTCAGTCAGTAGCTTCAATCATTTCTGGATGTTTTTCAATGGCAAAAATCAATGAATATTGTAAATGCACAAACAGTAATTTCTCCGCATTGCAAGGTGCAATTCTGAAATTTTTTGCTTTTTCCTGCTCCTCTTAGCATGATAAAGAAGATTCAAAGAGAGTGAGATGTCAGCTCCTTTCATTCAGTCAGTAGCTTCAAACATTTCTGGTATATGAATAACATGATGTTTTTCAATGGCAAAAATCAATGAATATTGTAAATGCACAAACAGTAATTTCTCCGCATTGCAAGGTGCAATTCTGAAATTTTTTGCTTTTTCCTGCTCCTCTTAGCATGATAAAGAAGATTCAAAGAGAGTGAGATGCCAGCTCCTTTCATTCAGTCAGTAGCTTCAATCATTTCTGGATGTTTTTCAATGGCAAAAATCAATGAATATTGTAAATGCACAAACAGTAATTTCTCCGCATTGCAAGGTGCAATTCTGAAATTTTTTGCTTTTTCCTGCTCCTCTTAGCATGATAAAGAAGATTCAAAGAGAGTGAGATGCCAGCTCCTTTCATTCAGTCAGTAGCTTCAAACATTTCTGGTATATGAATAACATGATGTTTTTCAATGGCAAAAATCAATGAATATTGTAAATGCACAAACAGTAATTTCTCCGCATTGCAAGGTGCAAGTCTGAAATTTTTTTGCTTTTTCCTGCTCCTCTTAGCATGATAAAGAAGATTCAAAGAGAGTGAGATGCCAGCTACTTTCATTCAGTCAGTAGCTTCAATCATTTCTGGACGTTTTTCAATGGTAAAAATCAATGAATATTGTAAATGCACAAACAGTAATTTCTCCACATTGCAAGGTGCAATTCTGAAATTTTTTGCTTTTTCCTGCTCCTCTTAGCATGATAAAGAAGATTCAAAGAGAGTGAGATGCCAGCTCCTTTCATTCAGTCAGTAGCTTCAAACATTTCTGGTATATGAATAACATGATGTTTTTCAATGGCAAAAATCAATGAATATTGTAAATGCACAAACAGTAATTTCTCCGCATTGCAAGGTGCAATTCTGAAATTTTTTGCTTTTTCCTGCTCCTCTTAGCATGATAAAGAAGATTCAAAGAGAGTGAGATGCCAGCTCCTTTCATTCAGTCAGTAGCTTCAAACATTTCTGGTATATGAATAACATGATGTTTTTCAATGGCAAAAATCAATGAATATTGTAAATGCACAAACAGTAATTTCTCCGCATTGCAAGGTGCAAGTCTGAAATTTTTTGCTTTTTCCTGCTCCTCTTAGCATGATAAAGAAGATTCAAAGAGAGTGAGATGCCAGCTACTTTCATTCAGTCAGTAGCTTCAATCATTTCTGGACGTTTTTCAATGGTAAAAATCAATGAATATTGTAAATGCACAAACAGTAATTTCTCCACATTGCAAGGTGCAATTCTGAAATTTTTTGCTTTTTCCTGCTCCTCTTAGCATGATAAAGAAGATTCAAAGAGAGTGAGATGCCAGCTCCTTTCATTCAGTCAGTAGCTTCAAACATTTCTGGTATATGAATAACATGATGTTTTTCAATGGCAAAAATCAATGAATATTGTAAATGCACAAACAGTAATTTCTCCGCATTGCAAGGTGCAATTCTGAAATTTTTTGCTTTTTCCTGCTCCTCTTAGCATGATAAAGAAGATTCAAAGAGAGTGAGATGCCAGCTCCTTTCATTCAGTCAGTAGCTTCAATCATTTCTGGATGTTTTTCAATGGCAAAAATCAATGAATATTGTAAATGCACAAACTGTAATTTCTCCGCATTGCAAGGTGCAATTCTGAAATTTTTTGCTTTTTCCTGCTCCTCTTAGCATGATAAAGAAGATTCAAAGAGAGTGAGATGCCAGCTCCTTTCATTCAGTCAGTAGCTTCAATCATTTCTGGACGTTTTTCAATGGCAAAAACCAATGAATATTGTAAATGCACAAACAGTAATTTCTCCGCATTGCAAGGTGCAATTCTGAAATTTTTTGCTTTTTCCTGCTCCTCTTAGCATGATAAAGAAGATTCAAAGAGAGTGAGATGCCAGCTCCTTTCATTCAGTCAGTACCTTCAATCATTTCTGGACGTTTTTCAATGGCAAAAATCAATGAATATTGTAAATGCACAAACAGTAATTTCTCCGCATTGCAAGGTGCAATTCTGAAATTTTTTGCTTTTTCCCGCTCCTCTTAGCATGATAAAGAAGATTCAAAGAGAGTGAGGTGCCAGCTCCTTTCATTCAGTCAGTAGCTTCAAACATTTCTGGTATATGAATAACATGTTTTTCAATGGCAAAAATCAATGAATATTGTAAATGCACAAACAGTAATTTCTCCGCATTGCAAGGTGCAATTCTGAAATTTTTTGCTTTTTCCTGCTCCTCTTAGCATGATAAAGAAGATTCAAAGAGAGTGAGATGCCAGCTCCTTTCATTCAGTCAGTAGCTTCAATCATTTCTGGACGTTTTTCAATGGCAAAAATCAATGAATATTGTAAATGCACAAACAGTAATTTCTCCGCATTGCAAGGTGCAATTCTGAAATTTTTTGCTTTTTCCTGCTCCTCTTAGCATGATAAAGAAGATTCAAAGAGAGTGAGATGTCAGCTCCTTTCATTCAGTCAGTAGCTTCAAACATTTCTGGTACATGAATAACATGATGTTTTTCAATGGCAAAAATCAATGAATATTGTAAATGCACAAACAGTAATTTCTCCGCATTGCAAGGTGCAATTCTGAAATTTTTTGCTTTTTCCTGCTCCTCTTAGCATGATAAAGAAGATTCAAAGAGAGTGAGATGCCAGCTCCTTTCATTCAGTCAGTAGCTTCAATCATTTCTGGATGTTTTTCAATGGCAAAAATCAATGAATATTGTAAATGCACAAACAGTAATTTCTCCGCATTGCAAGGTGCAATTCTGAAATTTTTTGCTTTTTCCTGCTCCTCTTAGCATGATAAAGAAGATTCAAGGAGAGTGAGATGCCAGCTCCTTTCGTTCAGTCAGTAGCTTCAATCATTTCTGGACGTTTTTCAATGGCAAAAATCATTGAATATTATAAATGCACAAACAGTAATTTCTCCGCATTGCAAGGTGCAATTCTGAAATTTTTTGCTTTTTCCCGCTCCTCTTAGCATGATAAAGAAGATTCAAAGACAGTGAGGTGCCAGCTCCTTTCATTCAGTCAGTAGCTTCAAACATTTCTGGTATATGAATAACATGTTTTTCAATGGCAAAAATCAATGAATATTGTAAATGCACAAACAGTAATTTCTCCGCATTGCAAGGTGCAATTCTGAAATTTTTTGCTTTTTCCTGCTCCTCTTAGCATGATAAAGAAGATTCAAAGAGAGTGAGATGCCAGCTCCTTTCATTCAGTCAGTAGCTTTAATCATTTCTGGACGTTTTTCAATGGCAAAAATCAATGAATATTGTAAATGCACAAACAGTAATTTCTCCGCATTGCAAGGTGCAATTCTGAAATTTTTTGCTTTTTCCTGCTCCTCTTAGCATGATAAAGAAGATTCAAAGAGAGTGAGATGTCAGCTCCTTTCATTCAGTCAGTAGCTTCAAACATTTCTGGTATATGAATAACATGATGTTTTTCAATGGCAAAAATCAATGAATATTGTAAATGCACAAACAGTAATTTCTCCGCATTGCAAGGTGCAATTCTGAAATTTTTTGCTTTTTCCTGCTCCTCTTAGCATGATAAAGAAGATTCAAAGAGAGTGAGATGCCAGCTCCTTTCATTCAGTCAGTAGCTTCAATCATTTCTGGATGTTTTTCAATGGCAAAAATCAATGAATATTGTAAATGCACAAACAGTAATTTCTCCGCATTGCAAGGTGCAATTCTGAAATTTTTTGCTTTTTCCTGCTCCTCTTAGCATGATAAAGAAGATTCAAAGAGAGTGAGATGCCAGCTCCTTTCGTTCAGTCAGTAGCTTCAATCATTTCTGGACGTTTTTCAATGGCAAAAATCATTGAATATTATAAATGCACAAACAGTAATTTCTCCGCATTGCAAGGTGCAATTCTGAAATTTTTTACTTTTTCCTGCTCCTCTTAGCATGATAAAGAAGATTCAAAGAGAGTGAGATGCCAGCTCCTTTCATTCAGTCAGTAGCTTCAATCATTTCTGGTATATGAATAACATGATGTTTTTCAATGGCAAAAATCAATGAATATTGTAAATGCACAAACAGTAATTTCTCCGCATTGCAAGGTGCAATTCTGAAATTTTTTGCTTTTTCCTGCTCCTCTTAGCATGATAAAGAAGATTCAAAGAGAGTGAGATGCCAGCTCCTTTCATTCAGTCAGTAGCTTCAAACATTTCTGGTATATGAATAACATGATGTTTTTCAATGGCAAAAATCAATGAATATTGTAAATGCACAAACAGTAATTTCTCCGCATTGCAAGGTGCAAGTCTGAAATTTTTTGCTTTTTCCTGCTCCTCTTAGCATGATAAAGAAGATTCAAAGAGAGTGAGATGCCAGCTACTTTCATTCAGTCAGTAGCTTCAATCATTTCTGGACGTTTTTCAATGGTAAAAATCAATGAATATTGTAAATGCACAAACAGTAATTTCTCCACATTGCAAGGTGCAATTCTGAAATTTTTTGCTTTTTCCTGCTCCTCTTAGCATGATAAAGAAGATTCAAAGAGAGTGAGATGCCAGCTCCTTTCATTCAGTCAGTAGCTTCAAACATTTCTGGTATATGAATAACATGATGTTTTTCAATGGCAAAAATCAATGAATATTGTAAATGCACAAACAGTAATTTCTCCGCATTGCAAGGTGCAATTCTGAAATTTTTTGCTTTTTCCTGCTCCTCTTAGCATGATAAAGAAGATTCAAAGAGAGTGAGATGCCAGCTCCTTTCATTCAGTCAGTAGCTTCAAACATTTCTGGTATATGAATAACATGATGTTTTTCAATGGCAAAAATCAATGAATATTGTAAATGCACAAACAGTAATTTCTCCGCATTGCAAGGTGCAAGTCTGAAATTTTTTGCTTTTTCCTGCTCCTCTTAGCATGATAAAGAAGATTCAAAGAGAGTGAGATGCCAGCTACTTTCATTCAGTCAGTAGCTTCAATCATTTCTGGACGTTTTTCAATGGTAAAAATCAATGAATATTGTAAATGCACAAACAGTAATTTCTCCACATTGCAAGGTGCAATTCTGAAATTTTTTGCTTTTTCCTGCTCCTCTTAGCATGATAAAGAAGATTCAAAGAGAGTGAGATGCCAGCTCCTTTCATTCAGTCAGTAGCTTCAATAATTTCTGGATGTTTTTCAATGGCAAAAATCAATGAATATTGTAAATGCACAAACTGTAATTTCTCCGCATTGCAAGGTGCAATTCTGAAATTTTTTGCTTTTTCCTGCTCCTCTTAGCATGATAAAGAAGATTCAAAGAGAGTGAGATGCCAGCTCCTTTCATTCAGTCAGTAGCTTCAATCATTTCTGGACATTTTTCAATGGCAAAAACCAATGAATATTGTAAATGCACAAACAGTAATTTCTCCGCATTGCAAGGTGCAATTCTGAAATTTTTTGCTTTTTCCTGCTCCTCTTAGCATGATAAAGAAGATTCAAAGAGAGTGAGATGCCAGCTCCTTTCATTCAGTCAGTACCTTCAATCATTTCTGGACGTTTTTCAATGGCAAAAATCAATGAATATTGTAAATGCACAAACAGTAATTTCTCCGCATTGCAAGGTGCAATTCTGAAATTTTTTGCTTTTTCCTGCTCCTCTTAGCATGATAAAGAAGATTCAAAGAGAGTGAGATGCCAGCTCCTTTCATTCAGTCAGTAGCTTCAAACATTTCTGGTATATGAATAACATGATGTTTTTCAATGGCAAAAATCAATGAATATTGTAAATGCACAAACAGTAATTTCTCCGCATTGCAAGGTGCAATTCTGAAATTTTTTGCTTTTTCCTGCTCCTCTTAGCATGATAAAGAAGATTCAAAGAGAGTGAGATGCCAGCTCTTTTCATTCAGTCAGTAGCTTCAATCATTTCTGGATGTTTTTCAATGGCAAAAATCAATGAATATTGTAAATGCACAAACAGTAATTTCTCCGCATTGCAAGGTGCAATTCTGAAATTTTTTGCTTTTTCCTGCTCCTCTTAGCATGATAAAGAAGATTCAAAGAGATTGTGATGTCAGCTCCTTTCATTCAGTCAGTAGCTTCAAACATTTCTGGTATATGAATAACATGATGTTTTTCAATGGCAAAAATCAATGAATATTGTAAATGCACAAACAGTAATTTCTCCGCATTGCAAGGTGCAATTCTGAAATTTTTTGCTTTCTCCTGCTCCTCTTAGCATGATAAAGAAGATTCAAAGAGAGTGAGATGCCAGCTCCTTTCATTCAGTCAGTAGCTTCAATCATTTCTGGATGTTTTTCAATGGCAAAAATCAATGAATATTGTAAATGCACAAACTGTAATTTCTCCGCATTGCAAGGTGCAATTCTGAAATTTTTTGCTTTTTCCTGCTCCTCTTAGCATGATAAAGAAGATTCAAAGAGAGTGAGATGCCAGCTCCTTTCATTCAGTCAGTAGCTTCAATCATTTCTGGACGTTTTTCAATGGCAAAAACCAATGAATATTGTAAATGCACAAACAGTAATTTCTCCGCATTGCAAGGTGCAATTCTGAAATTTTTTGCTTTTTCCTGCTCCTCTTAGCATGATAAAGAAGATTCAAAGAGAGTGAGATGCCAGCTCCTTTCATTCAGTCAGTACCTTCAATCATTTCTGGACGTTTTTCAATGGCAAAAATCAATGAATATTGTAAATGCACAAACAGTAATTTCTCCGCATTGCAAGGTGCAATTCTGAAATTTTTTGCTTTTTCCCGCTCCTCTGAGCATGATAAAGAAGATTCAAAGAGAGTGAGGTGCCAGCTCCTTTCATTCAGTCAGTAGCTTCAAACATTTCTGGTATATGAATAACATGTTTTTCAATGGCAAAAATCAATGAATATTGTAAATGCACAAACAGTAATTTCTCCGCATTGCAAGGTGCAATTCTGAAATTTTTTGCTTTTTCCTGCTCCTCTTAGCATGATAAAGAAGATTCAAAGAGAGTGAGATGCCAGCTCCTTTCATTCAGTCAGTAGCTTCAATCATTTCTGGACGTTTTTCAATGGCAAAAATCAATGAATATTGTAAATGCACAAACAGTAATTTCTCCGCATTGCAAGGTGCAATTCTGAAATTTTTTGCTTTTTCCTGCTCCTCTTAGCATGATAAAGAAGATTCAAAGAGAGTGAGATGTCAGCTCCTTTCATTCAGTCAGTAGCTTCAAACATTTCTGGTACATGAATAACATGATGTTTTTCAATGGCAAAAATCAATGAATATTGTAAATGCACAAACAGTAATTTCTCCGCATTGCAAGGTGCAATTCTGAAATTTTTTGCTTTTTCCTGCTCCTCTTAGCATGATAAAGAAGATTCAAAGAGAGTGAGATGCCAGCTACTTTCATTCAGTCAGTAGCTTCAATCATTTCTGGATGTTTTTCAATGGCAAAAATCAATGAATATTGTAAATGCACAAACAGTAATTTCTCCGCATTGCAAGGTGCAATTCTGAAATTTTTTGCTTTTTCCTGCTCCTCTTAGCATGATAAAGAAGATTCAAGGAGAGTGAGATGCCAGCTCCTTTCGTTCAGTCAGTAGCTTCAATCATTTCTGGACGTTTTTCAATGGCAAAAATCATTGAATATTATAAATGCACAAACAGTAATTTCTCCGCATTGCAAGGTGCAATTCTGAAATTTTTTGCTTTTTCCCGCTCCTCTTAGCATGATAAAGAAGATTCAAAGAGAGTGAGGTGCCAGCTCCTTTCATTCAGTCAGCAGCTTCAAACATTTCTGGTATATGAATAACATGTTTTTCAATGGCAAAAATCAATGAATATTGTAAATGCACAAACAGTAATTTCTCCGCATTGCAAGGTGCAATTCTGAAATTTTTTGCTTTTTCCTGCTCCTCTTAGCATGATAAAGAAGATTCAAAGAGAGTGAGATGCCAGCTCCTTTCATTCAGTCAGTAGCTTCAATCATTTCTGGACGTTTTTCAATGGCAAAAATCAATGAATATTGTAAATGCACAAACAGTAATTTCTCCGCATTGCAAGGTGCAATTCTGAAATTTTTTGCTTTTTCCTGCTCCTCTTAGCATGATAAAGAAGATTCAAAGAGAGTGAGATGTCAGCTCCTTTCATTCAGTCAGTAGCTTCAAACATTTCTGGTATATGAATAACATGATGTTTTTCAATGGCAAAAATCAATGAATATTGTAAATGCACAAACAGTAATTTCTCCGCATTGCAAGGTGCAATTCTGAAATTTTTTGCTTTTTCCTGCTCCTCTTAGCATGATAAAGAAGATTCAAAGAGAGTGAGATGCCAGCTCCTTTCATTCAGTCAGTAGCTTCAATCATTTCTGGATGTTTTTCAATGGCAAAAATCAATGAATATTGTAAATGCACAAACAGTAATTTCTCCGCATTGCAAGGTGCAATTCTGAAATTTTTTGCTTTTTCCTGCTCCTCTTAGCATGATAAAGAAGATTCAAAGAGAGTGAGATGCCAGCTCCTTTCGTTCAGTCAGTAGCTTCAATCATTTCTGGACGTTTTTCAATGGCAAAAATCATTGAATATTATAAATGCACAAACAGTAATTTCTCCGCATTGCAAGGTGCAATTCTGAAATTTTTTACTTTTTCCTGCTCCTCTTAGCATGATAAAGAAGATTCAAAGAGAGTGAGATGCCAGCTCCTTTCATTCAGTCAGTAGCTTCAATCATTTCTGGTATATGAATAACATGATGTTTTTCAATGGCAAAAATCAATGAATATTGTAAATGCACAAACAGTAATTTCTCCGCATTGCAAGGTGCAATTCTGAAATTTTTTGCTTTTTCCTGCTCCTCTTAGCATGATAAAGAAGATTCAAAGAGAGTGAGATGCCAGCTCCTTTCATTCAGTCAGTAGCTTCAAACATTTCTGGTATATGAATAACATGATGTTTTTCAATGGCAAAAATCAATGAATATTGTAAATGCACAAACAGTAATTTCTCCGCATTGCAAGGTGCAAGTCTGAAATTTTTTGCTTTTTCCTGCTCCTCTTAGCATGATAAAGAAGATTCAAAGAGAGTGAGATGCCAGCTACTTTCATTCAGTCAGTAGCTTCAATCATTTCTGGACGTTTTTCAATGGTAAAAATCAATGAATATTGTAAATGCACAAACAGTAATTTCTCCACATTGCAAGGTGCAATTCTGAAATTTTTTGCTTTTTCCTGCTCCTCTTAGCATGATAAAGAAGATTCAAAGAGAGTGAGATGCCAGCTCCTTTCATTCAGTCAGTAGCTTCAAACATTTCTGGTATATGAATAACATGATGTTTTTCAATGGCAAAAATCAATGAATATTGTAAATGCACAAACAGTAATTTCTCCGCATTGCAAGGTGCAATTCTGAAATTTTTTGCTTTTTCCTGCTCCTCTTAGCATGATAAAGAAGATTCAAAGAGAGTGAGATGCCAGCTCCTTTCATTCAGTCAGTAGCTTCAAACATTTCTGGTATATGAATAACATGATGTTTTTCAATGGCAAAAATCAATGAATATTGTAAATGCACAAACAGTAATTTCTCCGCATTGCAAGGTGCAAGTCTGAAATTTTTTGCTTTTTCCTGCTCCTCTTAGCATGATAAAGAAGATTCAAAGAGAGTGAGATGCCAGCTACTTTCATTCAGTCAGTAGCTTCAATCATTTCTGGACGTTTTTCAATGGTAAAAATCAATGAATATTGTAAATGCACAAACAGTAATTTCTCCACATTGCAAGGTGCAATTCTGAAATTTTTTGCTTTTTCCTGCTCCTCTTAGCATGATAAAGAAGATTCAAAGAGAGTGAGATGCCAGCTCCTTTCATTCAGTCAGTAGCTTCAATAATTTCTGGATGTTTTTCAATGGCAAAAATCAATGAATATTGTAAATGCACAAACTGTAATTTCTCCGCATTGCAAGGTGCAATTCTGAAATTTTTTGCTTTTTCCTGCTCCTCTTAGCATGATAAAGAAGATTCAAAGAGAGTGAGATGCCAGCTCCTTTCATTCAGTCAGTAGCTTCAATCATTTCTGGACATTTTTCAATGGCAAAAACCAATGAATATTGTAAATGCACAAACAGTAATTTCTCCGCATTGCAAGGTGCAATTCTGAAATTTTTTGCTTTTTCCTGCTCCTCTTAGCATGATAAAGAAGATTCAAAGAGAGTGAGATGCCAGCTCCTTTCATTCAGTCAGTACCTTCAATCATTTCTGGACGTTTTTCAATGGCAAAAATCAATGAATATTGTAAATGCACAAACAGTAATTTCTCCGCATTGCAAGGTGCAATTCTGAAATTTTTTGCTTTTTCCTGCTCCTCTTAGCATGATAAAGAAGATTCAAAGAGAGTGAGATGCCAGCTCCTTTCATTCAGTCAGTAGCTTCAAACATTTCTGGTATATGAATAACATGATGTTTTTCAATGGCAAAAATCAATGAATATTGTAAATGCACAAACAGTAATTTCTCCGCATTGCAAGGTGCAATTCTGAAATTTTTTGCTTTTTCCTGCTCCTCTTAGCATGATAAAGAAGATTCAAAGAGAGTGAGATGCCAGCTCTTTTCATTCAGTCAGTAGCTTCAATCATTTCTGGATGTTTTTCAATGGCAAAAATCAATGAATATTGTAAATGCACAAACAGTAATTTCTCCGCATTGCAAGGTGCAATTCTGAAATTTTTTGCTTTTTCCTGCTCCTCTTAGCATGATAAAGAAGATTCAAAGAGAGTGTGATGTCAGCTCCTTTCATTCAGTCAGTAGCTTCAAACATTTCTGGTATATGAATAACATGATGTTTTTCAATGGCAAAAATCAATGAATATTGTAAATGCACAAACAGTAATTTCTCCGCATTGCAAGGTGCAATTCTGAAATTTTTTGCTTTTTCCTGCTCCTCTTAGCATGATAAAGAAGATTCAAAGAGAGTGAGATGCCAGCTCCTTTCATTCAGTCAGTAGCTTCAATCATTTCTGGATGTTTTTCAATGGCAAAAATCAATGAATATTGTAAATGCACAAACAGTAATTTCTCCGCATTGCAAGGTGCAATTCTGAAATTTTTTGCTTTTTCCTGCTCCTCTTAGCATGATAAAGAAGATTCAAAGAGAGTGAGATGCCAGCTCCTTTCATTCAGTCAGTAGCTTCAAACATTTCTGGTATATGAATAACATGATGTTTTTCAATGGCAAAAATCAATGAATATTGTAAATGCACAAACAGTAATTTCTCCGCATTGCAAGGTGCAATTCTGAAATTTTTTGCTTTTTCCTGCTCCTCTTAGCATGATAAAGAAGATTCAAAGAGAGTGAGATGCCAGCTCCTTTCATTCAGTCAGTAGCTTCAATCATTTCTGGACGTTTTTCAATGGCAAAAATCAATGAATATTGTAAATGCACAAACAGTAATTTCTCCGCATTGCAAGGTGCAATTCTGAAATTTTTTGCTTTTTCCTGCTCCTCTTAGCATGATAAAGAAGATTCAAAGAGAGTGAGATGTCAGCTCCTTTCATTCAGTCAGTAGCTTCAAACATTTCTGGTATATGAATAACATGATGTTTTTCAATGGCAAAAATCAATGAATATTGTAAATGCACAAACAGTAATTTCTCCGCATTGCAAGGTGCAATTCTGAAATTTTTTGCTTTTTCCTGCTCCTCTTAGCATGATAAAGAAGATTCAAAGAGAGAGAGAGATGTCAGCTCCTTTCATTCAGTCAGTAGCTTCAAACATTTCTGGTATATGAATAACATGATGTTTTTCAATGGCAAAAATCAATGAATATTGTAAATGCACAAACAGTAATTTCTCCGCATTGCAAGGTGCAATTCTGAAATTTTTTGCTTTTTCCTGCTCCTCTTAGCATGATAAAGAAGATTCAAAGAGAGTGAGATGCCAGCTCCTTTCGTTCAGTCAGTAGCTTCAATCATTTCTGGACGTTTTTCAATGGCAAAAATCATTGAATATTATAAATGCACAAACAGTAATTTCTCCGCATTGCAAGGTGCAATTCTGAAATTTTTTGCTTTTTCCCGCTCCTCTTAGCATGATAAAGAAGATTCAAAGAGAGTGAGGTGCCAGCTCCTTTCATTCAGTCAGTAGCTTCAAACATTTCTGGTATATGAATAACATGTTTTTCAATGGCAAAAATCAATGAATATTGTAAATGCACAAACAGTAATTTCTCCGCATTGCAAGGTGCAATTCTGAAATTTTTTGCTTTTTCCTGCTCCTCTTAGCATGATAAAGAAGATTCAAAGAGAGTGAGATGCCAGCTCCTTTCATTCAGTCAGTAGCTTCAATCATTTCTGGACGTTTTTCAATGGCAAAAATCAATGAATATTGTAAATGCACAAACAGTAATTTCTCCGCATTGCAAGGTGCAATTCTGAAATTTTTTGCTTTTTCCTGCTCCTCTTAGCATGATAAAGAAGATTCAAAGAGAGTGAGATGTCAGCTCCTTTCATTCAGTCAGTAGCTTCAAACATTTCTGGTATATGAATAACGATGTTTTTCAATGGCAAAAATCAATGAATATTGTAAATGCACAAACAGTAATTTCTCCGCATTGCAAGGTGCAATTCTGAAATTTTTTGCTTTTTCCTGCTCCTCTTAGCATGATAAAGAAGATTCAAAGAGAGTGAGATGCCAGCTCCTTTCATTCAGTCAGTAGCTTCAATCATTTCTGGATGTTTTTCAATGGCAAAAATCAATGAATATTGTAAATGCACAAACAGTAATTTCTCCGCATTGCAAGGTGCAATTCTGAAATTTTTTGCTTTTTCCTGCTCCTCTTAGCATGATAAAGAAGATTCAAAGAGAGTGAGATGCCAGCTCCTTTCGTTCAGTCAGTAGCTTCAATCATTTCTGGACGTTTTTCAATGGCAAAAATCATTGAATATTATAAATGCACAAACAGTAATTTCTCCGCATTGCAAGGTGCAATTCTGAAATTTTTTACTTTTTCCTGCTCCTCTTAGCATGATAAAGAAGATTCAAAGAGAGTGAGATGCCAGCTCCTTTCATTCAGTCAGTAACTTCAAACATTTCTGGTATATGAATAACATGATGTTTTTCAATGGCAAAAATCAATGAATATTGTAAATGCACAAACAGTAATTTCTCCGCATTGCAAGGTGCAAGTCTGAAATTTTTTGCTTTTTCCTGCTCCTCTTAGCATGATAAAGAAGATTCAAAGAGAGTGAGATGCCAGCTACTTTCATTCAGTCAGTAGCTTCAATCATTTCTGGACGTTTTTCAATGGTAAAAATCAATGAATATTGTAAATGCACAAACAGTAATTTCTCCCCATTGCAAGGTGCAATTCTGAAATTGTTTGCTTTTTCCTGCTCCTCTTAGCATGATAAAGAAGATTCAAAGAGAGTGAGATGCCAGCTCCTTTCATTCAGTCAGTAGCTTCAAACATTTCTGGTATTTGAATAACATGATGTTTTTCAATGGCAAAAATCAATGAATATTGTAAATGCACAAACAGTAATTTCTCCGCATTGCAAGGTGCAATTCTGAAATTTTTTGCTTTTTCCTGCTCCTCTTAGCATGATAAAGAAGATTCAAAGAGAGTGAGATGCCAGCTCCTTTCATTCAGTCAGTAGCTTCAATCATTTCTGGACGTTTTTCAATGGCAAAAATCAATGAATATTGTAAATGCACAAACAGTAATTTCTCCGCATTGCAAGGTGCAATTCTGAAATTTTTTGCTTTTTCCTGCTCCTCTTAGCATGATAAAGAAGATTCAAAGAGAGTGAGATGTCAGCTCCTTTCATTCAGTCAGTAGCTTCAAACATTTCTGGTATATGAATAACATGATGTTTTTCAATGGCAAAAATCAATGAATATTGTAAATGCACAAACAGTAATTTCTCCGCATTGCAAGGTGCAATTCTGAAATTTTTTGCTTTTTCCTGCTCCTCTTAGCATGATAAAGAAGATTCAAAGAGAGTGAGATGCCAGCTCCTTTCATTCAGTCAGTAGCTTCAATCATTTCTGGACGTTTTTCAATGGCAAAAATCAATGAATATTGTAAATGCACAAACAGTAATTTCTCCGCATTGCAAGGTGCAATTCTGAAATTTTTTGCTTTTTCCTGCTCCTCTTAGCATGATAAAGAAGATTCAAAGAGAGTGAGATGCCAGCTCCTTTCATTCAGTCAGTAGCTACAAACATTTCTGGTATATGAATAACATGATGTTTTTCAATGGCAAAAATCAATGAATATTGTAAATGCACAAACAGTAATTTCTCCGCATTGCAAGGTGCAATTCTGAAATTTTTTGCTTTTTCCTGCTCCTCTTAGCATGATAAAGAAGATTCAAAGAGAGTGAGATGCCAGCTCCTTTCATTCAGTCAGTAGCTTCAATCATTTCTGGACGTTTTTCAATGGTAAAAATCAATGAATATTGTAAATGCACAAACAGTAATTTCTCCACATTGCAAGGTGCAATTCTGAAATTTTTTGCTTTTTCCTGCTCCTCTTAGCATGATAAAGAAGATTCAAAGAGAGTGAGATGCCAGCTCCTTTCATTCAGTCAGTAGCTTCAAACATTTCTGGTATATGAATAACATGATGTTTTTCAATGGCAAAAATCAATGAATATTGTAAATGCACAAACAGTAATTTCTCTGCATTGCAAGGTGCAATTCTGAAATTTTTTGCTTTTTCCTGCTCCTCTTAGCATGATAAAGAAGATTCAAAGAGAGTGAGATGCCAGCTACTTTCATTCAGTCAGTAGCTTCAATCATTTCTGGACGTTTTTCAATGGTAAAAATCAATGAATATTGTAAATGCACAAACAGTAATTTCTCCACATTGCAAGGTGCAATTCTGAAATTTTTTGCTTTTTCCTGCTCCTCTTAGCATGATAAAGAAGATTCAAAGAGAGTGAGATGCCAGCTCCTTTCATTCAGTCAGTAGCTTCAAACATTTCTGGTATATGAATAACATGATGTTTTTCAATGGCAAAAATCAATGAATATTGTAAATGCACAAACAGTAATTTCTCCGCATTGCAAGGTGCAATTCTGAAATTTTTTGCTTTTTCCTGCTCCTCTTAGCATGATAAAGAAGATTCAAAGAGAGTGAGATGCCAGCTCCTTTCATTCAGTCAGTAGCTTCAAACATTTCTGGTATATGAATAACATGATGTTTTTCAATGGCAAAAATCAATGAATATTGTAAATGCACAAACAGTAATTTCTCCGCATTGCAAGGTGCAATTCTGAAATTTTTTGCTTTTTCCTGCTCCTCTTAGCATGATAAAGAATATTCAAAGAGAGTGAGATGCCAGCTCCTTTCATTCAGTCAGTAGCTTCAATCATTTCTGGATGTTTTTCAATGGCAAAAATCAATGAATATTGTAAATGCACAAACTGTAATTTCTCCGCATTGCAAGGTGCAATTCTGAAATTTTTGGCTTTTTCCTGCTCCTCTTAGCATGATAAAGAAGATTCAAAGAGAGTGAGATGCCAGCTCCTTTCATTCAGTCAGTAGCTTCAATCATTTCTGGACGTTTTTCAATGGCAAAAATCAATGAATATTGTAAATGCACAAACAGTAATTTCTCCGCATTGCAAGGTGCAATTCTGAAATTTTTTGCTTTTTCCTGCTCCTCTTAGCATGATAAAGAAGATTCAAAGAGAGTGAGATGCCAGCTCCTTTCATTCAGTCAGTAGCTTCAATCATTTCTGGATGTTTTTCAATGGCAAAAATCAATGAATATTGTAAATGCACAAACAGTAATTTCTCCGCATTGCAAGGTGCAATTCTGAAATTTTTTGCTTTTTCCCGCTCCTCTTAGCATGATAAAGAAGATTCAAAGAGAGTGAGGTGCCAGCTCCTTTCATTCAGTCAGTAGCTTCAAACATTTCTGGTATATGAATAACATGTTTTTCAATGGCAAAAATCATTGAATATTGTAAATGCACAAACAGTAATTTCTCCGCATTGCAAGGTGCAATTCTGAAATTTTTTGATTTTTCCTGCTCCTCTTAGCATGATAAAGAAGATTCAAAGAGAGTGAGATGCCAGCTCCTTTCATTCAGTCAGTAGCTTCAATCATATCTGGACGTTTTTCAATGGCAAAAATCAATGAATATTGTAAATGCACAAACAGTAATTTCTCCGCATTGCAAGGTGCAATTCTGAAATTTTTTGCTTTTTCCTGCTCCTCTTAGCATGATAAAGAAGATTCAAAGAGAGTGAGATGCCAGCTCCTTTCATTCAGTCAGTAGCTTCAATCATTTCTGGACGTTTTTCAATGGCAAAAATCAATGAATATTGTAAATGCACAAACAGTAATTTCTCCGCATTGCAAGGTGCAATTCTGAAATTTTTTGCTTTTTCCTGCTCCTCTTAGCATGATAAAGAAGATTCAAAGAGAGTGAGATGCCAGCTCCTTTCATTCAGTCAGTAGCTTCAAACATTTCTGGTATATGAATAACATGATGTTTTTCAATGGCAAAAATCAATGAATATTGTAAATGCACAAACAGTAATTTCTCCGCATTGCAAGGTGCAAGTCTGAAATTTTTTGCTTTTTCCTGCTCCTCTTAGCATGATAAAGAAGATTCAAAGAGAGTGAGATGCCAGCTACTTTCATTCAGTCAGTAGCTTCAATCATTTCTGGACGTTTTTCAATGGTAAAAATCAATGAATATTGTAAATGCACAAACAGTAATTTCTCCACATTGCAAGGTGCAATTCTGAAATTTTTTGCTTTTTCCTGCTCCTCTTAGCATGATAAAGAAGATTCAAAGAGAGTGAGATGCCAGCTCCTTTCATTCAGTCAGTAGCTTCAAACATTTCTGGTATATGAATAACATGATGTTTTTCAATGGCAAAAATCAATGAATATTGTAAATGCACAAACAGTAATTTCTCCGCATTGCAAGGTGCAATTCTGAAATTTTTTGCTTTTTCCTGCTCCTCTTAGCATGATAAAGAAGATTCAAAGAGAGTGAGATGCCAGCTCCTTTCATTCAGTCAGTAGCTTCAAACATTTCTGGTATATGAATAACATGATGTTTTTCAATGGCAAAAATCAATGAATATTGTAAATGCACAAAGAGTAATTTCTCCGCATTGCAAGGTGCAATTCTGAAATTTTTTGCTTTTTCCTGCTCCTCTTAGCATGATAAAGAAGATTCAAAGAGAGTGAGATGCCAGCTCCTTTCATTCAGTCAGTAGCTTCAATCATTTCTGGACGTTTTTCAATGGCAAAAATCAATGAATATTGTAAATGCACAAACAGTAATTTCTCCGCATTGCAAGGTGCAATTCTGAAATTTTTTGCTTTTTCCTGCTCCTCTTAGCATGATAAAGAAGATTCAAAGAGAGTGAGATGCCAGCTCCTTTCATTCAGTCAGTAGCTTCAATCATTTCTGGACGTTTTTCAATGGCAAAAATCAATGAATATTGTAAATGCACAAACAGTAATTTCTCCGCATTGCAAGGTGCAATTCTGAAATTTTTTGCTTTTTCCTGCTCCTCTTAGCATGATAAAGAAGATTCAAAGAGAGTGAGATGCCAGCTCCTTTCATTCAGTCAGTAGCTACAAACATTTCTGGTATATGAATAACATGATGTTTTTCAATGGCAAAAATCAATGAATATTGTAAATGCACAAACAGTAATTTCTCCGCATTGCAAGGTGCAATTCTGAAATTTTTTGCTTTTTCCTGCTCCTCTTAGCATGATAAAGAAGATTCAAAGAGAGTGAGATGCCAGCTCCTTTCATTCAGTCAGTAGCTTCAATCATTTCTGGACGTTTTTCGATGGCAAAAATCAATGAATATTGTAAATGCACAAACAGTAATTTCTCCGCATTGCAAGGTGCAATTCTGAAATTTTTTGCTTTTTCCTGCTCCTCTTAGCATGATAAAGAAGATTCAAAGAGAGTGAGATGCCAGCTCCTTTCATTCAGTCAGTAGCTTCAAACATTTCTGGTATATGAATAACATGATGTTTTTCAATGGCAAAAATCAATGAATATTGTAAATGCACAAACAGTAATTTCTCCGCATTGCAAGGTGCAAGTCTGAAATTTTTTGCTTTTTCCTGCTCCTCTTAGCATGATAAAGAAGATTCAAAGAGAGTGAGATGCCAGCTACTTTCATTCAGTCAGTAGCTTCAATCATTTCTGGACGTTTTTCAATGGTAAAAATCAATGAATATTGTAAATGCACAAACAGTAATTTCTCCACATTGCAAGGTGCAATTCTGAAATTTTTTGCTTTTTCCTGCTCCTCTTAGCATGATAAAGAAGATTCAAAGAGAGTGAGATGCCAGCTCCTTTCATTCAGTCAGTAGCTTCAAACATTTCTGGTATATGAATAACATGATGTTTTTCAATGGCAAAAATCAATGAATATTGTAAATGCACAAACAGTAATTTCTCCGCATTGCAAGGTGCAATTCTGAAATTTTTTGCTTTTTCCTGCTCCTCTTAGCATGATAAAGAAGATTCAAAGAGAGTGAGATGCCAGCTCCTTTCATTCAGTCAGTAGCTTCAAACATTTCTGGTATATGAATAACATGATGTTTTTCAATGGCAAAAATCAATGAATATTGTAAATGCACAAAGAGTAATTTCTCCGCATTGGAAGGTGCAATTCTGAAATTTTTTGCTTTTTCCTGCTCCTCTTAGCATGATAAAGAAGATTCAAAGAGAGTGAGATGCCAGCTCCTTTCATTCAGTCAGTAGCTTCAATCATTTCTGGACGTTTTTCAATGGCAAAAATCAATGAATATTGTAAATGCACAAACAGTAATTTCTCCGCATTGCAAGGTGCAATTCTGAAATTTTTTGCTTTTTCCTGCTCCTCTTAGCATGATAAAGAAGATTCAAAGAGAGTGAGATGCCAGCTCCTTTCATTCAGTCAGTAGCTTCAATCATTTCTGGACGTTTTTCAATGGCAAAAATCAATGAATATTGTAAATGCACAAACAGTAATTTCTCCGCATTGCAAGGTGCAATTCTGAAATTTTTTGCTTTTTCCTGCTCCTCTTAGCATGATAAAGAAGATTCAAAGAGAGTGAGATGCCAGCTCCTTTCATTCAGTCAGTAGCTACAAACATTTCTGGTATATGAATAACATGATGTTTTTCAATGGCAAAAATCAATGAATATTGTAAATGCACAAACAGTAATTTCTCCGCATTGCAAGGTGCAATTCTGAAATTTTTTGCTTTTTCCTGCTCCTCTTAGCATGATAAAGAAGATTCAAAGAGAGTGAGATGCCAGCTCCTTTCATTCAGTCAGTAGCTTCAATCATTTCTGGACGTTTTTCAATGGCAAAAATCAATGAATATTGTAAATGCACAAACAGTAATTTCTCCGCATTGCAAGGTGCAATTCTGAAATTTTTTGCTTTTTCCTGCTCCTCTTAGCATGATAAAGAAGATTCAAAGAGAGTGAGATGTCAGCTCCTTTCATTCAGTCAGTAGCTTCAAACATTTCTGGTATATGAATAACATGATGTTTTTCAATGGCAAATATCAATGAATTTTGTAAATGCACAAACAGTAATTTCTCCGCATTGCAAGGTGCAATTCTGAAATTTTTTGCTTTTTCCTGCTCCTCTTAGCATGATAAAGAAGATTCAAAGAGAGTGAGATGCCAGTTCCTTTCATTCAGTCAGTAGCTTCAATCATTTCTGGACGTTTTTCAATGGCAAAAATCAATGAATATTGTAAATGCACAAACAGTAATTTCTCCGCATTGCAAGGTGCAATTCTGAAATTTTTTGCTTTTTCCTGCTCCTCTTAGCATGATAAAGAAGATTCAAAGAGAGTGAGATGCCAGCTCCTTTCATTCAGTCAGTAGCTTCAATCATTTCTGGTATATGAATAACATGATGTTTTTCAATGGCAAAAATCAATGAATATTGTAAATGCACAAACAGTAATTTCTCCGCATTGCAAGGTGCAATTCTGAAATTTTTTGCTTTTTCCTGCTCCTCTTAGCATGATAAAGAAGATTCAAAGAGAGTGAGATGCCAGCTCCTTTCATTCAGTCAGTAGCTTCAATCATTTCTGGACGTTTTTCAATGGCAAAAATCAATGAATATTGTAAATGCACAAACAGTAATTTCTCCGCATTGCAAGGTGCAATTCTGAAATTTTTTGCTTTTTCCTGCTCCTCTTAGCATGATAAACAAGATTCAAAGAGAGTGAGATGCCAGCTCCTTTCATTCAGTCAGTAGCTTCAATCATTTCTGGACGTTTTTCAATGGCAAAAATCAATGAATATTGTAAATGCACAAACAGTAATTTCTCCGCATTGCAAGGTGCAATTCTGAAATTTTTTGCTTTTTCCTGCTCCTCTTAGCATGATAAAGAAGATTCAAAGAGAGTGAGATGCCAGCTCCTTTCATTCAGTCAGTAGCTTCAAACATTTCTGGTATATGAATAACATGATGTTTTTCAATGGCAAAAATCAATGAATATTGTAAATGCACAAACAGTAATTTCTCCGCATTGCAAGGTGCAAGTCTGAAATTTTTTGCTTTTTCCTGCTCCTCTTAGCATGATAAAGAAGATTCAAAGAGAGTGAGATGCCAGCTACTTTCATTCAGTCAGTAGCTTCAATCATTTCTGGACGTTTTTCAATGGTAAAAATCAATGAATATTGTAAATGCACAAACAGTAATTTCTCCACATTGCAAGGTGCAATTCTGAAATTTTTTGCTTTTTCCTGCTCCTCTTAGCATGATAAAGAAGATTCAAAGAGAGTGAGATGCCAGCTCCTTTCATTCAGTCAGTAGCTTCAAACATTTCTGGTATATGAATAACATGATGTTTTTCAATGGCAAAAATCAATGAATATTGTAAATGCACAAACAGTAATTTCTCTGCATTGCAAGGTGCAATTCTGAAATTTTTTGCTTTTTCCTGCTCCTCTTAGCATGATAAAGAAGATTCAAAGAGAGTGAGATGCCAGCTACTTTCATTCAGTCAGTAGCTTCAATCATTTCTGGACGTTTTTCAATGGTAAAAATCAATGAATATTGTAAATGCACAAACAGTAATTTCTCCACATTGCAAGGTGCAATTCTGAAATTTTTTGCTTTTTCCTGCTCCTCTTAGCATGATAAAGAAGATTCAAAGAGAGTGAGATGCCAGCTCCTTTCATTCAGTCAGTAGCTTCAAACATTTCTGGTATATGAATAACATGATGTTTTTCAATGGCAAAAATCAATGAATATTGTAAATGCACAAACAGTAATTTCTCCGCATTGCAAGGTGCAATTCTGAAATTTTTTGCTTTTTCCTGCTCCTCTTAGCATGATAAAGAAGATTCAAAGAGAGTGAGATGCCAGCTCCTTTCATTCAGTCAGTAGCTTCAAACATTTCTGGTATATGAATAACATGATGTTTTTCAATGGCAAAAATCAATGAATATTGTAAATGCACAAACAGTAATTTCTCCGCATTGCAAGGTGCAATTCTGAAATTTTTTGCTTTTTCCTGCTCCTCTTAGCATGATAAAGAATATTCAAAGAGAGTGAGATGCCAGCTCCTTTCATTCAGTCAGTAGCTTCAATCATTTCTGGATGTTTTTCAATGGCAAAAATCAATGAATATTGTAAATGCACAAACTGTAATTTCTCCGCATTGCAAGGTGCAATTCTGAAATTTTTGGCTTTTTCCTGCTCCTCTTAGCATGATAAAGAAGATTCAAAGAGAGTGAGATGCCAGCTCCTTTCAATCAGTCAGTAGCTTCAATCATTTCTGGACGTTTTTCAATGGCAAAAATCAATGAATATTGTAAATGCACAAACAGTAATTTCTCCGCATTGCAAGGTGCAATTCTGAAATTTTTTGCTTTTTCCTGCTCCTCTTAGCATGATAAAGAAGATTCAAAGAGAGTGAGATGCCAGCTCCTTTCATTCAGTCAGTAGCTTCAATCATTTCTGGATGTTTTTCAATGGCAAAAATCAATGAATATTGTAAATGCACAAACAGTAATTTCTCCGCATTGCAAGGTGCAATTCTGAAATTTTTTGCTTTTTCCCGCTCCTCTTAGCATGATAAAGAAGATTCAAAGAGAGTGAGGTGCCAGCTCCTTTCATTCAGTCAGTAGCTTCAAACATTTCTGGTATATGAATAACATGTTTTTCAATGGCAAAAATCATTGAATATTGTAAATGCACAAACAGTAATTTCTCCGCATTGCAAGGTGCAATTCTGAAATTTTTTGATTTTTCCTGCTCCTCTTAGCATGATAAAGAAGATTCAAAGAGAGTGAGATGCCAGCTCCTTTCATTCAGTCAGTAGCTTCAATCATTTCTGGACGTTTTTCAATGGCAAAAATCAATGAATATTGTAAATTCACAAACAGTAATTTCTCCGCATTGCAAGGTGCAATTCTGAAATTTTTTGCTTTTTCCTGCTCCTCTTAGCATGATAAAGAAGAATCAAAGAGAGTGAGATGCCAGCTCCTTTCATTCAGTCAGTAGCTTCAATCATTTCTGGACGTTTTTCAATGGCAAAAATCAATGAATATTGTAAATGCACAAACAGTAATTTCTCCGCATTGCAAGGTGCAATTCTGAAATTTTTTGCTTTTTCCTGCTCCTCTTAGCATGATAAAGAAGATTCAAAGAGAGTGAGATGCAAGCTCCTTTCATTCAGTCAGTAGCTTCAAACATTTCTGGTATATGAATAACATGATGTTTTTCAATGGCAAAAATCAATGAATATTGTAAATGCACAAACAGTAATTTCTCCGCATTGCAAGGTGCAAGTCTGAAATTTTTTGCTTTTTCCTGCTCCTCTTAGCATGATAAAGAAGATTCAAAGAGAGTGAGATGCCAGCTCCTTTCATTCAGTCAGTAGCTTCAATCATTTCTGGACGTTTTTCAATGGCAAAAATCCATGAATATTGTAAATGCACAAACAGTAATTTCTCCGCATTGCAAGGTGCAATTCTGAAATTTTTTGCTTTTTCCTGCTCCTCTTAGCATGATAAAGAAGATTCAAAGAGAGTGAGATGCCTGCTCCTTTCATTCAGTCAGTAGCTTCAATCATTTCTGGACGTTTTTCAATGGCAAAAATCAATGAATATTGTAAATGCACAAACAGTAATTTCTCCGCATTGCAAGGTGCAATTCTGAAATTTTTTGCTTTTTCCTGCTCCTCTTAGCATGATAAAGAAGATTCAAAGAGAGTGAGATGCCAGCTCCTTTCATTCAGTCAGTAGCTTCAATCATTTCTGGACGTTTTTCAATGGCAAAAATCAATGAATATTGTAAATGCACAAACAGTAATTTCTCCGCATTGCAAGGTGCAATTCTGAAATTTTTTGCTTTTTCCTGCTTCTCTTAGCATGATAAAGAAGATTCAAAGAGAGTGAGATGCCAGCTCCTTTCATTCAGTCAGTAGCTTCAAACATTTCTGGTATATGAATAACATGATGTTTTTCAATGGCAAAAATCAATGAATATTGTAAATGCACAAACAGTAATTTCTCCGCATTGCAAGGTGCAAGTCTGAAATTTTTTGCTTTTTCCTGCTCCTCTTAGCATGATAAAGAAGATTCAAAGAGAGTGAGATGCCAGCTACTTTCATTCAGTCAGTAGCTTCAATCATTTCTGGACGTTTTTCAATGGTAAAAATCAATGAATATTGTAAATGCACAAACAGTAATTTCTCCACATTGCAAGGTGCAATTCTGAAATTTTTTGCTTTTTCCTGCTCCTCTTAGCATGATAAAGAAGATTCAAAGAGAGTGAGATGCCAGCTCCTTTCATTCAGTCAGTAGCTTCAATCATTTCTGGACGTTTTTCAATGGCAAAAATCAATGAATATTGTAAATGCACAAACAGTAATTTCTCCGCATTGCAAGGTGCAATTCTGAAATTTTTTGCTTTTTCCTGCTCCTCTTAGCATGATAAAGAAGATTCAAAGAGAGTGAGATGTCAGCTCCTTTCATTCAGTCAGTAGCTTCAATCATTTCTGGACGTTTTTCAATGGCAAAAATCAATGAATATTGTAAATGCACAAACAGTAATTTCTCCGCATTGCAAGGTGCAATTCTGAAATTTTTTGCTTTTTCCTGCTCCTCTTAGCATGATAAAGAAGATTCAAAGAGAGTGAGATGTCAGCTCCTTTCATTCAGTCAGTAGCTTCAAACATTTCTGGTATATGAATAACATGATGTTTTTCAATGGCAAAAATCAATGAATTTTGTAAATGCACAAACAGTAATTTCTCCGCATTGCAAGGTGCAATTCTGAAATTTTTTGCTTTTTCCTGCTCCTCTTAGCATGATAAAGAAGATTCAAAGAGAGTGAGATGCCAGTTCCTTTCATTCAGTCAGTAGCTTCAATCATTTCTGGACGTTTTTCAATGGCAAAAATCAATGAATATTGTAAATGCACAAACAGTAATTTCTCCGCATTGCAAGGTGCAATTCTGAAATTTTTTGCTTTTTCCTGCTCCTCTTAGCATGATAAAGAAGATTCAAAGAGAGTGAGATGCCAGCTCCTTTCATTCAGTCAGTAGCTTCAATCATTTCTGGTATATGAATAACATGATGTTTTTCAATGGCAAAAATCAATGAATATTGTAAATGCACAAACAGTAATTTCTCCGCATTGCAAGGTGCAATTCTGAAATTTTTTGCTTTTTCCTGCTCCTCTTAGCATGATAAAGAAGATTCAAAGAGAGTGAGATGCCAGCTCCTTTCATTCAGTCAGTAGCTTCAATCATTTCTGGTATATGAATAACATGATGTTTTTCAATGGCAAAAATCAATGAATATTGTAAATGCACAAACAGTAATTTCTCCGCATTGCAAGGTGCAATTCTGAAATTTTTTGCTTTTTCCTGCTCCTCTTAGCATGATAAAGAAGATTCAAAGAGAGTGAGATGCCAGCTCCTTTCATTCAGTCAGTAGCTTCAATCATTTCTGGACGTTTTTCAATGGCAAAAATCAATGAATATTGTAAATGCACAAACAGTAATTTCTCCGCATTGCAAGGTGCAATTCTGAAATTTTTTGCTTTTTCCTGCTCCTCTTAGCATGATAAACAAGATTCAAAGAGAGTGAGATGCCAGCTCCTTTCATTCAGTCAGTAGCTTCAATCATTTCTGGACGTTTTTCAATGGCAAAAATCAATGAATATTGTAAATGCACAAACAGTAATTTCTCCGCATTGCAAGGTGCAATTCTGAAATTTTTTGCTTTTTCCCGCTCCTCTTAGCATGATAAAGAAGATTCAAAGAGAGTGAGGTGCCAGCTCCTTTCATTCAGTCAGTAGCTTCAAACATTTCTGGTATATGAATAACATGTTTTTCAATGGCAAAAATCATTGAATATTGTAAATGCACAAACAGTAATTTCTCCGCATTGCAAGGTGCAATTCTGAAATTTTTTGATTTTTCCTGCTCCTCTTAGCATGATAAAGAAGATTCAAAGAGAGTGAGATGCCAGCTCCTTTCATTCAGTCAGTAGCTTCAATCATTTCTGGACGTTTTTCAATGGCAAAAATCAATGAATATTGTAAATTCACAAACAGTAATTTCTCCGCATTGCAAGGTGCAATTCTGAAATTTTTTGCTTTTTCCTGCTCCTCTTAGCATGATAAAGAAGAATCAAAGAGAGTGAGATGCCAGCTCCTTTCATTCAGTCAGTAGCTTCAATCATTTCTGGACGTTTTTCAATGGCAAAAATCAATGAATATTGTAAATGCACAAACAGTAATTTCTCCGCATTGCAAGGTGCAATTCTGAAATTTTTTGCTTTTTCCTGCTCCTCTTAGCATGATAAAGAAGATTCAAAGAGAGTGAGATGCAAGCTCCTTTCATTCAGTCAGTAGCTTCAAACATTTCTGGTATATGAATAACATGATGTTTTTCAATGGCAAAAATCAATGAATATTGTAAATGCACAAACAGTAATTTCTCCGCATTGCAAGGTGCAAGTCTGAAATTTTTTGCTTTTTCCTGCTCCTCTTAGCATGATAAAGAAGATTCAAAGAGAGTGAGATGCCAGCTCCTTTCATTCAGTCAGTAGCTTCAATCATTTCTGGACGTTTTTCAATGGCAAAAATCCATGAATATTGTAAATGCACAAACAGTAATTTCTCCGCATTGCAAGGTGCAATTCTGAAATTTTTTGCTTTTTCCTGCTCCTCTTAGCATGATAAAGAAGATTCAAAGAGAGTGAGATGCCTGCTCCTTTCATTCAGTCAGTAGCTTCAATCATTTCTGGACGTTTTTCAATGGCAAAAATCAATGAATATTGTAAATGCACAAACAGTAATTTCTCCGCATTGCAAGGTGCAATTCTGAAATTTTTTGCTTTTTCCTGCTCCTCTTAGCATGATAAAGAAGATTCAAAGAGAGTGAGATGCCAGCTCCTTTCATTCAGTCAGTAGCTTCAATCATTTCTGGACGTTTTTCAATGGCAAAAATCAATGAATATTGTAAATGCACAAACAGTAATTTCTCCGCATTGCAAGGTGCAATTCTGAAATTTTTTGCTTTTTCCTGCTTCTCTTAGCATGATAAAGAAGATTCAAAGAGAGTGAGATGCCAGCTCCTTTCATTCAGTCAGTAGCTTCAAACATTTCTGGTATATGAATAACATGATGTTTTTCAATGGCAAAAATCAATGAATATTGTAAATGCACAAACAGTAATTTCTCCGCATTGCAAGGTGCAAGTCTGAAATTTTTTGCTTTTTCCTGCTCCTCTTAGCATGATAAAGAAGATTCAAAGAGAGTGAGATGCCAGCTACTTTCATTCAGTCAGTAGCTTCAATCATTTCTGGACGTTTTTCAATGGTAAAAATCAATGAATATTGTAAATGCACAAACAGTAATTTCTCCACATTGCAAGGTGCAATTCTGAAATTTTTTGCTTTTTCCTGCTCCTCTTAGCATGATAAAGAAGATTCAAAGAGAGTGAGATGCCAGCTCCTTTCATTCAGTCAGTAGCTTCAATCATTTCTGGACGTTTTTCAATGGCAAAAATCAATGAATATTGTAAATGCACAAACAGTAATTTCTCCGCATTGCAAGGTGCAATTCTGAAATTTTTTGCTTTTTCCTGCTCCTCTTAGCATGATAAAGAAGATTCAAAGAGAGTGAGATGTCAGCTCCTTTCATTCAGTCAGTAGCTTCAATCATTTCTGGACGTTTTTCAATGGCAAAAATCAATGAATATTGTAAATGCACAAACAGTAATTTCTCCGCATTGCAAGGTGCAATTCTGAAATTTTTTGCTTTTTCCTGCTCCTCTTAGCATGATAAAGAAGATTCAAAGAGAGTGAGATGTCAGCTCCTTTCATTCAGTCAGTAGCTTCAAACATTTCTGGTATATGAATAACATGATGTTTTTCAATGGCAAAAATCAATGAATTTTGTAAATGCACAAACAGTAATTTCTCCGCATTGCAAGGTGCAATTCTGAAATTTTTTGCTTTTTCCTGCTCCTCTTAGCATGATAAAGAAGATTCAAAGAGAGTGAGATGCCAGTTCCTTTCATTCAGTCAGTAGCTTCAATCATTTCTGGACGTTTTTCAATGGCAAAAATCAATGAATATTGTAAATGCACAAACAGTAATTTCTCCGCATTGCAAGGTGCAATTCTGAAATTTTTTGCTTTTTCCTGCTCCTCTTAGCATGATAAAGAAGATTCAAAGAGAGTGAGATGCCAGCTCCTTTCATTCAGTCAGTAGCTTCAATCATTTCTGGTATATGAATAACATGATGTTTTTCAATGGCAAAAATCAATGAATATTGTAAATGCACAAACAGTAATTTCTCCGCATTGCAAGGTGCAATTCTGAAATTTTTTGCTTTTTCCTGCTCCTCTTAGCATGATAAAGAAGATTCAAAGAGAGTGAGATGCCAGCTCCTTTCATTCAGTCAGTAGCTTCAATCATTTCTGGTATATGAATAACATGATGTTTTTCAATGGCAAAAATCAATGAATATTGTAAATGCACAAACAGTAATTTCTCCGCATTGCAAGGTGCAATTCTGAAATTTTTTGCTTTTTCCTGCTCCTCTTAGCATGATAAAGAAGATTCAAAGAGAGTGAGATGCCAGCTCCTTTCATTCAGTCAGTAGCTTCAATCATTTCTGGACGTTTTTCAATGGCAAAAATCAATGAATATTGTAAATGCACAAACAGTAATTTCTCCGCATTGCAAGGTGCAATTCTGAAATTTTTTGCTTTTTCCTGCTCCTCTTAGCATGATAAACAAGATTCAAAGAGAGTGAGATGCCAGCTCCTTTCATTCAGTCAGTAGCTTCAATCATTTCTGGACGTTTTTCAATGGCAAAAATCAATGAATATTGTAAATGCACAAACAGTAATTTCTCCGCATTGCAAGGTGCAATTCTGAAATTTTTTGCTTTTTCCTGCTCCTCTTAGCATGATAAAGAAGATTCAAAGAGAGTGAGATGCCAGCTCCTTTCATTCAGTCAGTAGCTTCAAACATTTCTGGTATATGAATAACATGATGTTTTTCAATGGCAAAAATCAATGAATATTGTAAATGCACAAACAGTAATTTCTCCGCATTGCAAGGTGCAAGTCTGAAATTTTTTGCTTTTTCCTGCTCCTCTTAGCATGATAAAGAAGATTCAAAGAGAGTGAGATGCCAGCTCCTTTCATTCAGTCAGTAGCTTCAATCATTTCTGGACGTTTTTCAATGGCAAAAATCAATGAATATTGTAAATGCACAAACAGTAATTTCTCCGCATTGCAAGGTGCAATTCTGAAATTTTTTGCTTTTTCCTGCTCCTCTTAGCATGATAAAGAAGATTCAAAGAGAGTGAGATGTCAGCTCCTTTCATTCAGTCAGTAGCTTCAAACATTTCTGGTATATGAATAACATGATGTTTTTCAATGGCAAAAATCAATGAATTTTGTAAATGCACAAACAGTAATTTCTCCGCATTGCAAGGTGCAATTCTGAAATTTTTTGCTTTTTCCTGCTCCTCTTAGCATGATAAAGAAGATTCAAAGAGAGTGAGATGCCAGTTCCTTTCATTCAGTCAGTAGCTTCAATCATTTCTGGTCGTTTTTCAATGGCAAAAATCAATGAATATTGTAAATGCACAAACAGTAATTTCTCCACATTGCAAGGTGCAATTCTGAAATTTTTTGCTTTTTCCTGCTCCTCTTAGCATGATAAAGAAGATTCAAAGAGAGTGAGATGCCAGCTCCTTTCATTCAGTCAGTAGCTTCAATCATTTCTGGTATATGAATAACATGATGTTTTTCAATGGCAAAAATCAATGAATATTGTAAATGCACAAACAGTAATTTCTCCGCATTGCAAGGTGCAATTCTGAATTTTTTTGCTTTTTCCTGCTCCTCTTAGCATGATAAAGAAGATTCAAAGAGAGTGAGATGCCAGCTCCTTTCATTCAGTCAGTAGCTTCAATCATTTCTGGACGTTTTTCAATGGCAAAAATCAATGAATATTGTAAATGCACAAACAGTAATTTCTCCGCATTGCAAAGTGCAATTCTGAAATTTTTTGCTTTTTCCTGCTCCTCTTAGCATGATAAACAAGATTCAAAGAGAGTGAGATGCCAGCTCCTTTCATTCAGTCAGTAGCTTCAATCATTTCTGGACGTTTTTCAATGGCAAAAATCCATGAATATTGTAAATGCACAAACAGTAATTTCTCCGCATTGCAAGGTGCAATTCTGAAATTTTTTGCTTTTTCCTGCTCCTCTTTGCATGATAAAGAAGATTCAAAGAGAGTGAGATGCCAGCTCCTTTCATTCAGTCAGTAGCTTCAAACATTTCTGGTATATGAATAACATGATGTTTTTCAATGGCAAAAATCAATGAATATTGTAAATGCACAAACAGTAATTTCTCCGCATTGCAAGGTGCAAGTCTGAAATTTTTTGCTTTTTCCTGCTCCTCTTAGCATGATAAAGAAGATTCAAAGAGAGTGAGATGCCAGCTCCTTTCATTCAGTCAGTACCTTCAATCATTTCTGGATGTTTTTCAATGGCAAAAATCAATGAATATTGTAAATGCACAAACAGTAATTTCTCCGCATTGCAAGGTGCAATTCTGAAATTTTTTGCTTTTTCCCGCTCCTCTTAGCATGATAAAGAAGATTCAAAGAGAGTGAGGTGCCAGCTCCTTTCATTCAGTCAGTAGCTTCAAACATTTCTGGTATATGAATAACATGTTTTTCAATGGCAAAAATCATTGAATATTGTAAATGCACAAACAGTAATTTCTCCGCATTGCAAGGTGCAATTCTGAAATTTTTTGATTTTTCCTGCTCCTCTTAGCATGATAAAGAAAATTCAAAGAGAGTGAGATGCCAGCTCCTTTCATTCAGTCAGTAGCTTCAATCATTTCTGGACGTTTTTCAATGGCAAAAATCAATGAATATTGTAAATGCACAAACAGTAATTTCTCCGCATTGCAAGGTGCAATTCTGAAATTTTTTGCTTTTTCCTGCTCCTCTTAGCATGATAAAGAAGATTCAAAGAGAGTGAGATGCCAGCTCCTTTCATTCAGTCAGTAGCTTCAATCATTTCTGGACGTTTTTCAATGGCAAAAATCAATGAATATTGTAAATGCACAAACAGTAATTTCTCCGCATTGCAAGGTGCAATTCTGAAATTTTTTGCTTTTTCCTGCTCCTCTTAGCATGATAAAGAAGATTCAAAGAGAGTGAGATGCCAGCTCCTTTCATTCAGTCAGTAGCTTCAAACATTTCTGGTATATGAATAACATGATGTTTTTCAATGGCAAAAATCAATGAATATTGTAAATGCACAAACAGTAATTTCTCCGCATTGCAAGGTGCAAGTCTGAAATTTTTTGCTTTTTCCTGCTCCTCTTAGCATGATAAAGAAGATTCAAAGAGAGTGAGATGCCAGCTACTTTCATTCAGTCAGTAGCTTCAATCATTTCTGGACGTTTTTCAATGGTAAAAATCAATGAATATTGTAAATGCACAAACAGTAATTTCTCCACATTGCAAGGTGCAATTCTGAAATTTTTTGCTTTTTCCTGCTCCTCTTAGCATGATAAAGAAGATTCAAAGAGAGTGAGATGCCAGCTCCTTTCATTCAGTCAGTAGCTTCAAACATTTCTGGTATATGAATAACATGATGTTTTTCAATGGCAAAAATCAATGAATATTGTAAATGCACAAACAGTAATTTCTCCGCATTGCAAGGTGCAATTCTGAAATTTTTTGCTTTTTCCTGCTCCTCTTAGCATGATAAAAAGATTCAAAGAGAGTGAGATGCCAGCTCCTTTCATTCAGTCAGTAGCTTCAAACATTTCTGGTATATGAATAACATGATGTTTTTCAATGGCAAAAATCAATGAATATTGTAAATGCACAAAGAGTAATTTCTCCGCATTGCAAGGTGCAATTCTGAAATTTTTTGCTTTTTCCTGCTCCTCTTAGCATGATAAAGAAGATTCAAAGAGAGTGAGATGCCAGCTCCTTTCATTCAGTCAGTAGCTTCAATCATTTCTGGACGTTTTTCAATGGCAAAAATCAATGAATATTGTAAATGCACAAACAGTAATTTCTCCGCATTGCAAGGTGCAATTCTGAATTTTTTTGCTTTTTCCTGCTCCTCTTAGCATGATAAAGAAGATTCAAAGAGAGTGAGATGCCAGCTCCTTTCATTCAGTCAGTAGCTTCAATCATTTCTGGACGTTTTTCAATGGCAAAAATCAATGAATATTGTAAATGCACAAACAGTAATTTCTCCGCATTGCAAGGTGCAATTCTGAAATTTTTTGCTTTTTCCTGCTCCTCTTAGCATGATAAAGAAGATTCAAAGAGAGTGAGATGCCAGCTCCTTTCATTCAGTCAGTAGCTACAAACATTTCTGGTATATGAATAACATGATGTTTTTCAATGGCAAAAATCAATGAATATTGTAAATGCACAAACAGTAATTTCTCCGCATTGCAAGGTGCAATTCTGAAATTTTTTGCTTTTTCCTGCTCCTCTTAGCATGATAAAGAAGATTCAAAGAGAGTGAGATGCCAGCTCCTTTCATTCAGTCAGTAGCTTCAATCATTTCTGGACGTTTTTCAATGGCAAAAATCAATGAATATTGTAAATGGACAAACAGTAATTTCTCCGCATTGCAAGGTGCAATTCTGAAATTTTTTGCTTTTTCCTGCTCCTCTTAGCATGATAAAGAAGATTCAAAGACAGTGAGATGCCAGCTCCTTTCATTCAGTCAGTAGCTTCAATCATTTCTGGACGTTTTTCAATGGCAAAAATCAATGAATATTGTAAATGCACAAACAGTAATTTCTCCGCATTGCAAGGTGCAATTCTGAAATTTTTTGCTTTTTCCTGCTCCTCTTAGCATGACAAAGAAGATTCAAAGAGAGTAAGATGCCAGCTCCTTTCATTCAGTCAGTAGCTTCAATCATTTCTGGTATATGAATAACATGATGTTTTTCAATGGCAAAAATCAATGAATATTGTAAATGCACAAACAGTAATTTCTCCGCATTGCAAGGTGCAATTCTGAAATTTTTTGCTTTTTCCTGCTCCTCTTAGCATGATAAAGAAGATTCAAAGAGAGTGAGATGCCAGCTCCTTTCATTCAGTCAGTAGCTTCAATCATTTCTGGACGTTTTTCAATGGCAAAAATCAATGAATATTGTAAATGCACAAAAAGTAATTTCTCCGCATTGCAAGGTGCAATTCTGAAATTTTTTGCTTTTTCCTGCTCCTCTTAGCATGATAAAGAAGATTCAAAGAGAGTGAGATGCCAGCTCCTTTCATTCAGTCAGTAGCTTCAATCATTTCTGGACGTTTTTCAATGGCAAAAATCAATGAATATTGTAAATGCACAAACAGTAATTTCTCCGCATTGCAAGGTGCAATTCTGAAATTTTTTGCTTTTTCCTGCTCCTCTTAGCATGATAAAGAAGATTCAAAGAGAGTGAGATGCCAGGTCCTTTCATTCAGTCAGTAGCTTCAAACATTTCTGGTATATGAATAATATGATGTTTTTCAATGGCAAAAATCAATGAATATTGTAAAAGCACAAACAGTAATTTCTCCGCATTGCAAGGTGCAATTCTGAAATTTTTTGCTTTTTCCTGCTCCTCTTAGCATGATAAAGAAGATTCAAAGAGAGTGAGATGCCAGCTCCTTTCATTCAGTCAGTAGCTTCAATCATTTCTGGACGTTTTTCAATGGCAAAAATCAATGAATATTGTAAATGCACAAACAGTAATTTCTCCGCATTGCAAGGTGCAATTCTGAAATTTTTTGCTTTTTCCTGCTCCTCTTAGCATGATAAAGAAGATTCAAAGAGAGTGAGATGCCAGCTCCTTTCATTCAGTCAGTAGCTTCAATCATTTCTGGTATATGAATAACATGATGTTTTTCAATGGCAAAAATCAATGAATATTGTAAATGCACAAACAGTAATTTCTCCGCATTGCAAGTTGCAATTCTGAAATTTTTTGCTTTTTCCTGCTCCTCTTAGCATGATAAAGAAGACTCAAAGAGAGTGAGATGCCAGCTCCTTTCATTCAGTCAGTAGCTTCAATCATTTCTGGACGTTTTTCAATGGCAAAAATCAATGAATATTGTAAATGCACAAACAGTAATTTCTCCGCATTGCAAGGTGCAATTCTGAAATTTTTTGCTTTTTCCTGCTCCTCTTAGCATGATAAAGAAGATTCAAAGAGAGTGAGATGCCAGCTCCTTTCATTCAGTCAGTAGCTTCAATCATTTCTGGACGTTTTTCAATGGCAAAAATCAATGAATATTGTAAATGCACAAACAGTAATTTCTCCGCATTGCAAGGTGCAATTCTGAAATTTTTTGCTTTTTCCTGCTCCTCTTAGCATGATAAAGAAGATTCAAAGAGAGTGAGATGCCAGCTCCTTTCATTCAGTCAGTAGCTTCAAAGATTTCTAGTATATGAATAACATGATGTTTTTCAATGGCAAAAATCAATGAATATTGTAAATGCACAAACAGTAATTTCTCCGCATTGCAAGGTGCAATTCTGAAATTTTTTGCTTTTTCCTGCTCCTCTTAGCATGATAAAGAAGATTCAAAGAGAGTGAGATGCCAGCTGCTTTCATTCAGTCAGTAGCTTCAATCATTTCTGGTATATGAATAACATGATGTTTTTCAATGGCAAAAATCAATGAATATTGTAAATGCACAAACAGTAATTTCTCCACATTGTAAGGTGCAATTCTGAAATTTTTTGCTTTTTCCTGCTCCTCTTAGCATGATAAAGAAGATTCAAAGAGAGTGAGATGCCAGCTCCTTTCATTCAGTCAGTAGCTTCAATCATTTCTGGACGTTTTTCAATGGCAAAAATCAATGAATATTGTAAATGCACAAACAGTAATTTCTCCGCATTGCAAGGTGCAATTCTGAAATTTTTTGCTTTTTCCTGCTCCTCTTAGCATGATAAAGAAGATTCAAAGAGAGTGAGATGCCAGCTCCTTTCATTCAGTCAGTAGCTACAAACATTTCTGGTATATGAATAACATGATGTTTTTCAATGGCAAAAATCAATGAATATTGTAAATGCACAAACAGTAATTTCTCCGCATTGCAAGGTGCAATTCTGAAATTTTTTGCTTTTTCCTGCTCCTCTTAGCATGATAAAGAAGATTCAAAGAGAGTGAGATGCCAGCTCCTTTCATTCAGTCAGTAGCTTCAATCATTTCTGGACGTTTTTCAATGGCAAAAATCAATGAATATTGTAAATGCACAAACAGTAATTTCTCCGCATTGCAAGGTGCAATTCTGAAATTTTTTGCTTTTTCCTGCTCCTCTTAGCATGATAAAGAAGATTCAAAGAGAGTGAGATGCCAGCTCCTTTCATTCAGTCAGTAGCTTCAATCATTTCTGGACGTTTTTCAATGGCAAAAATCAATGAATATTGTAAATGCACAAACAGTAATTTCTCCGCATTGCAAGGTGCAATTCTGAAATTTTTTGCTTTTTCCTGCTCCTCTTAGCATGACAAAGAAGATTCAAAGAGAGTAAGATGCCAGCTCCTTTCATTCAGTCAGTAGCTTCAATCATTTCTGGTATATGAATAACATGATGTTTTTCAATGGCAAAAATCAATGAATATTGTAAATGCACAAACAGTAATTTCTCCGCATTGCAAGGTGCAATTCTGAAATTTTTTGCTTTTTCCTGCTCCTCTTAGCATGATAAAGAAGATTCAAAGAGAGTGAGATGCCAGCTCCTTTCATTCAGTCAGTAGCTTCAATCATTTCTGGACGTTTTTCAATGGCAAAAATCAATGAATATTGTAAATGCACAAACAGTAATTTCTCCGCATTGCAAGGTGCAATTCTGAAATTTTTTGCTTTTTCCTGCTCCTCTTAGCATGATAAAGAAGATTCAAAGAGAGTGAGATGCCAGCTCCTTTCATTCAGTCAGTAGCTTCAATCATTTCTGGACGTTTTTCAATGGCAAAAATCAATGAATATTGTAAATGCACAAACAGTAATTTCTCCGCATTGCAAGGTGCAATTCTGAAATTTTTTGCTTTTTCCTGCTCCTCTTAGCATGATAAAGAAGATTCAAAGAGAGTGAGATGCCAGCTCCTTTCATTCAGTCAGTAGCTTCAAACATTTCTGGTATATGAATAATATGATGTTTTTCAATGGCAAAAATCAATGAATATTGTAAAAGCACAAACAGTAATTTCTCCGCATTGCAAGGTGCAATTCTGAAATTTTTTGCTTTTTCCTGCTCCTCTTAGCATGATAAAGAAGATTCAAAGAGAGTGAGATGCCAGCTCCTTTCATTCAGTCAGTAGCTTCAATCATTTCTGGACGTTTTTCAATGGCAAAAATCAATGAATATTGTAAATGCACAAACAGTAATTTCTCCGCATTGCAAGGTGCAATTCTGAAATTTTTTGCTTTTTCCTGCTCCTCTTAGCATGATAAAGAAGATTCAAGGAGAGTGAGATGCCAGCTCCTTTCGTTCAGTCAGTAGCTTCAATCATTTCTGGACGTTTTTCAATGGCAAAAATCATTGAATATTATAAATGCACAAACAGTAATTTCTCCGCATTGCAAGGTGCAATTCTGAAATTTTTTGCTTTTTCCCGCTCCTCTTAGCATGATAAAGAAGATTCAAAGAGAGTGAGGTGCCAGCTCCTTTCATTCAGTCAGCAGCTTCAAACATTTCTGGTATATGAATAACATGTTTTTCAATGGCAAAAATCAATGAATATTGTAAATGCACAAACAGTAATTTCTCCGCATTGCAAGGTGCAATTCTGAAATTTTTTGCTTTTTCCTGCTCCTCTTAGCATGATAAAGAAGATTCAAAGAGAGTGAGATGCCAGCTCCTTTCATTCAGTCAGTAGCTTCAATCATTTCTGGACGTTTTTCAATGGCAAAAATCAATGAATATTGTAAATGCACAAACAGTAATTTCTCCGCATTGCAAGGTGCAATTCTGAAATTTTTTGCTTTTTCCTGCTCCTCTTAGCATGATAAAGAAGATTCAAAGAGAGTGAGATGTCAGCTCCTTTCATTCAGTCAGTAGCTTCAAACATTTCTGGTATATGAATAACATGATGTTTTTCAATGGCAAAAATCAATGAATATTGTAAATGCACAAACAGTAATTTCTCCGCATTGCAAGGTGCAATTCTGAAATTTTTTGCTTTTTCCTGCTCCTCTTAGCATGATAAAGAAGATTCAAAGAGAGTGAGATGCCAGCTCCTTTCATTCAGTCAGTAGCTTCAATCATTTCTGGATGTTTTTCAATGGCAAAAATCAATGAATATTGTAAATGCACAAACAGTAATTTCTCCGCATTGCAAGGTGCAATTCTGAAATTTTTTGCTTTTTCCTGCTCCTCTTAGCATGATAAAGAAGATTCAAAGAGAGTGAGATGCCAGCTCCTTTCGTTCAGTCAGTAGCTTCAATCATTTCTGGACGTTTTTCAATGGCAAAAATCATTGAATATTATAAATGCACAAACAGTAATTTCTCCGCATTGCAAGGTGCAATTCTGAAATTTTTTACTTTTTCCTGCTCCTCTTAGCATGATAAAGAAGATTCAAAGAGAGTGAGATGCCAGCTCCTTTCATTCAGTCAGTAGCTTCAATCATTTCTGGTATATGAATAACATGATGTTTTTCAATGGCAAAAATCAATGAATATTGTAAATGCACAAACAGTAATTTCTCCGCATTGCAAGGTGCAATTCTGAAATTTTTTGCTTTTTCCTGCTCCTCTTAGCATGATAAAGAAGATTCAAAGAGAGTGAGATGCCAGCTCCTTTCATTCAGTCAGTAGCTTCAAACATTTCTGGTATATGAATAACATGATGTTTTTCAATGGCAAAAATCAATGAATATTGTAAATGCACAAACAGTAATTTCTCCGCATTGCAAGGTGCAAGTCTGAAATTTTTTGCTTTTTCCTGCTCCTCTTAGCATGATAAAGAAGATTCAAAGAGAGTGAGATGCCAGCTACTTTCATTCAGTCAGTAGCTTCAATCATTTCTGGACGTTTTTCAATGGTAAAAATCAATGAATATTGTAAATGCACAAACAGTAATTTCTCCACATTGCAAGGTGCAATTCTGAAATTTTTTGCTTTTTCCTGCTCCTCTTAGCATGATAAAGAAGATTCAAAGAGAGTGAGATGCCAGCTCCTTTCATTCAGTCAGTAGCTTCAAACATTTCTGGTATATGAATAACATGATGTTTTTCAATGGCAAAAATCAATGAATATTGTAAATGCACAAACAGTAATTTCTCCGCATTGCAAGGTGCAATTCTGAAATTTTTTGCTTTTTCCTGCTCCTCTTAGCATGATAAAGAAGATTCAAAGAGAGTGAGATGCCAGCTCCTTTCATTCAGTCAGTAGCTTCAAACATTTCTGGTATATGAATAACATGATGTTTTTCAATGGCAAAAATCAATGAATATTGTAAATGCACAAACAGTAATTTCTCCGCATTGCAAGGTGCAAGTCTGAAATTTTTTGCTTTTTCCTGCTCCTCTTAGCATGATAAAGAAGATTCAAAGAGAGTGAGATGCCAGCTACTTTCATTCAGTCAGTAGCTTCAATCATTTCTGGACGTTTTTCAATGGTAAAAATCAATGAATATTGTAAATGCACAAACAGTAATTTCTCCACATTGCAAGGTGCAATTCTGAAATTTTTTGCTTTTTCCTGCTCCTCTTAGCATGATAAAGAAGATTCAAAGAGAGTGAGATGCCAGCTCCTTTCATTCAGTCAGTAGCTTCAATAATTTCTGGATGTTTTTCAATGGCAAAAATCAATGAATATTGTAAATGCACAAACTGTAATTTCTCCGCATTGCAAGGTGCAATTCTGAAATTTTTTGCTTTTTCCTGCTCCTCTTAGCATGATAAAGAAGATTCAAAGAGAGTGAGATGCCAGCTCCTTTCATTCAGTCAGTAGCTTCAATCATTTCTGGACATTTTTCAATGGCAAAAACCAATGAATATTGTAAATGCACAAACAGTAATTTCTCCGCATTGCAAGGTGCAATTCTGAAATTTTTTGCTTTTTCCTGCTCCTCTTAGCATGATAAAGAAGATTCAAAGAGAGTGAGATGCCAGCTCCTTTCATTCAGTCAGTACCTTCAATCATTTCTGGACGTTTTTCAATGGCAAAAATCAATGAATATTGTAAATGCACAAACAGTAATTTCTCCGCATTGCAAGGTGCAATTCTGAAATTTTTTGCTTTTTCCTGCTCCTCTTAGCATGATAAAGAAGATTCAAAGAGAGTGAGATGCCAGCTCCTTTCATTCAGTCAGTAGCTTCAAACATTTCTGGTATATGAATAACATGATGTTTTTCAATGGCAAAAATCAATGAATATTGTAAATGCACAAACAGTAATTTCTCCGCATTGCAAGGTGCAATTCTGAAATTTTTTGCTTTTTCCTGCTCCTCTTAGCATGATAAAGAAGATTCAAAGAGAGTGAGATGCCAGCTCTTTTCATTCAGTCAGTAGCTTCAATCATTTCTGGATGTTTTTCAATGGCAAAAATCAATGAATATTGTAAATGCACAAACAGTAATTTCTCCGCATTGCAAGGTGCAATTCTGAAATTTTTTGCTTTTTCCTGCTCCTCTTAGCATGATAAAGAAGATTCAAAGAGAGTGTGATGTCAGCTCCTTTCATTCAGTCAGTAGCTTCAAACATTTCTGGTATATGAATAACATGATGTTTTTCAATGGCAAAAATCAATGAATATTGTAAATGCACAAACAGTAATTTCTCCGCATTGCAAGGTGCAATTCTGAAATTTTTTGCTTTTTCCTGCTCCTCTTAGCATGATAAAGAAGATTCAAAGAGAGTGAGATGCCAGCTCCTTTCATTCAGTCAGTAGCTTCAATCATTTCTGGATGTTTTTCAATGGCAAAAATCAATGAATATTGTAAATGCACAAACAGTAATTTCTCCGCATTGCAAGGTGCAATTCTGAAATTTTTTGCTTTTTCCTGCTCCTCTTAGCATGATAAAGAAGATTCAAAGAGAGTGAGATGCCAGCTCCTTTCATTCAGTCAGTAGCTTCAAACATTTCTGGTATATGAATAACATGATGTTTTTCAATGGCAAAAATCAATGAATATTGTAAATGCACAAACAGTAATTTCTCCGCATTGCAAGGTGCAATTCTGAAATTTTTTGCTTTTTCCTGCTCCTCTTAGCATGATAAAGAAGATTCAAAGAGAGTGAGATGCCAGCTCCTTTCATTCAGTCAGTAGCTTCAATCATTTCTGGACGTTTTTCAATGGCAAAAATCAATGAATATTGTAAATGCACAAACAGTAATTTCTCCGCATTGCAAGGTGCAATTCTGAAATTTTTTGCTTTTTCCTGCTCCTCTTAGCATGATAAAGAAGATTCAAAGAGAGTGAGATGTCAGCTCCTTTCATTCAGTCAGTAGCTTCAAACATTTCTGGTATATGAATAACATGATGTTTTTCAATGACAAAAATCAATGAATATTGTAAATGCACAAACAGTAATTTCTCCGCATTGCAAGGTGCAATTCTGAAATTTTTTGCTTTTTCCTGCTCCTCTTAGCATGATAAAGAAGATTCAAAGAGAGTGAGATGTCAGCTCCTTTCATTCAGTCAGTAGCTTCAAACATTTCTGGTATATGAATAACATGATGTTTTTCAATGGCAAAAATCAATGAATATTGTAAATGCACAAACAGTAATTTCTCCGCATTGCAAGGTGCAATTCTGAAATTTTTTGCTTTTTCCTGCTCCTCTTAGCATGATAAAGAAGATTCAAAGAGAGTGAGATGCCAGCTCCTTTCGTTCAGTCAGTAGCTTCAATCATTTCTGGACGTTTTTCAATGGCAAAAATCATTGAATATTATAAATGCACAAACAGTAATTTCTCCGCATTGCAAGGTGCAATTCTGAAATTTTTTGCTTTTTCCCGCTCCTCTTAGCATGATAAAGAAGATTCAAAGAGAGTGAGGTGCCAGCTCCTTTCATTCAGTCAGTAGCTTCAAACATTTCTGGTATATGAATAACATGTTTTTCAATGGCAAAAATCAATGAATATTGTAAATGCACAAACAGTAATTTCTCCGCATTGCAAGGTGCAATTCTGAAATTTTTTGCTTTTTCCTGCTCCTCTTAGCATGATAAAGAAGATTCAAAGAGAGTGAGATGCCAGCTCCTTTCATTCAGTCAGTAGCTTCAATCATTTCTGGACGTTTTTCAATGGCAAAAATCAATGAATATTGTAAATGCACAAACAGTAATTTCTCCGCATTGCAAGGTGCAATTCTGAAATTTTTTGCTTTTTCCTGCTCCTCTTAGCATGATAAAGAAGATTCAAAGAGAGTGAGATGTCAGCTCCTTTCATTCAGTCAGTAGCTTCAAACATTTCTGGTATATGAATAACGATGTTTTTCAATGGCAAAAATCAATGAATATTGTAAATGCACAAACAGTAATTTCTCCGCATTGCAAGGTGCAATTCTGAAATTTTTTGCTTTTTCCTGCTCCTCTTAGCATGATAAAGAAGATTCAAAGAGAGTGAGATGCCAGCTCCTTTCATTCAGTCAGTAGCTTCAATCATTTCTGGATGTTTTTCAATGGCAAAAATCAATGAATATTGTAAATGCACAAACAGTAATTTCTCCGCATTGCAAGGTGCAATTCTGAAATTTTTTGCTTTTTCCTGCTCCTCTTAGCATGATAAAGAAGATTCAAAGAGAGTGAGATGCCAGCTCCTTTCGTTCAGTCAGTAGCTTCAATCATTTCTGGACGTTTTTCAATGGCAAAAATCATTGAATATTATAAATGCACAAACAGTAATTTCTCCGCATTGCAAGGTGCAATTCTGAAATTTTTTACTTTTTCCTGCTCCTCTTAGCATGATAAAGAAGATTCAAAGAGAGTGAGATGCCAGCTCCTTTCATTCAGTCAGTAGCTTCAAACATTTCTGGTATATGAATAACATGATGTTTTTCAATGGCAAAAATCAATGAATATTGTAAATGCACAAACAGTAATTTCTCCGCATTGCAAGGTGCAAGTCTGAAATTTTTTGCTTTTTCCTGCTCCTCTTAGCATGATAAAGAAGATTCAAAGAGAGTGAGATGCCAGCTACTTTCATTCAGTCAGTAGCTTCAATCATTTCTGGACGTTTTTCAATGGTAAAAATCAATGAATATTGTAAATGCACAAACAGTAATTTCTCCCCATTGCAAGGTGCAATTCTGAAATTGTTTGCTTTTTCCTGCTCCTCTTAGCATGATAAAGAAGATTCAAAGAGAGTGAGATGCCAGCTCCTTTCATTCAGTCAGTAGCTTCAAACATTTCTGGTATATGAATAACATGATGTTTTTCAATGGCAAAAATCAATGAATATTGTAAATGCACAAACAGTAATTTCTCCGCATTGCAAGGTGCAATTCTGAAATTTTTTGCTTTTTCCTGCTCCTCTTAGCATGATAAAGAAGATTCAAAGAGAGTGAGATGCCAGCTCCTTTCATTCAGTCAGTAGCTTCAATCATTTCTGGACGTTTTTCAATGGCAAAAATCAATGAATATTGTAAATGCACAAACAGTAATTTCTCCGCATTGCAAGGTGCAATTCTGAAATTTTTTGCTTTTTCCTGCTCCTCTTAGCATGATAAAGAAGATTCAAAGAGAGTGAGATGTCAGCTCCTTTCATTCAGTCAGTAGCTTCAAACATTTCTGGTATATGAATAACATGATGTTTTTCAATGGCAAAAATCAATGAATATTGTAAATGCACAAACAGTAATTTCTCCGCATTGCAAGGTGCAATTCTGAAATTTTTTGCTTTTTCCTGCTCCTCTTAGCATGATAAAGAAGATTCAAAGAGAGTGAGATGCCAGCTCCTTTCATTCAGTCAGTAGCTTCAATCATTTCTGGACGTTTTTCAATGGCAAAAATCAATGAATATTGTAAATGCACAAACAGTAATTTCTCCGCATTGCAAGGTGCAATTCTGAAATTTTTTGCTTTTTCCTGCTCCTCTTAGCATGATAAAGAAGATTCAAAGAGAGTGAGATGCCAGCTCCTTTCATTCAGTCAGTAGCTACAAACATTTCTGGTATATGAATAACATGATGTTTTTCAATGGCAAAAATCAATGAATATTGTAAATGCACAAACAGTAATTTCTCCGCATTGCAAGGTGCAATTCTGAAATTTTTTGCTTTTTCCTGCTCCTCTTAGCATGATAAAGAAGATTCAAAGAGAGTGAGATGCCAGCTCCTTTCATTCAGTCAGTAGCTTCAATCATTTCTGGACGTTTTTCAATGGTAAAAATCAATGAATATTGTAAATGCACAAACAGTAATTTCTCCACATTGCAAGGTGCAATTCTGAAATTTTTTGCTTTTTCCTGCTCCTCTTAGCATGATAAAGAAGATTCAAAGAGAGTGAGATGCCAGCTCCTTTCATTCAGTCAGTAGCTTCAAACATTTCTGGTATATGAATAACATGATGTTTTTCAATGGCAAAAATCAATGAATATTGTAAATGCACAAACAGTAATTTCTCTGCATTGCAAGGTGCAATTCTGAAATTTTTTGCTTTTTCCTGCTCCTCTTAGCATGATAAAGAAGATTCAAAGAGAGTGAGATGCCAGCTACTTTCATTCAGTCAGTAGCTTCAATCATTTCTGGACGTTTTTCAATGGTAAAAATCAATGAATATTGTAAATGCACAAACAGTAATTTCTCCACATTGCAAGGTGCAATTCTGAAATTTTTTGCTTTTTCCTGCTCCTCTTAGCATGATAAAGAAGATTCAAAGAGAGTGAGATGCCAGCTCCTTTCATTCAGTCAGTAGCTTCAAACATTTCTGGTATATGAATAACATGATGTTTTTCAATGGCAAAAATCAATGAATATTGTAAATGCACAAACAGTAATTTCTCCGCATTGCAAGGTGCAATTCTGAAATTTTTTGCTTTTTCCTGCTCCTCTTAGCATGATAAAGAAGATTCAAAGAGAGTGAGATGCCAGCTCCTTTCATTCAGTCAGTAGCTTCAAACATTTCTGGTATATGAATAACATGATGTTTTTCAATGGCAAAAATCAATGAATATTGTAAATGCACAAACAGTAATTTCTCCGCATTGCAAGGTGCAATTCTGAAATTTTTTGCTTTTTCCTGCTCCTCTTAGCATGATAAAGAATATTCAAAGAGAGTGAGATGCCAGCTCCTTTCATTCAGTCAGTAGCTTCAATCATTTCTGGATGTTTTTCAATGGCAAAAATCAATGAATATTGTAAATGCACAAACTGTAATTTCTCCGCATTGCAAGGTGCAATTCTGAAATTTTTGGCTTTTTCCTGCTCCTCTTAGCATGATAAAGAAGATTCAAAGAGAGTGAGATGCCAGCTCCTTTCATTCAGTCAGTAGCTTCAATCATTTCTGGACGTTTTTCAATGGCAAAAATCAATGAATATTGTAAATGCACAAACAGTAATTTCTCCGCATTGCAAGGTGCAATTCTGAAATTTTTTGCTTTTTCCTGCTCCTCTTAGCATGATAAAGAAGATTCAAAGAGAGTGAGATGCCAGCTCCTTTCATTCAGTCAGTAGCTTCAATCATTTCTGGATGTTTTTCAATGGCAAAAATCAATGAATATTGTAAATGCACAAACAGTAATTTCTCCGCATTGCAAGGTGCAATTCTGAAATTTTTTGCTTTTTCCCGCTCCTCTTAGCATGATAAAGAAGATTCAAAGAGAGTGAGATGCCAGCTCCTTTCATTCAGTCAGTAGCTTCAAACATTTCTGGTATATGAATAACATGATGTTTTTCAATGGCAAAAATCAATGAATATTGTAAATGCACAAACAGTAATTTCTCCGCATTGCAAGGTGCAATTCTGAAATTTTTTGCTTTTTCCTGCTCCTCTTAGCATGATAAAGAAGATTCAAAGAGAGTGAGATGCCAGCTCCTTTCATTCAGTCAGTAGCTTCAAACATTTCTGGTATATGAATAACATGATGTTTTTCAATGGCAAAAATCAATGAATATTGTAAATGCACAAACAGTAATTTCTCCGCATTGCAAGGTGCAATTCTGAAATTTTTTGCTTTTTCCTGCTCCTCTTAGCATGATAAAGAATATTCAAAGAGAGTGAGATGCCAGCTCCTTTCATTCAGTCAGTAGCTTCAATCATTTCTGGATGTTTTTCAATGGCAAAAATCAATGAATATTGTAAATGCACAAACTGTAATTTCTCCGCATTGCAAGGTGCAATTCTGAAATTTTTGGCTTTTTCCTGCTCCTCTTAGCATGATAAAGAAGATTCAAAGAGAGTGAGATGCCAGCTCCTTTCATTCAGTCAGTAGCTTCAATCATTTCTGGACGTTTTTCAATGGCAAAAATCAATGAATATTGTAAATGCACAAACAGTAATTTCTCCGCATTGCAAGGTGCAATTCTGAAATTTTTTGCTTTTTCCTGCTCCTCTTAGCATGATAAAGAAGATTCAAAGAGAGTGAGATGCCAGCTCCTTTCATTCAGTCAGTAGCTTCAATCATTTCTGGATGTTTTTCAATGGCAAAAATCAATGAATATTGTAAATGCACAAACAGTAATTTCTCCGCATTGCAAGGTGCAATTCTGAAATTTTTTGCTTTTTCCCGCTCCTCTTAGCATGATAAAGAAGATTCAAAGAGAGTGAGGTGCCAGCTCCTTTCATTCAGTCAGTAGCTTCAAACATTTCTGGTATATGAATAACATGTTTTTCAATGGCAAAAATCATTGAATATTGTAAATGCACAAACAGTAATTTCTCCGCATTGCAAGGTGCAATTCTGAAATTTTTTGATTTTTCCTGCTCCTCTTAGCATGATAAAGAAGATTCAAAGAGAGTGAGATGCCAGCTCCTTTCATTCAGTCAGTAGCTTCAATCATATCTGGACGTTTTTCAATGGCAAAAATCAATGAATATTGTAAATGCACAAACAGTAATTTCTCCGCATTGCAAGGTGCAATTCTGAAATTTTTTGCTTTTTCCTGCTCCTCTTAGCATGATAAAGAAGATTCAAAGAGAGTGAGATGCCAGCTCCTTTCATTCAGTCAGTAGCTTCAATCATTTCTGGACGTTTTTCAATGGCAAAAATCAATGAATATTGTAAATGCACAAACAGTAATTTCTCCGCATTGCAAGGTGCAATTCTGAAATTTTTTGCTTTTTCCTGCTCCTCTTAGCATGATAAAGAAGATTCAAAGAGAGTGAGATGCCAGCTCCTTTCATTCAGTCAGTAGCTTCAAACATTTCTGGTATATGAATAACATGATGTTTTTCAATGGCAAAAATCAATGAATATTGTAAATGCACAAACAGTAATTTCTCCGCATTGCAAGGTGCAAGTCTGAAATTTTTTGCTTTTTCCTGCTCCTCTTAGCATGATAAAGAAGATTCAAAGAGAGTGAGATGCCAGCTACTTTCATTCAGTCAGTAGCTTCAATCATTTCTGGACGTTTTTCAATGGTAAAAATCAATGAATATTGTAAATGCACAAACAGTAATTTCTCCACATTGCAAGGTGCAATTCTGAAATTTTTTGCTTTTTCCTGCTCCTCTTAGCATGATAAAGAAGATTCAAAGAGAGTGAGATGCCAGCTCCTTTCATTCAGTCAGTAGCTTCAAACATTTCTGGTATATGAATAACATGATGTTTTTCAATGGCAAAAATCAATGAATATTGTAAATGCACAAACAGTAATTTCTCCGCATTGCAAGGTGCAATTCTGAAATTTTTTGCTTTTTCCTGCTCCTCTTAGCATGATAAAGAAGATTCAAAGAGAGTGAGATGCCAGCTCCTTTCATTCAGTCAGTAGCTTCAAACATTTCTGGTATATGAATAACATGATGTTTTTCAATGGCAAAAATCAATGAATATTGTAAATGCACAAAGAGTAATTTCTCCGCATTGCAAGGTGCAATTCTGAAATTTTTTGCTTTTTCCTGCTCCTCTTAGCATGATAAAGAAGATTCAAAGAGAGTGAGATGCCAGCTCCTTTCATTCAGTCAGTAGCTTCAATCATTTCTGGACGTTTTTCAATGGCAAAAATCAATGAATATTGTAAATGCACAAACAGTAATTTCTCCGCATTGCAAGGTGCAATTCTGAAATTTTTTGCTTTTTCCTGCTCCTCTTAGCATGATAAAGAAGATTCAAAGAGAGTGAGATGCCAGCTCCTTTCATTCAGTCAGTAGCTTCAATCATTTCTGGACGTTTTTCAATGGCAAAAATCAATGAATATTGTAAATGCACAAACAGTAATTTCTCCGCATTGCAAGGTGCAATTCTGAAATTTTTTGCTTTTTCCTGCTCCTCTTAGCATGATAAAGAAGATTCAAAGAGAGTGAGATGCCAGCTCCTTTCATTCAGTCAGTAGCTACAAACATTTCTGGTATATGAATAACATGATGTTTTTCAATGGCAAAAATCAATGAATATTGTAAATGCACAAACAGTAATTTCTCCGCATTGCAAGGTGCAATTCTGAAATTTTTTGCTTTTTCCTGCTCCTCTTAGCATGATAAAGAAGATTCAAAGAGAGTGAGATGCCAGCTCCTTTCATTCAGTCAGTAGCTTCAATCATTTCTGGACGTTTTTCAATGGCAAAAATCAATGAATATTGTAAATGCACAAACAGTAATTTCTCCGCATTGCAAGGTGCAATTCTGAAATTTTTTGCTTTTTCCTGCTCCTCTTAGCATGATAAAGAAGATTCAAAGAGAGTGAGATGCCAGCTCCTTTCATTCAGTCAGTAGCTTCAAACATTTCTGGTATATGAATAACATGATGTTTTTCAATGGCAAAAATCAATGAATATTGTAAATGCACAAACAGTAATTTCTCCGCATTGCAAGGTGCAAGTCTGAAATTTTTTGCTTTTTCCTGCTCCTCTTAGCATGATAAAGAAGATTCAAAGAGAGTGAGATGCCAGCTACTTTCATTCAGTCAGTAGCTTCAATCATTTCTGGACGTTTTTCAATGGTAAAAATCAATGAATATTGTAAATGCACAAACAGTAATTTCTCCACATTGCAAGGTGCAATTCTGAAATTTTTTGCTTTTTCCTGCTCCTCTTAGCATGATAAAGAAGATTCAAAGAGAGTGAGATGCCAGCTCCTTTCATTCAGTCAGTAGCTTCAAACATTTCTGGTATATGAATAACATGATGTTTTTCAATGGCAAAAATCAATGAATATTGTAAATGCACAAACAGTAATTTCTCCGCATTGCAAGGTGCAATTCTGAAATTTTTTGCTTTTTCCTGCTCCTCTTAGCATGATAAAGAAGATTCAAAGAGAGTGAGATGCCAGCTCCTTTCATTCAGTCAGTAGCTTCAAACATTTCTGGTATATGAATAACATGATGTTTTTCAATGGCAAAAATCAATGAATATTGTAAATGCACAAAGAGTAATTTCTCCGCATTGGAAGGTGCAATTCTGAAATTTTTTGCTTTTTCCTGCTCCTCTTAGCATGATAAAGAAGATTCAAAGAGAGTGAGATGCCAGCTCCTTTCATTCAGTCAGTAGCTTCAATCATTTCTGGACGTTTTTCAATGGCAAAAATCAATGAATATTGTAAATGCACAAACAGTAATTTCTCCGCATTGCAAGGTGCAATTCTGAAATTTTTTGCTTTTTCCTGCTCCTCTTAGCATGATAAAGAAGATTCAAAGAGAGTGAGATGCCAGCTCCTTTCATTCAGTCAGTAGCTTCAATCATTTCTGGACGTTTTTCAATGGCAAAAATCAATGAATATTGTAAATGCACAAACAGTAATTTCTCCGCATTGCAAGGTGCAATTCTGAAATTTTTTGCTTTTTCCTGCTCCTCTTAGCATGATAAAGAAGATTCAAAGAGAGTGAGATGCCAGCTCCTTTCATTCAGTCAGTAGCTACAAACATTTCTGGTATATGAATAACATGATGTTTTTCAATGGCAAAAATCAATGAATATTGTAAATGCACAAACAGTAATTTCTCCGCATTGCAAGGTGCAATTCTGAAATTTTTTGCTTTTTCCTGCTCCTCTTAGCATGATAAAGAAGATTCAAAGAGAGTGAGATGCCAGCTCCTTTCATTCAGTCAGTAGCTTCAATCATTTCTGGACGTTTTTCAATGGCAAAAATCAATGAATATTGTAAATGCACAAACAGTAATTTCTCCGCATTGCAAGGTGCAATTCTGAAATTTTTTGCTTTTTCCTGCTCCTCTTAGCATGATAAAGAAGATTCAAAGAGAGTGAGATGTCAGCTCCTTTCATTCAGTCAGTAGCTTCAAACATTTCTGGTATATGAATAACATGATGTTTTTCAATGGCAAATATCAATGAATTTTGTAAATGCACAAACAGTAATTTCTCCGCATTGCAAGGTGCAATTCTGAAATTTTTTGCTTTTTCCTGCTCCTCTTAGCATGATAAAGAAGATTCAAAGAGAGTGAGATGCCAGTTCCTTTCATTCAGTCAGTAGCTTCAATCATTTCTGGACGTTTTTCAATGGCAAAAATCAATGAATATTGTAAATGCACAAACAGTAATTTCTCCGCATTGCAAGGTGCAATTCTGAAATTTTTTGCTTTTTCCTGCTCCTCTTAGCATGATAAAGAAGATTCAAAGAGAGTGAGATGCCAGCTCCTTTCATTCAGTCAGTAGCTTCAATCATTTCTGGTATATGAATAACATGATGTTTTTCAATGGCAAAAATCAATGAATATTGTAAATGCACAAACAGTAATTTCTCCGCATTGCAAGGTGCAATTCTGAAATTTTTTGCTTTTTCCTGCTCCTCTTAGCATGATAAAGAAGATTCAAAGAGAGTGAGATGCCAGCTCCTTTCATTCAGTCAGTAGCTTCAATCATTTCTGGACGTTTTTCAATGGCAAAAATCAATGAATATTGTAAATGCACAAACAGTAATTTCTCCGCATTGCAAGGTGCAATTCTGAAATTTTTTGCTTTTTCCTGCTCCTCTTAGCATGATAAACAAGATTCAAAGAGAGTGAGATGCCAGCTCCTTTCATTCAGTCAGTAGCTTCAATCATTTCTGGACGTTTTTCAATGGCAAAAATCAATGAATATTGTAAATGCACAAACAGTAATTTCTCCGCATTGCAAGGTGCAATTCTGAAATTTTTTGCTTTTTCCTGCTCCTCTTAGCATGATAAAGAAGATTCAAAGAGAGTGAGATGCCAGCTCCTTTCATTCAGTCAGTAGCTTCAAACATTTCTGGTATATGAATAACATGATGTTTTTCAATGGCAAAAATCAATGAATATTGTAAATGCACAAACAGTAATTTCTCCGCATTGCAAGGTGCAAGTCTGAAATTTTTTGCTTTTTCCTGCTCCTCTTAGCATGATAAAGAAGATTCAAAGAGAGTGAGATGCCAGCTACTTTCATTCAGTCAGTAGCTTCAATCATTTCTGGACGTTTTTCAATGGTAAAAATCAATGAATATTGTAAATGCACAAACAGTAATTTCTCCACATTGCAAGGTGCAATTCTGAAATTTTTTGCTTTTTCCTGCTCCTCTTAGCATGATAAAGAAGATTCAAAGAGAGTGAGATGCCAGCTCCTTTCATTCAGTCAGTAGCTTCAAACATTTCTGGTATATGAATAACATGATGTTTTTCAATGGCAAAAATCAATGAATATTGTAAATGCACAAACAGTAATTTCTCTGCATTGCAAGGTGCAATTCTGAAATTTTTTGCTTTTTCCTGCTCCTCTTAGCATGATAAAGAAGATTCAAAGAGAGTGAGATGCCAGCTACTTTCATTCAGTCAGTAGCTTCAATCATTTCTGGACGTTTTTCAATGGTAAAAATCAATGAATATTGTAAATGCACAAACAGTAATTTCTCCACATTGCAAGGTGCAATTCTGAAATTTTTTGCTTTTTCCTGCTCCTCTTAGCATGATAAAGAAGATTCAAAGAGAGTGAGATGCCAGCTCCTTTCATTCAGTCAGTAGCTTCAAACATTTCTGGTATATGAATAACATGATGTTTTTCAATGGCAAAAATCAATGAATATTGTAAATGCACAAACAGTAATTTCTCCGCATTGCAAGGTGCAATTCTGAAATTTTTTGCTTTTTCCTGCTCCTCTTAGCATGATAAAGAAGATTCAAAGAGAGTGAGATGCCAGCTCCTTTCATTCAGTCAGTAGCTTCAAACATTTCTGGTATATGAATAACATGATGTTTTTCAATGGCAAAAATCAATGAATATTGTAAATGCACAAACAGTAATTTCTCCGCATTGCAAGGTGCAATTCTGAAATTTTTTGCTTTTTCCTGCTCCTCTTAGCATGATAAAGAATATTCAAAGAGAGTGAGATGCCAGCTCCTTTCATTCAGTCAGTAGCTTCAATCATTTCTGGATGTTTTTCAATGGCAAAAATCAATGAATATTGTAAATGCACAAACTGTAATTTCTCCGCATTGCAAGGTGCAATTCTGAAATTTTTGGCTTTTTCCTGCTCCTCTTAGCATGATAAAGAAGATTCAAAGAGAGTGAGATGCCAGCTCCTTTCAATCAGTCAGTAGCTTCAATCATTTCTGGACGTTTTTCAATGGCAAAAATCAATGAATATTGTAAATGCACAAACAGTAATTTCTCCGCATTGCAAGGTGCAATTCTGAAATTTTTTGCTTTTTCCTGCTCCTCTTAGCATGATAAAGAAGATTCAAAGAGAGTGAGATGCCAGCTCCTTTCATTCAGTCAGTAGCTTCAATCATTTCTGGATGTTTTTCAATGGCAAAAATCAATGAATATTGTAAATGCACAAACAGTAATTTCTCCGCATTGCAAGGTGCAATTCTGAAATTTTTTGCTTTTTCCCGCTCCTCTTAGCATGATAAAGAAGATTCAAAGAGAGTGAGGTGCCAGCTCCTTTCATTCAGTCAGTAGCTTCAAACATTTCTGGTATATGAATAACATGTTTTTCAATGGCAAAAATCATTGAATATTGTAAATGCACAAACAGTAATTTCTCCGCATTGCAAGGTGCAATTCTGAAATTTTTTGATTTTTCCTGCTCCTCTTAGCATGATAAAGAAGATTCAAAGAGAGTGAGATGCCAGCTCCTTTCATTCAGTCAGTAGCTTCAATCATTTCTGGACGTTTTTCAATGGCAAAAATCAATGAATATTGTAAATTCACAAACAGTAATTTCTCCGCATTGCAAGGTGCAATTCTGAAATTTTTTGCTTTTTCCTGCTCCTCTTAGCATGATAAAGAAGAATCAAAGAGAGTGAGATGCCAGCTCCTTTCATTCAGTCAGTAGCTTCAATCATTTCTGGACGTTTTTCAATGGCAAAAATCAATGAATATTGTAAATGCACAAACAGTAATTTCTCCGCATTGCAAGGTGCAATTCTGAAATTTTTTGCTTTTTCCTGCTCCTCTTAGCATGATAAAGAAGATTCAAAGAGAGTGAGATGCAAGCTCCTTTCATTCAGTCAGTAGCTTCAAACATTTCTGGTATATGAATAACATGATGTTTTTCAATGGCAAAAATCAATGAATATTGTAAATGCACAAACAGTAATTTCTCCGCATTGCAAGGTGCAAGTCTGAAATTTTTTGCTTTTTCCTGCTCCTCTTAGCATGATAAAGAAGATTCAAAGAGAGTCAGATGCCAGCTCCTTTCATTCAGTCAGTAGCTTCAATCATTTCTGGACGTTTTTCAATGGCAAAAATCCATGAATATTGTAAATGCACAAACAGTAATTTCTCCGCATTGCAAGGTGCAATTCTGAAATTTTTTGCTTTTTCCTGCTCCTCTTAGCATGATAAAGAAGATTCAAAGAGAGTGAGATGCCTGCTCCTTTCATTCAGTCAGTAGCTTCAATCATTTCTGGACGTTTTTCAATGGCAAAAATCAATGAATATTGTAAATGCACAAACAGTAATTTCTCCGCATTGCAAGGTGCAATTCTGAAATTTTTTGCTTTTTCCTGCTCCTCTTAGCATGATAAAGAAGATTCAAAGAGAGTGAGATGCCAGCTCCTTTCATTCAGTCAGTAGCTTCAATCATTTCTGGACGTTTTTCAATGGCAAAAATCAATGAATATTGTAAATGCACAAACAGTAATTTCTCCGCATTGCAAGGTGCAATTCTGAAATTTTTTGCTTTTTCCTGCTTCTCTTAGCATGATAAAGAAGATTCAAAGAGAGTGAGATGCCAGCTCCTTTCATTCAGTCAGTAGCTTCAAACATTTCTGGTATATGAATAACATGATGTTTTTCAATGGCAAAAATCAATGAATATTGTAAATGCACAAACAGTAATTTCTCCGCATTGCAAGGTGCAAGTCTGAAATTTTTTGCTTTTTCCTGCTCCTCTTAGCATGATAAAGAAGATTCAAAGAGAGTGAGATGCCAGCTACTTTCATTCAGTCAGTAGCTTCAATCATTTCTGGACGTTTTTCAATGGTAAAAATCAATGAATATTGTAAATGCACAAACAGTAATTTCTCCACATTGCAAGGTGCAATTCTGAAATTTTTTGCTTTTTCCTGCTCCTCTTAGCATGATAAAGAAGATTCAAAGAGAGTGAGATGCCAGCTCCTTTCATTCAGTCAGTAGCTTCAATCATTTCTGGACGTTTTTCAATGGCAAAAATCAATGAATATTGTAAATGCACAAACAGTAATTTCTCCGCATTGCAAGGTGCAATTCTGAAATTTTTTGCTTTTTCCTGCTCCTCTTAGCATGATAAAGAAGATTCAAAGAGAGTGAGATGCCAGTTCCTTTCATTCAGTCAGTAGCTTCAATCATTTCTGGACGTTTTTCAATGGCAAAAATCAATGAATATTGTAAATGCACAAACAGTAATTTCTCCGCATTGCAAGGTGCAATTCTGAAATTTTTTGCTTTTTCCTGCTCCTCTTAGCATGATAAAGAAGATTCAAAGAGAGTGAGATGCCAGCTCCTTTCATTCAGTCAGTAGCTTCAATCATTTCTGGTATATGAATAACATGATGTTTTTCAATGGCAAAAATCAATGAATATTGTAAATGCACAAACAGTAATTTCTCCGCATTGCAAGGTGCAATTCTGAAATTTTTTGCTTTTTCCTGCTCCTCTTAGCATGATAAAGAAGATTCAAAGAGAGTGAGATGCCAGCTCCTTTCATTCAGTCAGTAGCTTCAATCATTTCTGGTATATGAATAACATGATGTTTTTCAATGGCAAAAATCAATGAATATTGTAAATGCACAAACAGTAATTTCTCCGCATTGCAAGGTGCAATTCTGAAATTTTTTGCTTTTTCCTGCTCCTCTTAGCATGATAAAGAAGATTCAAAGAGAGTGAGATGCCAGCTCCTTTCATTCAGTCAGTAGCTTCAATCATTTCTGGACGTTTTTCAATGGCAAAAATCAATGAATATTGTAAATGCACAAACAGTAATTTCTCCGCATTGCAAGGTGCAATTCTGAAATTTTTTGCTTTTTCCTGCTCCTCTTAGCATGATAAACAAGATTCAAAGAGAGTGAGATGCCAGCTCCTTTCATTCAGTCAGTAGCTTCAATCATTTCTGGACGTTTTTCAATGGCAAAAATCAATGAATATTGTAAATGCACAAACAGTAATTTCTCCGCATTGCAAGGTGCAATTCTGAAATTTTTTGCTTTTTCCTGCTCCTCTTAGCATGATAAAGAAGATTCAAAGAGAGTGAGATGCCAGCTCCTTTCATTCAGTCAGTAGCTTCAAACATTTCTGGTATATGAATAACATGATGTTTTTCAATGGCAAAAATCAATGAATATTGTAAATGCACAAACAGTAATTTCTCCGCATTGCAAGGTGCAAGTCTGAAATTTTTTGCTTTTTCCTGCTCCTCTTAGCATGATAAAGAAGATTCAAAGAGAGTGAGATGCCAGCTCCTTTCATTCAGTCAGTAGCTTCAATCATTTCTGGACGTTTTTCAATGGCAAAAATCAATGAATATTGTAAATGCACAAACAGTAATTTCTCCGCATTGCAAGGTGCAATTCTGAAATTTTTTGCTTTTTCCTGCTCCTCTTAGCATGATAAAGAAGATTCAAAGAGAGTGAGATGTCAGCTCCTTTCATTCAGTCAGTAGCTTCAAACATTTCTGGTATATGAATAACATGATGTTTTTCAATGGCAAAAATCAATGAATTTTGTAAATGCACAAACAGTAATTTCTCCGCATTGCAAGGTGCAATTCTGAAATTTTTTGCTTTTTCCTGCTCCTCTTAGCATGATAAAGAAGATTCAAAGAGAGTGAGATGCCAGTTCCTTTCATTCAGTCAGTAGCTTCAATCATTTCTGGTCGTTTTTCAATGGCAAAAATCAATGAATATTGTAAATGCACAAACAGTAATTTCTCCGCATTGCAAGGTGCAATTCTGAAATTTTTTGCTTTTTCCTGCTCCTCTTAGCATGATAAAGAAGATTCAAAGAGAGTGAGATGCCAGCTCCTTTCATTCAGTCAGTAGCTTCAATCATTTCTGGTATATGAATAACATGATGTTTTTCAATGGCAAAAATCAATGAATATTGTAAATGCACAAACAGTAATTTCTCCGCATTGCAAGGTGCAATTCTGAATTTTTTTGCTTTTTCCTGCTCCTCTTAGCATGATAAAGAAGATTCAAAGAGAGTGAGATGCCAGCTCCTTTCATTCAGTCAGTAGCTTCAATCATTTCTGGACGTTTTTCAATGGCAAAAATCAATGAATATTGTAAATGCACAAACAGTAATTTCTCCGCATTGCAAAGTGCAATTCTGAAATTTTTTGCTTTTTCCTGCTCCTCTTAGCATGATAAACAAGATTCAAAGAGAGTGAGATGCCAGCTCCTTTCATTCAGTCAGTAGCTTCAATCATTTCTGGACGTTTTTCAATGGCAAAAATCCATGAATATTGTAAATGCACAAACAGTAATTTCTCCGCATTGCAAGGTGCAATTCTGAAATTTTTTGCTTTTTCCTGCTCCTCTTTGCATGATAAAGAAGATTCAAAGAGAGTGAGATGCCAGCTCCTTTCATTCAGTCAGTAGCTTCAAACATTTCTGGTATATGAATAACATGATGTTTTTCAATGGCAAAAATCAATGAATATTGTAAATGCACAAACAGTAATTTCTCCGCATTGCAAGGTGCAAGTCTGAAATTTTTTGCTTTTTCCTGCTCCTCTTAGCATGATAAAGAAGATTCAAAGAGAGTGAGATGCCAGCTCCTTTCATTCAGTCAGTACCTTCAATCATTTCTGGATGTTTTTCAATGGCAAAAATCAATGAATATTGTAAATGCACAAACAGTAATTTCTCCGCATTGCAAGGTGCAATTCTGAAATTTTTTGCTTTTTCCCGCTCCTCTTAGCATGATAAAGAAGATTCAAAGAGAGTGAGGTGCCAGCTCCTTTCATTCAGTCAGTAGCTTCAAACATTTCTGGTATATGAATAACATGTTTTTCAATGGCAAAAATCATTGAATATTGTAAATGCACAAACAGTAATTTCTCCGCATTGCAAGGTGCAATTCTGAAATTTTTTGATTTTTCCTGCTCCTCTTAGCATGATAAAGAAAATTCAAAGAGAGTGAGATGCCAGCTCCTTTCATTCAGTCAGTAGCTTCAATCATTTCTGGACGTTTTTCAATGGCAAAAATCAATGAATATTGTAAATGCACAAACAGTAATTTCTCCGCATTGCAAGGTGCAATTCTGAAATTTTTTGCTTTTTCCTGCTCCTCTTAGCATGATAAAGAAGATTCAAAGAGAGTGAGATGCCAGCTCCTTTCATTCAGTCAGTAGCTTCAATCATTTCTGGACGTTTTTCAATGGCAAAAATCAATGAATATTGTAAATGCACAAACAGTAATTTCTCCGCATTGCAAGGTGCAATTCTGAAATTTTTTGCTTTTTCCTGCTCCTCTTAGCATGATAAAGAAGATTCAAAGAGAGTGAGATGCCAGCTCCTTTCATTCAGTCAGTAGCTTCAAACATTTCTGGTATATGAATAACATGATGTTTTTCAATGGCAAAAATCAATGAATATTGTAAATGCACAAACAGTAATTTCTCCGCATTGCAAGGTGCAAGTCTGAAATTTTTTGCTTTTTCCTGCTCCTCTTAGCATGATAAAGAAGATTCAAAGAGAGTGAGATGCCAGCTACTTTCATTCAGTCAGTAGCTTCAATCATTTCTGGACGTTTTTCAATGGTAAAAATCAATGAATATTGTAAATGCACAAACAGTAATTTCTCCACATTGCAAGGTGCAATTCTGAAATTTTTTGCTTTTTCCTGCTCCTCTTAGCATGATAAAGAAGATTCAAAGAGAGTGAGATGCCAGCTCCTTTCATTCAGTCAGTAGCTTCAAACATTTCTGGTATATGAATAACATGATGTTTTTCAATGGCAAAAATCAATGAATATTGTAAATGCACAAACAGTAATTTCTCCGCATTGCAAGGTGCAATTCTGAAATTTTTTGCTTTTTCCTGCTCCTCTTAGCATGATAAAAAGATTCAAAGAGAGTGAGATGCCAGCTCCTTTCATTCAGTCAGTAGCTTCAAACATTTCTGGTATATGAATAACATGATGTTTTTCAATGGCAAAAATCAATGAATATTGTAAATGCACAAAGAGTAATTTCTCCGCATTGCAAGGTGCAATTCTGAAATTTTTTGCTTTTTCCTGCTCCTCTTAGCATGATAAAGAAGATTCAAAGAGAGTGAGATGCCAGCTCCTTTCATTCAGTCAGTAGCTTCAATCATTTCTGGACGTTTTTCAATGGCAAAAATCAATGAATATTGTAAATGCACAAACAGTAATTTCTCCGCATTGCAAGGTGCAATTCTGAATTTTTTTGCTTTTTCCTGCTCCTCTTAGCATGATAAAGAAGATTCAAAGAGAGTGAGATGCCAGCTCCTTTCATTCAGTCAGTAGCTTCAATCATTTCTGGACGTTTTTCAATGGCAAAAATCAATGAATATTGTAAATGCACAAACAGTAATTTCTCCGCATTGCAAGGTGCAATTCTGAAATTTTTTGCTTTTTCCTGCTCCTCTTAGCATGATAAAGAAGATTCAAAGAGAGTGAGATGCCAGCTCCTTTCATTCAGTCAGTAGCTACAAACATTTCTGGTATATGAATAACATGATGTTTTTCAATGGCAAAAATCAATGAATATTGTAAATGCACAAACAGTAATTTCTCCGCATTGCAAGGTGCAATTCTGAAATTTTTTGCTTTTTCCTGCTCCTCTTAGCATGATAAAGAAGATTCAAAGAGAGTGAGATGCCAGCTCCTTTCATTCAGTCAGTAGCTTCAATCATTTCTGGACGTTTTTCAATGGCAAAAATCAATGAATATTGTAAATGGACAAACAGTAATTTCTCCGCATTGCAAGGTGCAATTCTGAAATTTTTTGCTTTTTCCTGCTCCTCTTAGCATGATAAAGAAGATTCAAAGACAGTGAGATGCCAGCTCCTTTCATTCAGTCAGTAGCTTCAATCATTTCTGGACGTTTTTCAATGGCAAAAATCAATGAATATTGTAAATGCACAAACAGTAATTTCTCCGCATTGCAAGGTGCAATTCTGAAATTTTTTGCTTTTTCCTGCTCCTCTTAGCATGACAAAGAAGATTCAAAGAGAGTAAGATGCCAGCTCCTTTCATTCAGTCAGTAGCTTCAATCATTTCTGGTATATGAATAACATGATGTTTTTCAATGGCAAAAATCAATGAATATTGTAAATGCACAAACAGTAATTTCTCCGCATTGCAAGGTGCAATTCTGAAATTTTTTGCTTTTTCCTGCTCCTCTTAGCATGATAAAGAAGATTCAAAGAGAGTGAGATGCCAGCTCCTTTCATTCAGTCAGTAGCTTCAATCATTTCTGGACGTTTTTCAATGGCAAAAATCAATGAATATTGTAAATGCACAAACAGTAATTTCTCCGCATTGCAAGGTGCAATTCTGAAATTTTTTGCTTTTTCCTGCTCCTCTTAGCATGATAAAGAAGATTCAAAGAGAGTGAGATGCCAGCTCCTTTCATTCAGTCAGTAGCTTCAATCATTTCTGGACGTTTTTCAATGGCAAAAATCAATGAATATTGTAAATGCACAAACAGTAATTTCTCCGCATTGCAAGGTGCAATTCTGAAATTTTTTGCTTTTTCCTGCTCCTCTTAGCATGATAAAGAAGATTCAAAGAGAGTGAGATGCCAGGTCCTTTCATTCAGTCAGTAGCTTCAAACATTTCTGGTATATGAATAATATGATGTTTTTCAATGGCAAAAATCAATGAATATTGTAAAAGCACAAACAGTAATTTCTCCGCATTGCAAGGTGCAATTCTGAAATTTTTTGCTTTTTCCTGCTCCTCTTAGCATGATAAAGAAGATTCAAAGAGAGTGAGATGCCAGCTCCTTTCATTCAGTCAGTAGCTTCAATCATTTCTGGACGTTTTTCAATGGCAAAAATCAATGAATATTGTAAATGCACAAACAGTAATTTCTCCGCATTGCAAGGTGCAATTCTGAAATTTTTTGCTTTTTCCTGCTCCTCTTAGCATGATAAAGAAGATTCAAAGAGAGTGAGATGCCAGCTCCTTTCATTCAGTCAGTAGCTTCAATCATTTCTGGTATATGAATAACATGATGTTTTTCAATGGCAAAAATCAATGAATATTGTAAATGCACAAACAGTAATTTCTCCGCATTGCAAGTTGCAATTCTGAAATTTTTTGCTTTTTCCTGCTCCTCTTAGCATGATAAAGAAGACTCAAAGAGAGTGAGATGCCAGCTCCTTTCATTCAGTCAGTAGCTTCAATCATTTCTGGACGTTTTTCAATGGCAAAAATCAATGAATATTGTAAATGCACAAACAGTAATTTCTCCGCATTGCAAGGTGCAATTCTGAAATTTTTTGCTTTTTCCTGCTCCTCTTAGCATGATAAAGAAGATTCAAAGAGAGTGAGATGCCAGCTCCTTTCATTCAGTCAGTAGCTTCAATCATTTCTGGACGTTTTTCAATGGCAAAAATCAATGAATATTGTAAATGCACAAACAGTAATTTCTCCGCATTGCAAGGTGCAATTCTGAAATTTTTTGCTTTTTCCTGCTCCACTTAGCATGATAAAGAAGATTCAAAGAGAGTGAGATGCCAGCTCCTTTCATTCAGTCAGTAGCTTCAAACATTTCTAGTATATGAATAACATGATGTTTTTCAATGGCAAAAATCAATGAATATTGTAAATGCACAAACAGTAATTTCTCCGCATTGCAAGGTGCAATTCTGAAATTTTTTGCTTTTTCCTGCTCCTCTTAGCATGATAAAGAAGATTCAAAGAGAGTGAGATGCCAGCTGCTTTCATTCAGTCAGTAGCTTCAATCATTTCTGGTATATGAATAACATGATGTTTTTCAATGGCAAAAATCAATGAATATTGTAAATGCACAAACAGTAATTTCTCCACATTGTAAGGTGCAATTCTGAAATTTTTTGCTTTTTCCTGCTCCTCTTAGCATGATAAAGAAGATTCAAAGAGAGTGAGATGCCAGCTCCTTTCATTCAGTCAGTAGCTTCAATCATTTCTGGACGTTTTTCAATGGCAAAAATCAATGAATATTGTAAATGCACAAACAGTAATTTCTCCGCATTGCAAGGTGCAATTCTGAAATTTTTTGCTTTTTCCTGCTCCTCTTAGCATGATAAAGAAGATTCAAAGAGAGTGAGATGCCAGCTCCTTTCATTCAGTCAGTAGCTACAAACATTTCTGGTATATGAATAACATGATGTTTTTCAATGGCAAAAATCAATGAATATTGTAAATGCACAAACAGTAATTTCTCCGCATTGCAAGGTGCAATTCTGAAATTTTTTGCTTTTTCCTGCTCCTCTTAGCATGATAAAGAAGATTCAAAGAGAGTGAGATGCCAGCTCCTTTCATTCAGTCAGTAGCTTCAATCATTTCTGGACGTTTTTCAATGGCAAAAATCAATGAATATTGTAAATGCACAAACAGTAATTTCTCCGCATTGCAAGGTGCAATTCTGAAATTTTTTGCTTTTTCCTGCTCCTCTTAGCATGATAAAGAAGATTCAAAGAGAGTGAGATGCCAGCTCCTTTCATTCAGTCAGTAGCTTCAATCATTTCTGGACGTTTTTCAATGGCAAAAATCAATGAATATTGTAAATGCACAAACAGTAATTTCTCCGCATTGCAAGGTGCAATTCTGAAATTTTTTGCTTTTTCCTGCTCCTCTTAGCATGACAAAGAAGATTCAAAGAGAGTAAGATGCCAGCTCCTTTCATTCAGTCAGTAGCTTCAATCATTTCTGGTATATGAATAACATGATGTTTTTCAATGGCAAAAATCAATGAATATTGTAAATGCACAAACAGTAATTTCTCCGCATTGCAAGGTGCAATTCTGAAATTTTTTGCTTTTTCCTGCTCCTCTTAGCATGATAAAGAAGATTCAAAGAGAGTGAGATGCCAGCTCCTTTCATTCAGTCAGTAGCTTCAATCATTTCTGGACGTTTTTCAATGGCAAAAATCAATGAATATTGTAAATGCACAAACAGTAATTTCTCCGCATTGCAAGGTGCAATTCTGAAATTTTTTGCTTTTTCCTGCTCCTCTTAGCATGATAAAGAAGATTCAAAGAGAGTGAGATGCCAGCTCCTTTCATTCAGTCAGTAGCTTCAATCATTTCTGGACGTTTTTCAATGGCAAAAATCAATGAATATTGTAAATGCACAAACAGTAATTTCTCCGCATTGCAAGGTGCAATTCTGAAATTTTTTGCTTTTTCCTGCTCCTCTTAGCATGATAAAGAAGATTCAAAGAGAGTGAGATGCCAGCTCCTTTCATTCAGTCAGTAGCTTCAAACATTTCTGGTATATGAATAATATGATGTTTTTCAATGGCAAAAATCAATGAATATTGTAAAAGCACAAACAGTAATTTCTCCGCATTGCAAGGTGCAATTCTGAAATTTTTTGCTTTTTCCTGCTCCTCTTAGCATGATAAAGAAGATTCAAAGAGAGTGAGATGCCAGCTCCTTTCATTCAGTCAGTAGCTTCAATCATTTCTGGACGTTTTTCAATGGCAAAAATCAATGAATATTGTAAATGCACAAACAGTAATTTCTCCGCATTGCAAGGTGCAATTCTGAAATTTTTTGCTTTTTCCTGCTCCACTTAGCATGATAAAGAAGATTCAAAGAGAGTGAGATGCCAGCTCCTTTCATTCAGTCAGTAGCTTCAATCATTTCTGGTATATGAATAACATGATGTTTTTCAATGGCAAAAATCAATGAATATTGTAAATGCACAAACAGTAATTTCTCCGCATTGCAAGGTGAAATTCTGAAATTTTTTGCTTTTTCCTGCTCCTCTTAGCATGATAAAGAAGATTCAAAGAGAGTAAGATGCCAGCTCCTTTCATTCAGTCAGTAGCTTCAATCATTTCTGGACGTTTTTCAATGGTAAAAATCAATGAATATTGTAAATGCACAAACAGTAATTTCTCCACATTGCAAGGTGCAATTCTGAAATTTTTTGCTTTTTCCTGCTCCTCTTAGCATGATAAAGAAGATTCAAAGAGAGTGAGATGCCAGCTCCTTTCATTCAGTCAGTAGCTTCAAACATTTCTGGTATATGAATAACATGATGTTTTTCAATGGCAAAAATCAATGAATATTGTAAATGCACAAACAGTAATTTCTCTGCATTGCAAGGTGCAATTCTGAAATTTTTTGCTTTTTCCTGCTCCTCTTAGCATGATAAAGAAGATTCAAAGAGAGTGAGATGCCAGCTACTTTCATTCAGTCAGTAGCTTCAATCATTTCTGGACGTTTTTCAATGGTAAAAATCAATGAATATTGTAAATGCACAAACAGTAATTTCTCCACATTGCAAGGTGCAATTCTGAAATTTTTTGCTTTTTCCTGCTCCTCTTAGCATGATAAAGAAGATTCAAAGAGAGTGAGATGCCAGCTCCTTTCATTCAGTCAGTAGCTTCAAACATTTCTGGTATATGAATAACATGATGTTTTTCAATGGCAAAAATCAATGAATATTGTAAATGCACAAACAGTAATTTCTCCGCATTGCAAAGTGCAATTCTGAAATTTTTTGCTTTTTCCTGCTCCTCTTAGCATGATAAAGAAGATTCAAAGAGAGTGAGATGCCAGCTCCTTTCATTCAGTCAGTAGCTTCAAACATTTCTGGTATATGAATAACATGATGTTTTTCAATGGCAAAAATCAATGAATATTGTAAATGCACAAACAGTAATTTCTCCGCATTGCAAGGTGCAATTCTGAAATTTTTTGCTTTTTCCTGCTCCTCTTAGCATGATAAAGAATATTCAAAGAGAGTGAGATGCCAGCTCCTTTCATTCAGTCAGTAGCTTCAATCATTTCTGGATGTTTTTCAATGGCAAAAATCAATGAATATTGTAAATGCACAAACTGTAATTTCTCCGCATTGCAAGGTGCAATTCTGAAATTTTTGGCTTTTTCCTGCTCCTCTTAGCATGATAAAGAAGATTCAAAGAGAGTGAGATGCCAGCTCCTTTCATTCAGTCAGTAGCTTCAATCATTTCTGGACGTTTTTCAATGGCAAAAATCAATGAATATTGTAAATGCACAAACAGTAATTTCTCCGCATTGCAAGGTGCAATTCTGAAATTTTTTGCTTTTTCCTGCTCCTCTTAGCATGATAAAGAAGATTCAAAGAGAGTGAGATGCCAGCTCCTTTCATTCAGTCAGTACCTTCAATCATTTCTGGATGTTTTTCAATGGCAAAAATCAATGAATATTGTAAATGCACAAACAGTAATTTCTCCGCATTGCAAGGTGCAATTCTGAAATTTTTTGCTTTTTCCCGCTCCTCTTAGCATGATAAAGAAGATTCAAAGAGAGTGAGGTGCCAGCTCCTTTCATTCAGTCAGTAGCTTCAAACATTTCTGGTATATGAATAACATGTTTTTCAATGGCAAAAATCATTGAATATTGTAAATGCACAAACAGTAATTTCTCCGCATTGCAAGGTGAAATTCTGAAATTTTTTGATTTTTCCTGCTCCTCTTAGCATGATAAAGAAGATTCAAAGAGAGTGAGATGCCTGCTCCTTTCATTCAGTCAGTAGCTTCAATCATTTCTGGACGTTTTTCAATGGCAAAAATCAATGAATATTGTAAATGCACAAACAGTAATTTCTCCGCATTGCAAGGTGCAATTCTGAAATTTTTTGCTTTTTCCTGCTCCTCTTAGCATGATAAAGAAGATTCAAAGAGAGTGAGATGCCAGCTCCTTTCATTCAGTCAGTAGCTTCAATCATTTCTGGACGTTTTTCAATGGCAAAAATCAATGAATATTGTAAATGCACAAACAGTAATTTCTCCGCATTGCAAGGTGCAATTCTGAAATTTTTTGCTTTTTCCTGCTCCTCTTAGCATGATAAAGAAGATTCAAAGAGAGTGAGATGCCAGCTCCTTTCATTCAGTCAGTAGCTTCAAACATTTCTGGTATATGAATAACATGATGTTTTTCAATGGCAAAAATCAATGAATATTGTAAATGCACAAACAGTAATTTCTCCGCATTGCAAGGTGCAAGTCTGAAATTTTTTGCTTTTTCCTGCTCCTCTTAGCATGATAAAGAAGATTCAAAGAGAGTGAGATGCCAGCTACTTTCATTCAGTCAGTAGCTTCAATCATTTCTGGACGTTTTTCAATGGTAAAAATCAATGAATATTGTAAATGCACAAACAGTAATTTCTCCACATTGCAAGGTGCAATTCTGAAATTTTTTGCTTTTTCCTGCTCCTCTTAGCATGATAAAGAAGATTCAAAGAGAGTGATATGCCAGCTCCTTTCATTCAGTCAGTAGCTTCAATCATTTCTGGACGTTTTTCAATGGCAAAAATCAATGAATATTGTAAATGCACAAACAGTAATTTCTCCGCATTGCAAGGTGCAATTCTGAAATTTTTTGCTTTTTCCTGCTCCTCTTAGCATGATAAAGAAGATTCAAAGAGAGTGAGATGTCAGCTCCTTTCATTCAGTCAGTAGCTTCAATCATTTCTGGACGTTTTTCAATGGCAAAAATCAATGAATATTGTAAATGCACAAACAGTAATTTCTCCGCATTGCAAGGTGCAATTCTGAAATTTTTTGCTTTTTCCTGCTCCTCTTAGCATGATAAAGAAGATTCAAAGAGAGTGAGATGTCAGCTCCTTTCATTCAGTCAGTAGCTTCAAACATTTCTGGTATATGAATAACATGATGTTTTTCAATGGCAAAAATCAATGAATTTTGTAAATGCACAAACAGTAATTTCTCCGCATTGCAAGGTGCAATTCTGAAATTTTTTGCTTTTTCCTGCTCCTCTTAGCATGATAAAGAAGATTCAAAGAGAGTGAGATGCCAGCTCCTTTCATTCAGTCAGTAGCTTCAATCATTTCTGGTATATGAATAACATGATGTTTTTCAATGGCAAAAATCAATGAATATTGTAAATGCACAAACAGTAATTTCTCCGCATTGCAAGGTGCAATTCTGAAATTTTTTGCTTTTTCCTGCTCCTCTTAGCATCATAAAGAAGATTCAAAGAGAGTGAGATGCCAGCTCCTTTCATTCAGTCAGTAGCTTCAATCATTTCTGGACGTTTTTCAATGGCAAAAATCAATGAATATTGTAAATGCACAAACAGTAATTTCTCCGCATTGCAAGGTGCAATTCTGAAATTTTTTGCTTTTTCCTGCTCCTCTTAGCATGATAAACAAGATTCAAAGAGAGTGAGATGCCAGCTCCTTTCATTCAGTCAGTAGCTTCAATCATTTCTGGACGTTTTTCAATGGCAAAAATCAATGAATATTGTAAATGCACAAACAGTAATTTCTCCGCATTGCAAGGTGCAATTCTGAAATTTTTTGCTTTTTCCTGCTCCTCTTAGCATGATAAAGAAGATTCAAAGAGAGTGAGATGCCAGCTCCTTTCATTCAGTCAGTAGCTTCAAACATTTCTGGTATATGAATAACATGATGTTTTTCAATGGCAAAAATCAATGAATATTGTAAATGCACAAACAGTAATTTCTCCGCATTGCAAGGTGCAAGTCTGAAATTTTTTGCTTTTTCCTGCTCCTCTTAGCATGATAAAGAAGATTCAAAGAGAGTGAGATGCCAGCTACTTTCATTCAGTCAGTAGCTTCAATCATTTCTGGACGTTTTTCAATGGTAAAAATCAATGAATATTGTAAATGCACAAACAGTAATTTCTCCACATTGCAAGGTGCAATTCTGAAATTTTTTGCTTTTTCCTGCTCCTCTTAGCATGATAAAGAAGATTCAAAGAGAGTGAGATGCCAGCTCCTTTCATTCAGTCAGTAGCTTCAAACATTTCTGGTATATGAATAACATGATGTTTTTCAATGGCAAAAATCAATGAATATTGTAAATGCACAAACAGTAATTTCTCTGCATTGCAAGGTGCAATTCTGAAATTTTTTGCTTTTTCCTGCTCCTCTTAGCATGATAAAGAAGATTCAAAGAGAGTGAGATGCCAGCTACTTTCATTCAGTCAGTAGCTTCAATCATTTCTGGACGTTTTTCAATGGTAAAAATCAATGAATATTGTAAATGCACAAACAGTAATTTCTCCACATTGCAAGGTGCAATTCTGAAATTTTTTGCTTTTTCCTGCTCCTCTTAGCATGATAAAGAAGATTCAAAGAGAGTGAGATGCCAGCTCCTTTCATTCAGTCAGTAGCTTCAAACATTTCTGGTATATGAATAACATGATGTTTTTCAATGGCAAAAATCAATGAATATTGTAAATGCACAAACAGTAATTTCTCCGCATTGCAAAGTGCAATTCTGAAATTTTTTGCTTTTTCCTGCTCCTCTTAGCATGATAAAGAAGATTCAAAGAGAGTGAGATGCCAGCTCCTTTCATTCAGTCAGTAGCTTCAAACATTTCTGGTATATGAATAACATGATGTTTTTCAATGGCAAAAATCAATGAATATTGTAAATGCACAAACAGTAATTTCTCCGCATTGCAAGGTGCAATTCTGAAATTTTTTGCTTTTTCCTGCTCCTCTTAGCATGATAAAGAATATTCAAAGAGAGTGAGATGCCAGCTCCTTTCATTCAGTCAGTAGCTTCAATCATTTCTGGATGTTTTTCAATGGCAAAAATCAATGAATATTGTAAATGCACAAACTGTAATTTCTCCGCATTGCAAGGTGCAATTCTGAAATTTTTGGCTTTTTCCTGCTCCTCTTAGCATGATAAAGAAGATTCAAAGAGAGTGAGATGCCAGCTCCTTTCATTCAGTCAGTAGCTTCAATCATTTCTGGACGTTTTTCAATGGCAAAAATCAATGAATATTGTAAATGCACAAACAGTAATTTCTCCGCATTGCAAGGTGCAATTCTGAAATTTTTTGCTTTTTCCTGCTCCTCTTAGCATGATAAAGAAGATTCAAAGAGAGTGAGATGCCAGCTCCTTTCATTCAGTCAGTACCTTCAATCATTTCTGGATGTTTTTCAATGGCAAAAATCAATGAATATTGTAAATGCACAAACAGTAATTTCTCCGCATTGCAAGGTGCAATTCTGAAATTTTTTGCTTTTTCCCGCTCCTCTTAGCATGATAAAGAAGATTCAAAGAGAGTGAGGTGCCAGCTCCTTTCATTCAGTCAGTAGCTTCAAACATTTCTGGTATATGAATAACATGTTTTTCAATGGCAAAAATCATTGAATATTGTAAATGCACAAACAGTAATTTCTCCGCATTGCAAGGTGAAATTCTGAAATTTTTTGATTTTTCCTGCTCCTCTTAGCATGATAAAGAAGATTCAAAGAGAGTGAGATGCCTGCTCCTTTCATTCAGTCAGTAGCTTCAATCATTTCTGGACGTTTTTCAATGGCAAAAATCAATGAATATTGTAAATGCACAAACAGTAATTTCTCCGCATTGCAAGGTGCAATTCTGAAATTTTTTGCTTTTTCCTGCTCCTCTTAGCATGATAAAGAAGATTCAAAGAGAGTGAGATGCCAGCTCCTTTCATTCAGTCAGTAGCTTCAATCATTTCTGGACGTTTTTCAATGGCAAAAATCAATGAATATTGTAAATGCACAAACAGTAATTTCTCCGCATTGCAAGGTGCAATTCTGAAATTTTTTGCTTTTTCCTGCTCCTCTTAGCATGATAAAGAAGATTCAAAGAGAGTGAGATGCCAGCTCCTTTCATTCAGTCAGTAGCTTCAAACATTTCTGGTATATGAATAACATGATGTTTTTCAATGGCAAAAATCAATGAATATTGTAAATGCACAAACAGTAATTTCTCCGCATTGCAAGGTGCAAGTCTGAAATTTTTTGCTTTTTCCTGCTCCTCTTAGCATGATAAAGAAGATTCAAAGAGAGTGAGATGCCAGCTACTTTCATTCAGTCAGTAGCTTCAATCATTTCTGGACGTTTTTCAATGGTAAAAATCAATGAATATTGTAAATGCACAAACAGTAATTTCTCCACATTGCAAGGTGCAATTCTGAAATTTTTTGCTTTTTCCTGCTCCTCTTAGCATGATAAAGAAGATTCAAAGAGAGTGATATGCCAGCTCCTTTCATTCAGTCAGTAGCTTCAATCATTTCTGGACGTTTTTCAATGGCAAAAATCAATGAATATTGTAAATGCACAAACAGTAATTTCTCCGCATTGCAAGGTGCAATTCTGAAATTTTTTGCTTTTTCCTGCTCCTCTTAGCATGATAAAGAAGATTCAAAGAGAGTGAGATGTCAGCTCCTTTCATTCAGTCAGTAGCTTCAATCATTTCTGGACGTTTTTCAATGGCAAAAATCAATGAATATTGTAAATGCACAAACAGTAATTTCTCCGCATTGCAAGGTGCAATTCTGAAATTTTTTGCTTTTTCCTGCTCCTCTTAGCATGATAAAGAAGATTCAAAGAGAGTGAGATGTCAGCTCCTTTCATTCAGTCAGTAGCTTCAAACATTTCTGGTATATGAATAACATGATGTTTTTCAATGGCAAAAATCAATGAATTTTGTAAATGCACAAACAGTAATTTCTCCGCATTGCAAGGTGCAATTCTGAAATTTTTTGCTTTTTCCTGCTCCTCTTAGCATGATAAAGAAGATTCAAAGAGAGTGAGATGCCAGCTCCTTTCATTCAGTCAGTAGCTTCAATCATTTCTGGTATATGAATAACATGATGTTTTTCAATGGCAAAAATCAATGAATATTGTAAATGCACAAACAGTAATTTCTCCGCATTGCAAGGTGCAATTCTGAAATTTTTTGCTTTTTCCTGCTCCTCTTAGCATGATAAAGAAGATTCAAAGAGAGTGAGATGCCAGCTCCTTTCATTCAGTCAGTAGCTTCAATCATTTCTGGACGTTTTTCAATGGCAAAAATCAATGAATATTGTAAATGCACAAACAGTAATTTCTCCGCATTGCAAGGTTCAATTCTGAAATTTTTTGCTTTTTCCTGCTCCTCTTAGCATGATAAACAAGATTCAAAGAGAGTGAGATGCCAGCTCCTTTCATTCAGTCAGTAGCTTCAATCATTTCTGGACGTTTTTCAATGGCAAAAATCAATGAATATTGTAAATGCACAAACAGTAATTTCTCCGCATTGCAAGGTGCAATTCTGAAATTTTTTGCTTTTTCCTGCTCCTCTTAGCATGATAAAGAAGATTCAAAGAGAGTGAGATGCCAGCTCCTTTCATTCAGTCAGTAGCTTCAAACATTTCTGGTATATGAATAACATGATGTTTTTCAATGGCAAAAATCAATGAATATTGTAAATGCACAAACAGTAATTTCTCCGCATTGCAAGGTGCAAGTCTGAAATTTTTTGCTTTTTCCTGCTCCTCTTAGCATGATAAAGAAGATTCAAAGAGAGTGAGATGCCAGCTCCTTTCATTCAGTCAGTAGCTTCAATCATTTCTGGACGTTTTTCAATGGCAAAAATCAATGAATATTGTAAATGCACAAACAGTAATTTCTCCGCATTGCAAGGTGCAATTCTGAAATTTTTTGCTTTTTCCTGCTCCTCTTAGCATGATAAAGAAGATTCAAAGAGAGTGAGATGTCAGCTCCTTTCATTCAGTCAGTAGCTTCAAACATTTCTGGTATATGAATAACATGATGTTTTTCAATGGCAAAAATCAATGAATTTTGTAAATGCACAAACAGTAATTTCTCCGCATTGCAAGGTGCAATTCTGAAATTTTTTGCTTTTTCCTGCTCCTCTTAGCATGATAAAGAAGATTCAAAGAGAGTGAGATGCCAGTTCCTTTCATTCAGTCAGTAGCTTCAATCATTTCTGGTCGTTTTTCAATGGCAAAAATCAATGAATATTGTAAATGCACAAACAGTAATTTCTCCGCATTGCAAGGTGCAATTCTGAAATTTTTTGCTTTTTCCTGCTCCTCTTAGCATGATAAAGAAGATTCAAAGAGAGTGAGATGCCAGCTCCTTTCATTCAGTCAGTAGCTTCAATCATTTCTGGTATATGAATAACATGATGTTTTTCAATGGCAAAAATCAATGAATATTGTAAATGCACAAACAGTAATTTCTCCGCATTGCAAGGTGCAATTCTGAATTTTTTTGCTTTTTCCTGCTCCTCTTAGCATGATAAAGAAGATTCAAAGAGAGTGAGATGCCAGCTCCTTTCATTCAGTCAGTAGCTTCAATCATTTCTGGACGTTTTTCAATGGCAAAAATCAATGAATATTGTAAATGCACAAACAGTAATTTCTCCGCATTGCAAAGTGCAATTCTGAAATTTTTTGCTTTTTCCTGCTCCTCTTAGCATGATAAACAAGATTCAAAGAGAGTGAGATGCCAGCTCCTTTCATTCAGTCAGTAGCTTCAATCATTTCTGGACGTTTTTCAATGGCAAAAATCCATGAATATTGTAAATGCACAAACAGTAATTTCTCCGCATTGCAAGGTGCAATTCTGAAATTTTTTGCTTTTTCCTGCTCCTCTTTGCATGATAAAGAAGATTCAAAGAGAGTGAGATGCCAGCTCCTTTCATTCAGTCAGTAGCTTCAAACATTTCTGGTATATGAATAACATGATGTTTTTCAATGGCAAAAATCAATGAATATTGTAAATGCACAAACAGTAATTTCTCCGCATTGCAAGGTGCAAGTCTGAAATTTTTTGCTTTTTCCTGCTCCTCTTAGCATGATAAAGAAGATTCAAAGAGAGTGAGATGCCAGCTCCTTTCATTCAGTCAGTACCTTCAATCATTTCTGGATGTTTTTCAATGGCAAAAATCAATGAATATTGTAAATGCACAAACAGTAATTTCTCCGCATTGCAAGGTGCAATTCTGAAATTTTTTGCTTTTTCCCGCTCCTCTTAGCATGATAAAGAAGATTCAAAGAGAGTGAGGTGCCAGCTCCTTTCATTCAGTCAGTAGCTTCAAACATTTCTGGTATATGAATAACATGTTTTTCAATGGCAAAAATCATTGAATATTGTAAATGCACAAACAGTAATTTCTCCGCATTGCAAGGTGCAATTCTGAAATTTTTTGATTTTTCCTGCTCCTCTTAGCATGATAAAGAAAATTCAAAGAGAGTGAGATGCCAGCTCCTTTCATTCAGTCAGTAGCTTCAATCATTTCTGGACGTTTTTCAATGGCAAAAATCAATGAATATTGTAAATGCACAAACAGTAATTTCTCCGCATTGCAAGGTGCAATTCTGAAATTTTTTGCTTTTTCCTGCTCCTCTTAGCATGATAAAGAAGATTCAAAGAGAGTGAGATGCCAGCTCCTTTCATTCAGTCAGTAGCTTCAATCATTTCTGGACGTTTTTCAATGGCAAAAATCAATGAATATTGTAAATGCACAAACAGTAATTTCTCCGCATTGCAAGGTGCAATTCTGAAATTTTTTGCTTTTTCCTGCTCCTCTTAGCATGATAAAGAAGATTCAAAGAGAGTGAGATGCCAGCTCCTTTCATTCAGTCAGTAGCTTCAAACATTTCTGGTATATGAATAACATGATGTTTTTCAATGGCAAAAATCAATGAATATTGTAAATGCACAAACAGTAATTTCTCCGCATTGCAAGGTGCAAGTCTGAAATTTTTTGCTTTTTCCTGCTCCTCTTAGCATGATAAAGAAGATTCAAAGAGAGTGAGATGCCAGCTACTTTCATTCAGTCAGTAGCTTCAATCATTTCTGGACGTTTTTCAATGGTAAAAATCAATGAATATTGTAAATGCACAAACAGTAATTTCTCCACATTGCAAGGTGCAATTCTGAAATTTTTTGCTTTTTCCTGCTCCTCTTAGCATGATAAAGAAGATTCAAAGAGAGTGAGATGCCAGCTCCTTTCATTCAGTCAGTAGCTTCAAACATTTCTGGTATATGAATAACATGATGTTTTTCAATGGCAAAAATCAATGAATATTGTAAATGCACAAACAGTAATTTCTCCGCATTGCAAGGTGCAATTCTGAAATTTTTTGCTTTTTCCTGCTCCTCTTAGCATGATAAAGAAGATTCAAAGAGAGTGAGATGCCAGCTCCTTTCATTCAGTCAGTAGCTTCAAACATTTCTGGTATATGAATAACATGATGTTTTTCAATGGCAAAAATCAATGAATATTGTAAATGCACAAAGAGTAATTTCTCCGCATTGCAAGGTGCAATTCTGAAATTTTTTGCTTTTTCCTGCTCCTCTTAGCATGATAAAGAAGATTCAAAGAGAGTGAGATGCCAGCTCCTTTCATTCAGTCAGTAGCTTCAATCATTTCTGGACGTTTTTCAATGGCAAAAATCAATGAATATTGTAAATGCACAAACAGTAATTTCTCCGCATTGCAAGGTGCAATTCTGAATTTTTTTGCTTTTTCCTGCTCCTCTTAGCATGATAAAGAAGATTCAAAGAGAGTGAGATGCCAGCTCCTTTCATTCAGTCAGTAGCTTCAATCATTTCTGGACGTTTTTCAATGGCAAAAATCAATGAATATTGTAAATGCACAAACAGTAATTTCTCCGCATTGCAAGGTGCAATTCTGAAATTTTTTGCTTTTTCCTGCTCCTCTTAGCATGATAAAGAAGATTCAAAGAGAGTGAGATGCCAGCTCCTTTCATTCAGTCAGTAGCTACAAACATTTCTGGTATATGAATAACATGATGTTTTTCAATGGCAAAAATCAATGAATATTGTAAATGCACAAACAGTAATTTCTCCGCATTGCAAGGTGCAATTCTGAAATTTTTTGCTTTTTCCTGCTCCTCTTAGCATGATAAAGAAGATTCAAAGAGAGTGAGATGCCAGCTCCTTTCATTCAGTCAGTAGCTTCAATCATTTCTGGACGTTTTTCAATGGCAAAAATCAATGAATATTGTAAATGGACAAACAGTAATTTCTCCGCATTGCAAGGTGCAATTCTGAAATTTTTTGCTTTTTCCTGCTCCTCTTAGCATGATAAAGAAGATTCAAAGACAGTGAGATGCCAGCTCCTTTCATTCAGTCAGTAGCTTCAATCATTTCTGGACGTTTTTCAATGGCAAAAATCAATGAATATTGTAAATGCACAAACAGTAATTTCTCCGCATTGCAAGGTGCAATTCTGAAATTTTTTGCTTTTTCCTGCTCCTCTTAGCATGACAAAGAAGATTCAAAGAGAGTAAGATGCCAGCTCCTTTCATTCAGTCAGTAGCTTCAATCATTTCTGGTATATGAATAACATGATGTTTTTCAATGGCAAAAATCAATGAATATTGTAAATGCACAAACAGTAATTTCTCCGCATTGCAAGGTGCAATTCTGAAATTTTTTGCTTTTTCCTGCTCCTCTTAGCATGATAAAGAAGATTCAAAGAGAGTGAGATGCCAGCTCCTTTCATTCAGTCAGTAGCTTCAATCATTTCTGGACGTTTTTCAATGGCAAAAATCAATGAATATTGTAAATGCACAAACAGTAATTTCTCCGCATTGCAAGGTGCAATTCTGAAATTTTTTGCTTTTTCCTGCTCCTCTTAGCATGATAAAGAAGATTCAAAGAGAGTGAGATGCCAGCTCCTTTCATTCAGTCAGTAGCTTCAATCATTTCTGGACGTTTTTCAATGGCAAAAATCAATGAATATTGTAAATGCACAAACAGTAATTTCTCCGCATTGCAAGGTGCAATTCTGAAATTTTTTGCTTTTTCCTGCTCCTCTTAGCATGATAAAGAAGATTCAAAGAGAGTGAGATGCCAGGTCCTTTCATTCAGTCAGTAGCTTCAAACATTTCTGGTATATGAATAATATGATGTTTTTCAATGGCAAAAATCAATGAATATTGTAAAAGCACAAACAGTAATTTCTCCGCATTGCAAGGTGCAATTCTGAAATTTTTTGCTTTTTCCTGCTCCTCTTAGCATGATAAAGAAGATTCAAAGAGAGTGAGATGCCAGCTCCTTTCATTCAGTCAGTAGCTTCAATCATTTCTGGACGTTTTTCAATGGCAAAAATCAATGAATATTGTAAATGCACAAACAGTAATTTCTCCGCATTGCAAGGTGCAATTCTGAAATTTTTTGCTTTTTCCTGCTCCTCTTAGCATGATAAAGAAGATTCAAAGAGAGTGAGATGCCAGCTCCTTTCATTCAGTCAGTAGCTTCAATCATTTCTGGTATATGAATAACATGATGTTTTTCAATGGCAAAAATCAATGAATATTGTAAATGCACAAACAGTAATTTCTCCGCATTGCAAGTTGCAATTCTGAAATTTTTTGCTTTTTCCTGCTCCTCTTAGCATGATAAAGAAGATTCAAAGAGAGTGAGATGCCAGCTCCTTTCATTCAGTCAGTAGCTTCAATCATTTCTGGACGTTTTTCAATGGCAAAAATCAATGAATATTGTAAATGCACAAACAGTAATTTCTCCGCATTGCAAGGTGCAATTCTGAAATTTTTTGCTTTTTCCTGCTCCTCTTAGCATGATAAAGAAGATTCAAAGAGAGTGAGATGCCAGCTCCTTTCATTCAGTCAGTAGCTTCAATCATTTCTGGACGTTTTTCAATGGCAAAAATCAATGAATATTGTAAATGCACAAACAGTAATTTCTCCGCATTGCAAGGTGCAATTCTGAAATTTTTTGCTTTTTCCTGCTCCTCTTAGCATGACAAAGAAGATTCAAAGAGAGTAAGATGCCAGCTCCTTTCATTCAGTCAGTAGCTTCAATCATTTCTGGTATATGAATAACATGATGTTTTTCAATGGCAAAAATCAATGAATATTGTAAATGCACAAACAGTAATTTCTCCGCATTGCAAGGTGCAATTCTGAAATTTTTTGCTTTTTCCTGCTCCTCTTAGCATGATAAAGAAGATTCAAAGAGAGTGAGATGCCAGCTCCTTTCATTCAGTCAGTAGCTTCAATCATTTCTGGACGTTTTTCAATGGCAAAAATCAATGAATATTGTAAATGCACAAACAGTAATTTCTCCGCATTGCAAGGTGCAATTCTGAAATTTTTTGCTTTTTCCTGCTCCTCTTAGCATGATAAAGAAGATTCAAAGAGAGTGAGATGCCAGCTCCTTTCATTCAGTCAGTAGCTTCAATCATTTCTGGACGTTTTTCAATGGCAAAAATCAATGAATATTGTAAATGCACAAACAGTAATTTCTCCGCATTGCAAGGTGCAATTCTGAAATTTTTTGCTTTTTCCTGCTCCTCTTAGCATGATAAAGAAGATTCAAAGAGAGTGAGATGCCAGGTCCTTTCATTCAGTCAGTAGCTTCAAACATTTCTGGTATATGAATAATATGATGTTTTTCAATGGCAAAAATCAATGAATATTGTAAAAGCACAAACAGTAATTTCTCCGCATTGCAAGGTGCAATTCTGAAATTTTTTGCTTTTTCCTGCTCCTCTTAGCATGATAAAGAAGATTCAAAGAGAGTGAGATGCCAGCTCCTTTCATTCAGTCAGTAGCTTCAATCATTTCTGGACGTTTTTCAATGGCAAAAATCAATGAATATTGTAAATGCACAAACAGTAATTTCTCCGCATTGCAAGGTGCAATTCTGAAATTTTTTGCTTTTTCCTGCTCCTCTTAGCATGATAAAGAAGATTCAAAGAGAGTGAGATGCCAGCTCCTTTCATTCAGTCAGTAGCTTCAATCATTTCTGGTATATGAATAACATGATGTTTTTCAATGGCAAAAATCAATGAATATTGTAAATGCACAAACAGTAATTTCTCCGCATTGCAAGTTGCAATTCTGAAATTTTTTGCTTTTTCCTGCTCCTCTTAGCATGATAAAGAAGACTCAAAGAGAGTGAGATGCCAGCTCCTTTCATTCAGTCAGTAGCTTCAATCATTTCTGGACGTTTTTCAATGGCAAAAATCAATGAATATTGTAAATGCACAAACAGTAATTTCTCCGCATTGCAAGGTGCAATTCTGAAATTTTTTGCTTTTTCCTGCTCCTCTTAGCATGATAAAGAAGATTCAAAGAGAGTGAGATGCCAGCTCCTTTCATTCAGTCAGTAGCTTCAATCATTTCTGGACGTTTTTCAATGGCAAAAATCAATGAATATTGTAAATGCACAAACAGTAATTTCTCCGCATTGCAAGGTGCAATTCTGAAATTTTTTGCTTTTTCCTGCTCCTCTTAGCATGATAAAGAAGATTCAAAGAGAGTGAGATGCCAGCTCCTTTCATTCAGTCAGTAGCTTCAAACATTTCTAGTATATGAATAACATGATGTTTTTCAATGGCAAAAATCAATGAATATTGTAAATGCACAAACAGTAATTTCTCCGCATTGCAAGGTGCAATTCTGAAATTTTTTGCTTTTTCCTGCTCCTCTTAGCATGATAAAGAAGATTCAAAGAGAGTGAGATGCCAGCTGCTTTCATTCAGTCAGTAGCTTCAATCATTTCTGGTATATGAATAACATGATGTTTTTCAATGGCAAAAATCAATGAATATTGTAAATGCACAAACAGTAATTTCTCCACATTGTAAGGTGCAATTCTGAAATTTTTTGCTTTTTCCTGCTCCTCTTAGCATGATAAAGAAGATTCAAAGAGAGTGAGATGCCAGCTCCTTTCATTCAGTCAGTAGCTTCAATCATTTCTGGACGTTTTTCAATGGCAAAAATCAATGAATATTGTAAATGCACAAACAGTAATTTCTCCGCATTGCAAGGTGCAATTCTGAAATTTTTTGCTTTTTCCTGCTCCTCTTAGCATGATAAAGAAGATTCAAAGAGAGTGAGATGCCAGCTCCTTTCATTCAGTCAGTAGCTACAAACATTTCTGGTATATGAATAACATGATGTTTTTCAATGGCAAAAATCAATGAATATTGTAAATGCACAAACAGTAATTTCTCCGCATTGCAAGGTGCAATTCTGAAATTTTTTGCTTTTTCCTGCTCCTCTTAGCATGATAAAGAAGATTCAAAGAGAGTGAGATGCCAGCTCCTTTCATTCAGTCAGTAGCTTCAATCATTTCTGGACGTTTTTCAATGGCAAAAATCAATGAATATTGTAAATGCACAAACAGTAATTTCTCCGCATTGCAAGGTGCAATTCTGAAATTTTTTGCTTTTTCCTGCTCCTCTTAGCATGATAAAGAAGATTCAAAGAGAGTGAGATGCCAGCTCCTTTCATTCAGTCAGTAGCTTCAATCATTTCTGGACGTTTTTCAATGGCAAAAATCAATGAATATTGTAAATGCACAAACAGTAATTTCTCCGCATTGCAAGGTGCAATTCTGAAATTTTTTGCTTTTTCCTGCTCCTCTTAGCATGACAAAGAAGATTCAAAGAGAGTAAGATGCCAGCTCCTTTCATTCAGTCAGTAGCTTCAATCATTTCTGGTATATGAATAACATGATGTTTTTCAATGGCAAAAATCAATGAATATTGTAAATGCACAAACAGTAATTTCTCCGCATTGCAAGGTGCAATTCTGAAATTTTTTGCTTTTTCCTGCTCCTCTTAGCATGATAAAGAAGATTCAAAGAGAGTGAGATGCCAGCTCCTTTCATTCAGTCAGTAGCTTCAATCATTTCTGGACGTTTTTCAATGGCAAAAATCAATGAATATTGTAAATGCACAAACAGTAATTTCTCCGCATTGCAAGGTGCAATTCTGAAATTTTTTGCTTTTTCCTGCTCCTCTTAGCATGATAAAGAAGATTCAAAGAGAGTGAGATGCCAGCTCCTTTCATTCAGTCAGTAGCTTCAATCATTTCTGGACGTTTTTCAATGGCAAAAATCAATGAATATTGTAAATGCACAAACAGTAATTTCTCCGCATTGCAAGGTGCAATTCTGAAATTTTTTGCTTTTTCCTGCTCCTCTTAGCATGATAAAGAAGATTCAAAGAGAGTGAGATGCCAGCTCCTTTCATTCAGTCAGTAGCTTCAATCATTTCTGGTATATGAATAACATGATGTTTTTCAATGGCAAAAATCAATGAATATTGTAAATGCACAAACAGTAATTTCTCCGCATTGCAAGGTGAAATTCTGAAATTTTTTGCTTTTTCCTGCTCCTCTTAGCATGATAAAGAAGATTCAAAGAGAGTAAGATGCCAGCTCCTTTCATTCAGTCAGTAGCTTCAATCATTTCTGGACGTTTTTCAATGGCAAAAATCAATGAATATTGTAAATGCACAAACAGTAATTTCTCCGCATTGCAAGGTGCAATTCTGAAATTTTTTGCTTTTTCCTGCTCCTCTTAGCATGATAAACAAGATTCAAAGAGAGTGAGATGCCAGCTCCTTTCATTCAGTCAGTAGCTTCAATCATTTCTGGACGTTTTTCAATGGCAAAAATCAATGAATATTGTAAATGCACAAACAGTAATTTCTCCGCATTGCAAGGTGCAATTCTGAAATTTTTTGCTTTTTCCTGCTCCTCTTAGCATGATAAAGAAGATTCAAAGAGAGTGAGATGCCAGCTCCTTTCATTCAGTCAGTAGCTTCAAACATTTCTGGTATATGAATAACATGATGTTTTTCAATGGCAAAAATCAATGAATATTGTAAATGCACAAACAGTAATTTCTCCGCATTGCAAGGTGCAAGTCTGAAATTTTTTGCTTTTTCCTGCTCCTCTTAGCATGATAAAGAAGATTCAAAGAGAGTGAGATGCCAGCTACTTTCATTCAGTCAGTAGCTTCAATCATTTCTGGACGTTTTTCAATGGTAAAAATCAATGAATATTGTAAATGCACAAACAGTAATTTCTCCACATTGCAAGGTGCAATTCTGAAATTTTTTGCTTTTTCCTGCTCCTCTTAGCATGATAAAGAAGATTCAAAGAGAGTGAGATGCCAGCTCCTTTCATTCAGTCAGTAGCTTCAAACATTTCTGGTATATGAATAACATGATGTTTTTCAATGGCAAAAATCAATGAATATTGTAAATGCACAAACAGTAATTTCTCTGCATTGCAAGGTGCAATTCTGAAATTTTTTGCTTTTTCCTGCTCCTCTTAGCATGATAAAGAAGATTCAAAGAGAGTGAGATGCCAGCTACTTTCATTCAGTCAGTAGCTTCAATCATTTCTGGACGTTTTTCAATGGTAAAAATCAATGAATATTGTAAATGCACAAACAGTAATTTCTCCACATTGCAAGGTGCAATTCTGAAATTTTTTGCTTTTTCCTGCTCCTCTTAGCATGATAAAGAAGATTCAAAGAGAGTGAGATGCCAGCTCCTTTCATTCAGTCAGTAGCTTCAAACATTTCTGGTATATGAATAACATGATGTTTTTCAATGGCAAAAATCAATGAATATTGTAAATGCACAAACAGTAATTTCTCCGCATTGCAAAGTGCAATTCTGAAATTTTTTGCTTTTTCCTGCTCCTCTTAGCATGATAAAGAAGATTCAAAGAGAGTGAGATGCCAGCTCCTTTCATTCAGTCAGTAGCTTCAAACATTTCTGGTATATGAATAACATGATGTTTTTCAATGGCAAAAATCAATGAATATTGTAAATGCACAAACAGTAATTTCTCCGCATTGCAAGGTGCAATTCTGAAATTTTTTGCTTTTTCCTGCTCCTCTTAGCATGATAAAGAATATTCAAAGAGAGTGAGATGCCAGCTCCTTTCATTCAGTCAGTAGCTTCAATCATTTCTGGATGTTTTTCAATGGCAAAAATCAATGAATATTGTAAATGCACAAACTGTAATTTCTCCGCATTGCAAGGTGCAATTCTGAAATTTTTGGCTTTTTCCTGCTCCTCTTAGCATGATAAAGAAGATTCAAAGAGAGTGAGATGCCAGCTCCTTTCATTCAGTCAGTAGCTTCAATCATTTCTGGACGTTTTTCAATGGCAAAAATCAATGAATATTGTAAATGCACAAACAGTAATTTCTCCGCATTGCAAGGTGCAATTCTGAAATTTTTTGCTTTTTCCTGCTCCTCTTAGCATGATAAAGAAGATTCAAAGAGAGTGAGATGCCAGCTCCTTTCATTCAGTCAGTACCTTCAATCATTTCTGGATGTTTTTCAATGGCAAAAATCAATGAATATTGTAAATGCACAAACAGTAATTTCTCCGCATTGCAAGGTGCAATTCTGAAATTTTTTGCTTTTTCCCGCTCCTCTTAGCATGATAAAGAAGATTCAAAGAGAGTGAGGTGCCAGCTCCTTTCATTCAGTCAGTAGCTTCAAACATTTCTGGTATATGAATAACATGTTTTTCAATGGCAAAAATCATTGAATATTGTAAATGCACAAACAGTAATTTCTCCGCATTGCAAGGTGAAATTCTGAAATTTTTTGATTTTTCCTGCTCCTCTTAGCATGATAAAGAAGATTCAAAGAGAGTGAGATGCCTGCTCCTTTCATTCAGTCAGTAGCTTCAATCATTTCTGGACGTTTTTCAATGGCAAAAATCAATGAATATTGTAAATGCACAAACAGTAATTTCTCCGCATTGCAAGGTGCAATTCTGAAATTTTTTGCTTTTTCCTGCTCCTCTTAGCATGATAAAGAAGATTCAAAGAGAGTGAGATGCCAGCTCCTTTCATTCAGTCAGTAGCTTCAATCATTTCTGGACGTTTTTCAATGGCAAAAATCAATGAATATTGTAAATGCACAAACAGTAATTTCTCCGCATTGCAAGGTGCAATTCTGAAATTTTTTGCTTTTTCCTGCTCCTCTTAGCATGATAAAGAAGATTCAAAGAGATTGAGATGCCAGCTCCTTTCATTCAGTCAGTAGCTTCAAACATTTCTGGTATATGAATAACATGATGTTTTTCAATGGCAAAAATCAATGAATATTGTAAATGCACAAACAGTAATTTCTCCGCATTGCAAGGTGCAAGTCTGAAATTTTTTGCTTTTTCCTGCTCCTCTTAGCATGATAAAGAAGATTCAAAGAGAGTGAGATGCCAGCTACTTTCATTCAGTCAGTAGCTTCAATCATTTCTGGACGTTTTTCAATGGTAAAAATCAATGAATATTGTAAATGCACAAACAGTAATTTCTCCACATTGCAAGGTGCAATTCTGAAATTTTTTGCTTTTTCCTGCTCCTCTTAGCATGATAAAGAAGATTCAAAGAGAGTGATATGCCAGCTCCTTTCATTCAGTCAGTAGCTTCAATCATTTCTGGACGTTTTTCAATGGCAAAAATCAATGAATATTGTAAATGCACAAACAGTAATTTCTCCGCATTGCAAGGTGCAATTCTGAAATTTTTTGCTTTTTCCTGCTCCTCTTAGCATGATAAAGAAGATTCAAAGAGAGTGAGATGTCAGCTCCTTTCATTCAGTCAGTAGCTTCAATCATTTCTGGACGTTTTTCAATGGCAAAAATCAATGAATATTGTAAATGCACAAACAGTAATTTCTCCGCATTGCAAGGTGCAATTCTGAAATTTTTTGCTTTTTCCTGCTCCTCTTAGCATGATAAAGAAGATTCAAAGAGAGTGAGATGTCAGCTCCTTTCATTCAGTCAGTAGCTTCAAACATTTCTGGTATATGAATAACATGATGTTTTTCAATGGCAAAAATCAATGAATTTTGTAAATGCACAAACAGTAATTTCTCCGCATTGCAAGGTGCAATTCTGAAATTTTTTGCTTTTTCCTGCTCCTCTTAGCATGATAAAGAAGATTCAAAGAGAGTGAGATGCCAGCTCCTTTCATTCAGTCAGTAGCTTCAATCATTTCTGGTATATGAATAACATGATGTTTTTCAATGGCAAAAATCAATGAATATTGTAAATGCACAAACAGTA